>NC_143184.1:340335-668171 GCF_047325235.1 Durio zibethinus
GTGCAAAAAAAAGATAACATCTTTAAAAAATCAATGTTTTACTCCAAAATACATGGTAAACTAAGTTTAGAATTGAAAATATAATTTAAAGAGCCAAGGTTGATGGCTCTATCTAAGCAAACGGGGCTAGCCATCCTTTAGAAAATCATAAGTTTAACTCTGCCAATTCAAAAATACGATAATTATCAAATAACTCTTTATCAAATAGCACTATGACCCAAAAATTTAAAAAAAAAGAAAAAAACACAAAGATGCAAATGATAACAAATAAATCAATGCAAATAATGTAAGATTCATGGCAAAATCAAATTTTAAATAATATAGTAATATTAAATTAATTAAGCTACATTGATTTATTTTGATCTTTAGATAAAAATAGTCGAAACTTTTATTATTTTTTAAATAGTGAAAAGGATTATTTCTTTTCATTTATATCCTTAGACTTTAATGTTTAAATTCAAGCATGAAAAATAAAGATTTCTTTATCATATACACACGTGTATATATATAAATATATCATTATAAAAATATTTTTTATTTTTATTTTTTATGCTTTTCAAATTTCTTCCGCAACTAAAGCTATCTCTTAACATAAATAAATTGTCCAAAAAAATGAATTTGATGTGAACCAACAACTAAAAGGTAACGGGTAAAATTCAACTCCTTTTCTTGTATTAGTCAATAAAATATTTCAATGAAGCAACGCTTTTGTTATCTAAGTTTTTGTAAAAAAAAATTAAAAAAAAAAACCATTAGATTACACATTTAAGAAGTCGTGAATGCCCATAAGGTAATAATAGGAAGTCCTATCTCTATGTCTTTTTTTTATTATTTTTTAAATAGGGTAATAAATGTAACCAATCAATTTATGACAAATTTCAATTTAAAGGATGCTCATGGGATTATTTTATTTATATTTTCAATCAATTCATGACAATTGTCAATTAAAGGATACCTAAGAGATAATTTAAATTATATTCTATTGATTGCATTGATTATACATGAAAATTTAATTTTGTTAATGTATATTGATTTGATTAAATTACAGCAAAAAATAAAAATAAATTAATAAATTCAATCAAATAAAAAGATATATTAATAAATTTACTCTTCACTTACAATGTAATAACAATATAATAATAGAATTGTCCTTTATTACTTATTGTTTCTTGGTAGAAAAGAGACTATATTTGATGAAAAACAGTATTACAAAGTATCGTGCCGTTACGACCAACAAATTCGCAGGCTATATTTTTTGTCAAAGGATGAATACGGGGCACATATTTCATTGACAAATAAATTACATTTTAATTTTTAAATGCTTGGTTTTTTAGGTGTTATATATAATAAATTAAAATAGTTATTTTGTAATTTTAAGTTTGATAACATTTATCCTTTTACAAAAACTTTAACATCCAACTAAAAATAGTAACGACATTAAAAAATTTAGTTGAAACATAAAACAAATTAATATAATAATAAATAGTATAAAGTTTTTAAAGGATGAAAAAGCTTTTAAACACAAATTTAATAATTATTAAAATCTTTATGTTTTATTATAATCAATTAAACTTTCAAATATTTATTTTAATTAATTAAATTTTTATTAAACAAAAATTAATTAATCGTTTATACTTATTTTCATATAATTCAAATAAAAATAAAAATTTAAAATTTTAATTAATTTAAAATATAAAATTCAAAAGTTAATTGATTGTAATAAAACATTAAAAGTTTAAATAATTATTCAATTTTATTGTAAGAATTAATTTAACCCTTTTACCTATAAAATTAATACTTCTCAAAATAACATTATTCGATTAATGAATAGGTTTAGGGTACTTACAAATTAAAAAAAGTACTTTGGCTTAAAAAAGCCTTAAATATGTACGACTGGTTAAAAAAGAATGATTGATGGTCATTAAAAAATCATTAAAAAAATGTCTTTAGTTGAAAAAAAATGTTAAAAAGAAAAAGAAGATATATTTTGAAAGAGTATAATACGGAAAAGAAAAAGAAATGTAGATATTTTCTTAAGTAGATAATTATTTTTTTAAATAGAAAGATATATGCGTTATAGACTTAGATAAATTTTATTTGATTTTTCATCAAAGTGATATTATTTAATTCTGTAGAATTATATATTCAACATAAGCAGAGATAAAGTATTAAAAAATAAAAATTTTGAATGGTTGGCTAAATCTGATGGATGATGTAATGTTATGTTATAAAGATTGCAAAATCATATCAATAATCACGTGATATATTAATAAAAATATTAAAATTTTAATTTTAAGAATCAAAATTTATATTTTAATAACCTTTTTGTTTCTTTTGGAGGGTGTTTTGCAGCTTTGAGAACGCAAGGGAGGGGTTTTTCGTCTTTGTGATTTTACTTTTACTTTTTCCTGACCAAAATATTATTGGTAGGCGTCGGCGGGTGAAACAGAAAATATAAAGACCAAAGCAAAAACACGAAGAACAGCGGCGAGCGGGAGTTTTAATTCTTTTTGTGCCGTTAATTTGTCCCAGCCAGCCAATCGAAATAGCGAAATTGCTGTTAGGGTTTCTGCATTTGAAATACGAAAACATGGCGTCTTTCCGGTCCCTCAAGTCTGCAATATTCGATACATAAGAGAAAAAACAGTTACGTCTCCTGTCTACTCTCTCCCAATTTTATTACTATTGTTACCATTCAGTCCAACGCAACACACACGATCCTTTGAGCTCGCGTCATTTTAAAAATTAAAATTGAAATCTCAGGCAGTACCAAACTCACATTCACGGCCTCAACGTCTACGATCGCCACAAGAAATCTTTGAGGGGTTATGGTAAGTTCTTTAATTGTATTTCTTTTATCTGTGGCGGTTAACGATTTTATTTCTTCATGGACAAAACCTTTCGATTTCTGATTGCCACGTTCTAATTGTTTCCTTTATAAGTGTTAGTCGTCAAATTTTGTTATGTATTGTTTCGTTAGTTGAAAAATGGACACGAAAGGAATAATGCAAATAGTGAGCGCTATATTTCTACTGTCTACTTTTGATTCATTCTATTTCAGGATTCCATGTGTGAGTTATATTATGTTACTGTAATATATAAGTAAAAAGTTACTAGTTGTTATTTTGAGTTTGTCATCAGTTGCAGAATCATTACCTCCAACTTTCCTGAGGTTGAATGAAACTTTTAATTGTTTTTAATCTGTGCAACCTGCCCACTACCCTCTCTTTGCAGTGGTGAGAACCGAAAAAAAAAAGTCCCTTTGTCATGCTTGGTTGTCATTTCTTTTTCCGAAACAAATGTGAAATTGTGACTAGATAACTTTGGGATGTAGATGAGTGTCTACTCTTTATTATCACATATTAAACATGTAATTTTAAGACTGTAGAAGACAAAAGACTCCGAGCTGATTGAGTATGTTGATAAATACTCATGAAGTGAATTTCTGATCAATCATTATGTCAAATTGAGAATCTTGAAACAGTTGTCAGGTTAAATTTGCTTTGTGGCTTGGATGCATGGTCCAGGATGATCTTAGATGGGGAATGGACCCTAAGTAGTTTGCTGCAGCTTTAATTTGAATGAAAATTAGCAGTAATTTTTTATTTGTTCCCCTTAATCTCATTTAAGATAATGCATGGCTGACATGTCACAATATAAGAGTGGTAAGGTGTGTGGTTACTTATATTTTTTTGATGTTTCAAGAAACTTGTCTACTTCGTGATAGTTGTTTCGTACTCTTATATGCTTTATGGAAAAATGTTCACGTGCAATGCTTCTTACATTACATTTTATGTAATGTAATCTAGGTCAGCTATAATTTGAGTATAAATTGGAACTAACCTGAAAGAAAAGGGAAGTTATCTCTGATTTGATCTCGCTCTAAATTCCTTTGCAATAGTGACAAGCACAATCGGTTGCTGAAAAGTGGGGAAAACATATCCATAATTATCTTCTCTTCCATCTCTTTTGTTCCTTATTATAATCATACAATTGTATATATTTATCTGCTTTAGATGTTTGTTTTTACTTTGAGGAATTTATTACAATTCAAGGTATTTTTCATTTTTAAGATCTTTCCTTTTTGTTGTTATGGATTGGTTTGAGGTGGAGGACAGAGAAAGAAGTTATATCTGGTAAAGGTAAATAGATATCTCTTTGTTGTTGACTTCTGTGATTAATATCAATTGGTATAGTAGATTTCATTATGGTTGGCAATGGTTTATATCTGGTTTTTGTTTTGAAATCTTTGTTTTACTTTGTTCTAGAATTACCTTCACATTCTTGTCTGGCTTGGGCATGCCAGAAAGCTATGCAATTTCCTTAATTTGAAAAAGATAATGTACAGATGGCTTTAATTTAACCTCAAAAGTTGTTGGGAAAGGGATTGACAAAGATTAAGCGAAAAAAAATTGGTAGTTGTGATAAAGAATGAGGTAAAATTCAGGCACTACTATGAGAACCAAAATTGGTTAAAATTTTGAGGGCTGAGAGAGTGCTAGATGCAACAAAATCTGTTGTAGGAATTGCTACACTTTTCGTGCTGACTTCCACTTGTAAAATTAATTGATCATGAAGGTAGTGTAGAGGTGTGGAGTAGAAAGGTCCTAGAAGCAAGAGCGAGGAGATCTTCACTGCCTTAAACACCTCATATTTCCATTGATTTTTGTCTTTCTATAAATTCAATTTTTCATTTGTCTTCAATCATATTGATGTTGATTAAGTGGCAATGGTACATAAGTTCATAATTTACTTATTACTCTTTTCTGTCAGGACTGTCCATATGTGGTAATAAACACTACAATGAAAAAGATGACTTAGCAAGCTATGAGGCAAGTGTTTGTACTTGTAATCACCATTTGTCCTTTCACTAGCGATCATCCTTTCACTTTACACAGGATATCAGATGATTTGGAGTTTGTTGATGTTATATGGGTATTAATTTTTGCAAGGTTAGATAATATTTTATGTGATACTGCTACCTCATCAATAGCATTAAGGATGTTGTGGAGGGACGTGGAGTTCCTATTTTACTTTCTCAATACTGAAATATTTTGTTATGAAGAGAATTATCTTGTCTGTGCAAATATTAGGGTAACTTGGGGTATTCATTTTCCCTGGATAAAATTTTCAGGTAAACTTTTCCTATTTTGAGGCTGGAGAAAACAAGCAAGCCCTTGTGAAGTTGGTAACTTGTGAAAGGTGAGGTATTTACCATTTAGTGAGATTTTATTTGTCTGATTCTTCAAATTTATCTCTTTCTGCTAATGTTGGGCCAGAACTATTATGTTATCATCAAGCAACTTTGTGCACAAAAGATGTCCTGTAGTACTTTGTTGGCTTTTTTGCATCTCATTCCATGCAGTGGGATTTTTAAGGTCCATGGCCCGCTGGAAAATTGCTAAATATTGCTTTTTTTTTTCTCTGTTTACCATTGCCACTCATTCATGTTGTAGGAATATGTTGAAGTGGGTAAAAGTGTATTTCTCAATTTCATACCTCGTTCTTGGAGTTTAAGGACCATGGCTTGCTGGAGAATTGCTTAATATTGCCTGTGTTCTCGTATTGACCATTGCCATTTGTGTATCATTCATCCAGTTGATGTACACAATGTTTATAAAACATAATGAACATGTTAAGCAAAGCAAAAATGTTTTTTCTGACCTCAAATGGATGCTTGGATGTGTGGGTTGGAAGTCGAGAGGATGACTTGTAAGAGTGTTATGCTAGATGGTTGTCATTTGTTGTAAGTCTAGTCTGCAACCTTGCCTTTCAAATATGGAGTAAAACTTATTTGGATACGTCATTGTAATTTATCTCCAGGATACACGTGTAGTTGGAAAAGGCATGGTTGTTATCATTTGAGCAGTATAATTTCAAATCTCTTGGCATCTAACCGGACACAAAGATGTTCCAATTTTTGCATAGGAAGATTCTCTTAGTTGATTGGAGATTTTTGTTTATTGAATTTCTTGTGTTCTGTCTACTGTTTGTGAATATGTTCTTTCAGTAACTTGATATGAAACATTTTCTTCATATATAGTTTAATATATATGAATTTACGCTTAAGCATTAAGTCCCTGACTGCTCTCTTATTGTTGACTGTTTCAAATAGATTCATTGAGAAGATTCATTACAAAAAAGGACGGAGGAACTAGACAGAAAACAGAAAAGGAGTACAAAAGAAAAAGGTGTCTACTTGTCCAAAAAACTTATTGCTAGGATTTTGTTATCTACTATTGAAGAAGAGTGGTGTCTCAATTCTTTTTTCCATGTTTAGAAGTTGACTTGGGTACTATGTTCAGGGATCAGTCAAAAGATAAAGATGACACAGATGAGGAGCGTGAGAGGAGCAAAGCGAATAAAAAAGGTTTGGACTTGCCATTGATGGTCCTTCATCATTCATTTTCGTAACTTATTGCTTACCTTCTACAGCAAGATACCATTCTTATTACTCTACTTCCCCCACACCATCAGAGCCAGTCACACACTCTGCCAATAATAGGTCTTGAGCTTGAATTTTCAAGATTCAAGCCACATCACGGCAAGGAGGGTTGCATGTAGTTAGTTATATTTATATTCAATACTTACTGGTTTTAATGTTTTATATATTTCCTACCAACAAATAAATGTTTGAGCTTAGGTTCATTAAGCTACTGAAAAGGATCCTAACAGGGCCAAGGAGCGTTAAGATGAGTGATAATTTGGCTCTGCCTATCGCAGCCTAGCTGTGGAATTAAGGGCACCCAAGGCCATCTATTTATTCGGCCATTAATTTTTAGCCTACACCTTTAGAACTTAGATATGTTTATTATAATTATTATTACTATTATTTCCCCCCCCCCTTTTTTTTTCAGTTGAAAGGACTTCATCTTCAGCTGTCAATCATGAAAGTGATGATAACGACGAAGACTTTGATAAGTACTTTGAGGGCATGTTTCCATGATATTAGGTGACATTGCCTTTTAGAGGAACTCCTTTCCATGCTTGACACCATAGTGGCCTGGAAGAGTCTAACCGTGTGTTGGCGAGATGCTGAAATATCAAATTAAGCTGAAACTTATAAAATTCTCCATGTTATGCTACTGAGCCTGTAAGTTGCACTGATCAAAATCATGCGTTTGTCGACTGTCAATGACCGAATAGAGGAAGAGTGGTTATATAAACCTGTCAGAAGAATGATAAATTGTCGGGACTGCCTGTCTGTGCAACTCTAAAGTTAGAAACAGTGTTGTGCATGATACATAATTTTTTAGATGAGCTTTACCGTGCAACATTTGTTGGTGGGGGCTGTGGATGTTTATTAATGTAGGTAATTTAGATCACTCTGGTTTGGTTTTTCATTATGCGCAAATGAAGATGTTTCATTTAATTTAACTTTTTAGATTACTGTATATGAAAATGTTAACGCATGCCCAGGAGAAAAGTCAACTGACCTGCATCAAGCAAACTGCTAGAATTATTGTTCTTTAAAACAACGATCAAAAAAGAGTTATGGTCCTGTGCTGTAATATTAAACATTTAATGTTTTTTTTTTTTTGGGGTGTGTGTTAGTAGGGATGGCATCGGGTCGGGATCGAGACGAGTAAAATTCGCTCTAAACTCGACTCGATTTTATGATTTATTAAATTCGAATTCGATTTTATCTGATATTATATAAATCGTATTCGATCCGAAATTAATAAAATATTTTTTTAAAATATAAAATAATATTTTTTAAAATTTAAATATTAAAAATATAATTATATAAATATATAATTAAATAATTAATTAAAAAATAATTTTTTATTTAATATCTGATCAGATCGAATCAAATTTTAAACATATCTGAATTCAAACATATCTGAATTCGATTATTTTTTAATTATATTCGACCCGACCTTATTATAAACTCAAAATTCAAAAAAAATACTCGATCTTATAGGATCGAATCCGATCGTAATCGTAGGAGACGGGATTGCTGTCCCTAGGTGTTAGCCTGTTACCTAGGATGAAAACAAGAACGGCGTCATTTAAGGGCTCATAAACGTGATAACGCCGTTAAGCAAGCGAAGCCAAGAAGAGCATTGAGTGACGACGTTTGACAAATAAAATAAATACTAAAATTGGTGAGGACGCGGCAAGATCTAAATTGCGTGACCGTGGAACCGTACTATATCATCACGATTAGGAGACGTTATGTGTGCATCATCACATGTGTCGCCTCTGGCAACTGTGTGTGCGTCCAGTATTGGATATCTTGAGATTGGGTTTGCGTAATAAATTACGATATTAAATTATACCTGCTTCTTTTTTATTTTTTTATCAGGACTTTAATTGCTCTTTTGAGAAGACATGATAGTGGCTTGTCACCCATAGTTTAGTTGTATGATTAAAAAGTATATATATATATATATTTTTTTTTTTTAACAAAAATTGTAGCTGAAGCTTTCCTCGAAAGCTAGGAATGATTAAAAAGGAAAGGTGTCGAATGGCTGACAGCCGCTGGAAGAAAGTGATGATGAAAAGTGCTCACATGTAGTAACTAAGAAACTTCCAACACACACTTATTGCTTATCCATTCCATCCCACAAAATTGAGTTGATCTTTCCTTCATCTACTATTGCTACCATTTTTTACTATTATTTTAATTTTAATATAAAAAAATAGAATGACCCAAGCCAAGCCAAACCCAACCAAAGCTACTTTGCATTTACTATATTTAGGTATCTGTACGTATTCCACTATTAATGATCGCTTTTTCTCTTATTAAGATTTTTAGAATTATTTATACAACTCTATTAATGGTAGCTAATCAACAATGACCCAAAATCTTTTATGTGAAAATGTGAATGTTGTGTGAGAATCTATTGGGGGAAAAAAAAAACTTAACAAACGTTTTTTTCTGTCGTTCGTTTTCCAAGCAATTGAAAATAATAATAATGATAACAATAAAAAAGTGAAGAAAATAAGAAGAAAGGAAAGGCAATTTTCCGCAAGGTGACTTCAGCTTTCTCATTTGCTATTTTTATCAAACTTTTCTTTTCCACATTTGCGTCAGCTAAAACTAACATAATTAAAAAATTACTACTTTATTAATAATATTATTAAAAAATAATAATAATAATAATAACAAAATGTAGATGATAAGATGCGGATTCGATTAAGTGTATAATATCCTATTCCAGTCAGATAAGTTAAGTAAGGTCAAGTTTATTATAATTTAAAAAAAAAAAAATTCTCCTTACCATATTCAATGTTAAGGTTGCTGTGAGAGAGAGAGAGAGAGAGAGAGAGAGAGAGAGCGTCCAGAATGTACAAATTTTTATGACCAATCCAATCCCTTTAGCACCTCTTCGTTCTCCGCTTGCCTCCTATAGTAAGTCCTCTATATTTATCTTTCTTTAAAAAAAAAATTCTCTCAAAAGATCTTTCCTTTTTTTCCGTCTTTGATTCAAAATTTCCAACACCACTACTTTAGAGTTTTAATTTAGCATCTTCTCATTTGTTTTTTTTTTTTTTTGGTTGAAAAAAAGATGATTAGCATGAGAATTATGGGTTGGAATTAGAGAAACCCAGATGCCGAATTTATAAATTGAATCACTTAGTTGTATTAAGTTCGGCTGGACGCTAAATCATGCTCTGTGATTTCTTTTTTTTTTTTTTTTTATAAAACTTTTGAAGTTTTAATTTTTAAATTTCAATTGAATTTTGAATTTCGGGAATGAACCCCCCCTTTTCTTTTTAACATAACGATGTTTATATTATACATATGATTCATGTGTAATTTAGAGATATTTTGCTATGAAGCTTGATGAAACTCGGCATTTAGATTGCAAATAACTTATGTTGTATTAGATGATAACGGGAAATTGAGGTCTTTGTGGAATTTGCTGCTTCTATTCTCCTTATATTTCATGGGAAAATTTCTCTGTTTTGGCTATTTAGGTCTCTAGATTGTATTTAGGGTGCAAATAATTTTAACCTCTCTCTTTCTCTGTTTCTGATTGGTTAGGGGATTTGGCTGCTGATTCCAGATTAAGTTGTGAATAATGCCAGCAAAACCAGGGAATAAAGATCAACGGATGGACCATGGTGCTCAAAGTGTGTTGCAGTCAACTGCCTACTCTGAGCCCTGGTGGAAAGGAGTTGCGCCTAACCCCTTTGGTGAAGCTGCCTCAAAGTCAACTTTTATAGAACAACTAAAGGGTTCAGTGGCAGATGGAGCTGTGCATTCACAGGCTCATGGTGGCATGGGAAATGGGGGTAATTCCACTAAAGAGAATCTGATCACTATTGGATCACAATCTCGGATTTCTAATATTAGTTAAAGATGGAATGCTTCTTTTTTTTTATGCTAAAAAACCACAACATATCGGTCTTGAGACCAAGTAGTTCGTCATTTGGTATTGGTAGACCGATGTTCTTATTTTTCTTAATCACTTTACATCATTGGTGAATCTGTCTCCATTCCTTACACGCTGATAATATGTTATGATTTGACAAAAGGAAGAAAAAGTTATATTGTTTACTTCAAACTAATGTTTACTGTTCTTATGGTTCTTGGTCATTCATTTACCTAATTTTTTATTACAAGAAATGGAAATTTAGCTTAGAAATTAGTTAAGAGGATGTGATCTCGTCTCACAAAATGAAAAAGGGGAAAAGGAAGAAAGAAGTAGTAATGTAAGAGACAAAAGGGTTATTTTGCAGAAGTTCTGTTCTTGTTGTTGCCTTGTTCTTCATAAAATAGGAAATCATGAATCTGCAATATGGTGATTCCTGAGAACGTTTTGAGCCTCTTTAGTGGGGGTGGTAAAGGATTTCTAAATTTTTTCATTTGATGTTTTCTAACTTCACACTGGATAGAACTAGGAGGAACGAGCTTCATATTATTCAAAGGAGCTGTCCTATTTTCACTATGATCTTTAGTAATGCATCATTCCCAATAGGATGCTGCACCGGTATCGGCTCTTGGCTTGCCATTCTTTTCCCATTTTTCTGTATTCTATAAACCTACCTGATATACAGGAGGCTTTTTAACTTTTTTTTTTGGATTCCTCACACATGGTTAGTGTTTTTGGGTGGGAACATATATCCTTAATGTTGATTTTAAAAAGTTCGGATGTGCCATCTTAGGTTGTTGAGGAGAACAGCAAAACCCAATTTAATCAAGGTTGTGGAAATAGCTACCATCTAAGAATGATAACTAGTGTTATGTGATGTGTCTGCTCCTTGCTTGAAATTGAAGCATAAAAACCATGTGCTGCTTTGTATTCGTTAGATATTGATGCAGTCATAGTTTTGGGATCAGATGGGAGAAATGGACAAGATCGTCAACATCTCAAGCATGTTCCTTCCAAGGGACCCGTTTCTTTTGGTGAACACCTTGAACCAAATTCCCAGATGGAACTAGTTGGTCACTCAATTGTAAGGCCTCTCTCTCTCTCTCTCTCTCTCTCTCTCTCTAACACACACATACACACACACACACACAGAGATAAACCCATGCATACATTTACATACATAACAAGGCATTCATGAACTGGCATCCAACCATGTATTTTGGCAGTTAACCAACAATTTGTGTATTCTTTAAATGTCTATTAGTTTGCATTGGTTCTCTCTTTGACTGCAGAAGAAATCTTGCTACAAACTTTTCAGGTCTTGACATCTTATCCCTATTCAGATCCACAATATGGTGGAATACTGACTTCATATGGGCCACAAATGATGGTATGCTCTGAATGTCTTGTTCTCTGGTAAATTGGGTAACAGGAAAAGACAATTTAGTGACTATTATTTTGCAGTAGGTAGGGGTATCCTGTTACTAGAAAATATATTCTTTTTAGCTACAATTTGAATAAGACGATGTATCTTGTCTCCTTTTGCCATGTTATGCATTGCATTACTTTGTATGTATACAACTTTGACAAAAGTTTTTGCAATGGTGATGCTTCTACCTAGGATTATGGCTCATTTGCTCTATATAATGCTGTTGCACTGCAGCCACAAATAGTGCTTAGAAGTTCATATAAAATGAGTTCTTCCTTTCTTTGCTTTCCATGAGAGCAAAATGACCTTATTCATTAATAATTTAAAATATATTTGCTAATTATTTCACAGTTTGTGTACAAATTGAACTATCTTTTTTTTCTTTCAATTTATCCGAAGTATCACTGTTTTTGGCATAATTATTGTTGGTCATTGCTGTAAGACGCTTATTTTAGGAATTTATTTCATTTAATTGTCTTCAAATGAGTTTCATGAGTTTTCACTAGTGGGGATAAAGGTTATGAACTTAGTGTTTTGAAGGTTTAAGAGATGCTTATATGTATTGTAAACGATAAACTCAATGTGTTCTCTTGCTAATTGAATTTGGTATGCCAAAACATTTCTGATAACTCCAACTATGTTGTGCCAGGTGTCACCACATCTATATGGAATGCTTCATGCCAGAATGCCTTTGCCTCTTCAAATGGAAGAGGAGCCTGTTTTTGTAAATGCAAAGCAATATCATGGCATTTTGAGACGAAGACAAATACGTGCTAAGGCTGAGCTTGAAAAGAAAGTCATTAAAGTTAGAAAGGTAGAATTGGTATTTTTAGGTTTTTTCCCTTTTTCTATTTCTTTGTGGCTGGAAGAAATTACAAATTAGGGAGGTTCAGGACTCAATTCTGTTGACATTGACTACAGCCATACCTTCATGAGTCCCGGCATCTACATGCTATGAGAAGGGCTAGGGGTTGTGGAGGTCGTTTTCTTAATACAAAGAAGGTGGATGATGATGTTACCAGTTCCACCTCAGAAAAGGGCATTAATTCAGATGAAAACGTTTCAACCAAATCAGCTCACTTATCTCAGTCAGTGTGTGTGTCTGCTAATGGTACTGGAAATTTGAATTCCTTCTATGTTCAGCAAGAAGGAAATGGGTCACTAGTTCAGGATATGCACAAAGCACAGCCTTTAGCTAATGGTAACAGCAATGGTCGTGGTTTGTCATTGGCATACCACTCATCATCTAATGATGCTGTAGAGGGTAACTACTTTGGCCAGCAGAGGGATATTGTGGAAGGGAATGGGGCCCCTTCAATTAATTGAAATTCCCCCTTGAGGTGGGTGGCTCTCTCCAGCATTGCTCTGTAGGTTTGGTGTTTGTTAACTCCTATTTTTTCATTGTATGATGGACTAGGTTATTGTTTGTTTTTTTAACTAATGGGGGAATACTCTTCTGTATAGGCAAGGTCTTGGGTGGCAGAATCCCTCCCAGAGTGTTGTTCCTCAGGCAATTCATTCTTGGCTTTGGTTACTCATGGTTAAAGGGTTATTATGGGAGGAGATATGCGGTCGTTGGTCTTTTATCTTCATCCGCTAGTAGTTGGACATCCCTCCCATTGCCCTCTTTGTAAAAAGATAAATAGGTGTTGTATCTAACAAGTAATGTGCTAAATTTTAAGCAACTTACATTTTAACGTGTCAAAGAGAGTGAGACTTGTGTATGACTGAGGAGGAGTTTTTAACTTTTCCATCAATGTGGCCTTAATAATGTAAAATGGTGCCTGCTGCTGCTGCTGTCTCCTTCTCTCTCTCTCTCTCTCTCTCTCTCTCTCTCTCTCTCTCAAATGTGATGGCCGTGTGGGTACTGTGTATTGTGTGGAGGATGTGATGATTATTTCGTGGAGAGTGGAAGTGTGCATTTTTCATGGCTATTGACGCCACAGTTTGGCGTGTGTTACACGGTTGGTTATGGTTATTTGTTGAAGTTTGAAACCAAGATAGTTGAATCCAGTTTGTTAGAAGGAAGACTGAATCCAGTTGCGGAATCTACATTCTGCACTTCATTCTCTCTCCCTATGTATATATAAGGAAAGAATTACACACATCAGCGCAAGTGCTATATTTATTTTTACATTTGGATCAAAATGACTAAATGTAAATATTAGGAATTGAATTTTGATTCAATGATAAAAAATCTGGATCCCTCTTTTATGCCTCTCTCTGTATATATATAGCTTTTCAACAAGAGTTGATTAAGATTTAATCAAGCTCAAGCATTGTTGCCTCCGTAAGTATATGAATTACGTAGTTTATGCACATGACTTTCTAAACTTCTGAGGCTTCTTCTGCCTTCATGATTGTGATTCCTCCTCAATTATCCAACAAAAAAAAAAAAAATTTGAGATTCCTCCACGAGACAAGTTAAAATTTAATACTAATACAAGTGGGTTATCATGGGAGAAATATTTGGCATCTAGGCTTCCATGAACCACTCAACTAGAGTCTAAGGCTTCGGTTCACAGTTAATGCTCCTAAAAAGTACATAATTATGTTAAGTATTTATTAGTATTATTTTTTGGCCAAAAGAACGCACTTTCAATTCTTGCATGGAATCCCTATTTAATAATCTATTATAAACTCATCGAATATAATCAATTATCGAATGACCCATGAACATGCAAAACGCACCGCACCCACACTGACACCCACACCCACACACTAGTATACCATACAATAATGTAATTATCTTGTACATAATAAAGCGAAGACGTGGAAAAAATTTGATTGCTAGAAGAAGGCCCATAAAAGAAGGCTAGTATTAGCATAGCAATAATCTTAAGCCCAAAAGTCGGCCCCATAGCATCGAGAGACGGCAGTCACAGAAGGGAAACAAAAACGCCGACAACCAAGGGGAGGATCCCAAAAACCCTACAAGAAATCCATTCGGCTATTGCTCTCTCTCACTTTGTTGAAGAAGCGCTGCTTTGAATCAATTCTTGTTCCCTTTGTTTTCCATCTCTGCTTTATTTTTCTCTCCATATTTCTCTTCCAGTCTATCAAAGATTCTAACTACAGATGTAGATTTATTTTTCACAATCTTTTTTGGTTACTACAAAAATGGGGATTTTTATTTTATTATTTTTTTTAAAAGAAGTTGTCTCATACAGTATTTAAAGGGTGAATTGTTGTGATATGATCCCTATGATGAAATATTTAGTAATCAGAAAATGTGCCTGAAACACACGTGAATATTTGGTGCTCCCTTTTAGTTGCGGAGGTTGAGGAACCAACCAAACCATGTGTTTCAGTTTCATGCTGGGTTGATATTTGGCAAGCCTGAGGGATTGATTCATCACAGCTTCTGTGCCCTTTTTTTTTTTTTTTTTTTTTAATTCTTCTTTTTGGTTATGCATCACTGTCTGATCTTTTCCCTCCATTGCTTTTCCATTTATGGTGATGGGGCATTGCTCGCCTGATAAACAAGTGGATGAAACTTCATCATCCATCCATTTACAAACATAAACCTGCAAAATCAAGCTTTGATTACCTATAGAAAACATCGTTCATTTAAAATCAATTGCTTAACAAATCAAGGATTGAGTTCAGGAAGTTGGAGAAAAGTGGCGTCCTAGCTATAGCTAATTGTCAAAAAAAATTTTAGTGTTACCACTGAAATGAAACTGATCATAAAATAATTGTCAATAATTTATTTCATTTTTGGAAAAAAAAGGAAGAAATATTTTTATTTGTACATTTTATTTTGGACCAAGGACAAATAATATATATGATATGAGGCCAACATGATAGAGTATGATGGATTGAGGGTAGGAAATAAGGTCCAAGGAAGGCTTTGGGTCCACTAACTCATATGTGGTCCAAGTAAGGTTTTGGGTTCATATATATATATATATATAAATAAATATATATAGCAGGGCAATATATGACTAACAAGTGGTGCAGTATAGATAATAGTTTAGATTTAACAATGTGTTCCAAAAGCATTGTCAGAGGCAGCTACATATCGAGCCTGTACTGTTGTCAAATACATTATCTTCTTTGATTTATTTTTTCTCTAAAAATTTTAAAAAAATAAAATAAAAGAAGCTTGGGTTGGGCCAACAGGAATGTATGTGGTACCGCTTGCCATTACCTGTTGATTGCAGAAGGAGTGGGACGTCTCCAATCAGTTTAATTTTTGGCTTTAATTTGTCCACACGCCTAATGACCTCACTCCACCTTCGTCCGAATGTTGGAACCCGTTCCACGCAAAGGTACAACGTAGTGATTTTTTATTTTTCCAAAATGGACAGGTGTCATGGATCAAAATATGGATGAAACAAATAAGTTTAATTGGATCCTATCATCTCAAGTCCATTATTTTTCTAAATTAATAATTAGAAACTCCAAATATGTTTATGTATATGTTTACGCGTACGTAGTTGAATGATTTGCACGTGTAACGACTTTTGAGTAATAGTATTTTCCTAATCCTACTAATATTCCATTGTTATCGAATTATTAAAGTAGCAAATTGAAAAATAAATCTTGCTTGTAAATATGTATGTATATATGATGATCAGTTGAATTCCTTACGTACACATAAAAGCAATTTATTACCTGTAAAATATAATAAGAAGGCGGGTGACAACCGACTGGCGACAAACTAATATGAAAATTAAATAAAACAAGATATGAAGAAATATGGTGAATATCGAAACAGGATGGATGCATTTAGTCACTGGTTTCAATTTCAGTCTATTGGATATATATATATATATATATATATATATATATACACACATATATTCAACTAACTATATATTTATGCTTAAAACTAAGAGTAAGAAATTAATTAATGATCTATAAAATTAAAAAAAAAAAATGCCATTGAAGTGACCAAAATGGACAAAAATGGAAAGGGAATGGCTAAATTCTAAATACTAAAAATAGTTGTATAATTAGAGAAAGGATGATTAGCAAGAGGAAGGATGGAGATGGAGGGGTCTGGCTGGGCACTTCGACGGAAGTACTTGTTTAATCAGACAAAAGCAAGTGTTGATGAATGATTGTGATAAAAGGTGTAAAATGTAGAGGTTCAAAAGCAGGGGTCCGTTCTCCGTCTGCGCCTTCCTTCAAATACTTAATTGTCTTTTGTGCATTTGAATTCTCTGTCTGTTGCTCAAGCATCACTTTTCCAACTCTTTTCTTTGTACAAATATATAGCTTCTTGGCAGAATGGAAAGAGAAGGAACATCCACCACCACAACTGAAAAGAAAAGGAGATTCAAAAGAATATGTGTTTTTTGTGGTAGTAGAGTGGGAAACAAGGCCTCTTTCGGTGATGCAGCTCTTCAGCTTGGTAAACAACTGGTACGTACATTACCTTTCTATGTCCTCAACTTCAGGCACTTTTGCATGCATGTATGTACGTACACTCTGATACAAAATGTTTTGACATCTGATCATATAAATGTATATATGTTGATTGATGTTTCTTTGATCCTAGCTAGGTTCAAAGAAAGATTGATTTGGTCTATGGTGGAGGAAGTGTAGGGTTAATGGGCTTGATCTCTCAGACTGTCTTTAACGGTGGTTGCCATGTACTTGGGTACACCTTTTATCTCTAAAATTGATGCATAGATATTTATATATACTCTTTATGGTCTTGTGGGAAAATTTTCACCTATTTCTCCTTTTTTTTCCCTTTTGGGTTCCTGTAGAGTGCTTCCTAAAGCTCTTTTGCCCCATGAGGTACTATTGTATACATAGATGCTCCATTATTCCTCATGTTGCATACTTTGCCTATTTTTTCATCTCAAAAAGTGAAGCTGGAAGCTATTCACCAAATAGGGAAAAAAAAAAAAAAAACTTCCTTGCAGATATCCGGAGAAACTGTTGGCGAACTGAAAACAGTTGCAGACATGCATCAAAGAAAGTCGGAAATGGCAAAACATGCTGAAGCTTTCATTGCGCTTCCCGGTATGTTTCCTATAAAATTCCCATTTTTTTCTGGGATAATTTGTGGTGTCAATTTTCTTTAAGCAAATTCAAGAACGTACTCAGGTGGTTATGGTACCATGGAAGAGCTGCTAGAGATGATAACCTGGTCTCAATTAGGAATCCACGAGAAGCCGGTTAGTTTGGTCTTCTTCTATTATTAATTACTACTTATTATTGAAAAGTTTGGTTTTTTTAGATCATAGCTTTAAAATTTCTTGCAATTTAAAAGAAAGAAATCTTTCATCTAATTTTGAATTGTGAAACAGGTTGGATTGTTGAATGTGGAGGGGTATTATAACAGCTTGCTTGCTTTATTTGACAAGGGAGTTGAAGAAGGTTTTATTGACAGTTCGGCAAGACATATCGTGGTTTTTGCAGATACAGCTGAAGAACTTATGAGGAAGATGGAGGTATATACATATATCTTACGTAAGAAAAAATGCAGTTGGTTCAGTACTGGTGCTTATAACTTTTAAACATGTGGTGAATTATTGTACGATGACATAATAAAGTTGCAGGAAGTACTAAGGAAGGGTTTGTTATTTTGCAGGAGTACGCACCAGTACATGACAAGGTTGCACCCACACAAACTTGGGAAATGGACCAATTATCAGAGCCTACTGGAAGTGGGGAACCCCCAAGCTGTTAGATCTTAATCAGCAATCTTATATATGCATATATAAGATTTATGTTAGTATATATAGTTCCACATTAATCAAAATAAAAAGCACAGCAAAGGTGGCCCATCTCTCTGCTGGGAAATTCCTAAGATCCCAAATCATGATTACCCATTTATATAGTCATGAATCATGATAATATATATGTTGCAACTCCATTTGAATCAATTGAATAGTGAGAAATTCTTTAAAAAAAAAAGTCCCTGAAAGTACTAATAATTTTTCTTTCCCTCTGTTATGGCCATTCACCACATGAAAAAAACATGCAATATGGCTTGAGACAAGTTGGGGTGGGGCAAAGAGAAGAGAAACGTAGATGGTTATAGCTTTGTGGGTTTTTTTTTTTTTTATTAGGATTGGATTGTCCATTTGCTTTTATATTTTACTGTGTGGAGTATGTTATGAATCAGATTCGGAAGTACGGATGGGATGATTTCGGATTTTGGCTTGATGGTGCGCTGTGGCTGTGTAGTCTTGGGTCACATTACATAATTCACACCTTTTCACATTTGTTTGATTGTTTTTCCCCTTTAAAGCCTTTTAAACTTCTATGATCTTACAGATAGACAATCAGAGGAATGTTCTACTTTTCCTTCTTGAAAATGCAGCCGAATCTCATTGTTAAAAATCTGATCACTCATACATGAAGAAGTGACCAAGTGTCTGCTCACATCAAGTTTAACTTTTTCACCTCATTTTCTTATCCAAATCAACAAAAAAGAAAAACTAGCATTGCTCATGAAACTTTAAAAATGTCGATTTTAGCTGTAGTTTTGGTTTTAGGGTTTTGATCTCCATCTCTAGATATCTAGCAGAATAAAAAAAAATCGAAGACGAGTTGACCAGTGCACTAAAGCCTCAGGCCAACTTCAAGTTTATAGGCTTTGGCGTGGATTAGAAAAAAAAAATCAGAACACTACTTGCAAGCTGAAACCACTCATAGGATACTTATTGAAGCAAGGTTAGCAGCATTGTTGAATTCATTATTTGGAAATTATTTGCTGTCATTTCTAAGAGGCAAAAGGTGGCGTTAACCCCAAGCAACCGGTTTTGGTTTTAATGGCTTGTCCTGTCCCTAAAAAAGAAAAAAAACGCTAAAACCAAATCTTAAACCTACCCCAACTTGTTTCACACCTTTACCACCTACCCCAAGTCCAACGGATGCTTGGATGCTTCTTCTAACAATGTTTGTTGTACTAGAACAAATTAGTCTTCCCTTTTTTCTCCAAGTTTGTGTGAAAAGTAAACTTTAAAAAAGTTTATTCTATATCTGCTAAGGTACATACAAAATTTTAACAAAGTGTGTCTTGTGGGAGAACCTTCTAAGATGAGAATGCAATCCGAGTGCTGTTAATGGATTTCCTTTGTAGTTTTTAGGCTTGTTTCCTTCCTCAATGACTTAAGGTAAATGGTTAATAAAACGTAAAGCTCTTGAATCCTAAATTGCAGGGATCCAATGGAGACCACCCGTTTTTGCCCGTCTCCCCTGAAAAGGGTAGAAGAAAGTACTCTTTCCATGGACTAGCCGCGGGCCATGTTTTGTGGCTTGTAGTTAAAAGTCTCATAGGAAGAATAAACGTGAACGAGAAGTTAAAGCGTCTTTCTTTTCTCAAGGAATAATAATAATAATAATAATAATAATAATAATAATAATAATGAGAATGATTGGGAAAGAAGTTCCTATGGGGTCTAAGGCCTTGGAGCCAATCAAATAATGAATGAGACGGATGAAGATGGCTACGTGATGTAGATGTAGTAGGATGGTCCTATCAAAACCAAACAAGCTGTCATGACTCGTGAAGTACGTACATCACTTGAACCTTTCTTAGTGAATTTGGCTTATAAACTGATGAGAACTTGAGTACCAGCAGCATTAGAAGATGGACAAATCCTAATCCAAAAGCAGAGCAGCATTAATGTTATCATAGCCTGAGCCTCCCTCACAGGTGAGAAGAAAAACATTGTACCAAGTGGCAACCTGCGGAAAAATTACACCAGAAACTCGTGGGAAAATGAATCTGGTCCAGGACATGACCAACGACAACCAATCAACGTCTTAATCTATGTAATTTAAGTTGCCAACTCAAGTCTCTCGCCTTAGTAATCAAGGTTCTCACGATCATGATAGAACAGTTCCTTGACTCACTATGGCTAGCTGCGGTTGTGCTGTGCACACGCCATATTCCATCTAACTTATTCGTGCCTGCTGTTCCTTGAGATTATGCCCGCCTGACTAGAATGATGAAATGGGGTAAATTCGGGATGGAAATAGGTATGTAAGTAGACTGAAAAATGCTGGCACTATGTTTGGATTGAGAGAAACGATAGGAAAAAAAAAAAAAGTAATGAAAATAATTTTTTTTTTTTTGCTTTGATAAATTTTTAATTTAAAAGAAAAAAAGAGATGAAAATTTAATAACTTTTTATTTCTTTTGTAATCTTTATTTTTTTAATATCCCAATCCGAGAAAAAGACTAAGAAAAAAAATTAAAAAAATTTTATTTATATAAAAAAATTATTATATTAATTTTTTTAATATTAAAAACTTAATAAAAAAAATATGATTACATTATAATTTTTTTTATAATTTTTTTAAAGTCATCTCTTTTTTTTTAAGTTCATATGTTTTTTTAATATAAAATTTTTTTATAATTTTTTGATAATTTGATTTTGATAAATGATTGAATATAAATAGTCTTTTTTTGTTTATGATGTGTAATAGTTTTATGTGATTGTATTTTTTATATTTAATAGCTTTTATATAAATATATTATCAAAGTGATAGTGTGCTAAAATTTTAATAATGACTAAAAAATTCATCAGTGCATATTTATAAAATATCTTTAAGTTTCACTTGATTAAAAACTACTGATGTAGTAACAATTGTGAGATCATATAAGATAACAAACATATCTTGATCCAAGAGTGCTTTAAAATCACAAGTAATAAAATATTATAATTGAAAAAAATTATTATAATGAATCATTTCATTTTTTTTTTTACTCTTTATCATGTTAAAAATTTTTTTTCTTACTTTTATTAATTTTAATTATTCAAACAAGAAACATAGATCTCATTTTTTTTTCTTTAAAAAACTTTTTCTTTCCTCTGTAAATATTTATTTTCTTTTTCTTTAAAAAACTTTCTTTTTCTTTCCTCTAAATATTTATCCAAACATTACCTTAGTGATTGAGAGAAGGGAAACTGCTGCAAAAGCATTCAATCAATGTCTTCGAAAGTATTCTTCCTTTTGTTTTCAATTACAACAATAAAGAAGCTTAGAGTAATATCAGAATGCCATCAAATTGTTGCCACAACAAATGGATACATTTAAATTAAGGGGTTTTCGCAATCATTTAAATTAGGCCTTTCATAATAATAAATATTAAGGCAAAAAGGATCATATATAAACAGAGGAAGGAGTCTAGTATGATGAAGATAGCACATAACAATTCTGATTAACTGGATAAATTGCTCCAAGCCAGAATGGGAAATGCTGATCCTTGAAATTAAAGAAATACCAACTCACCTACACTGATATCAGTAACATAAGCGTGCATTTTTCTTCATCAGTTAAACACAATTTTCAGTTCTGGTTTTTCTACAGCCATTAGTATCCTAATATAATACAGACAGAAAGCTGTGAACAAGAACTTAGCTCACTCAAAAGTAAAATTAATCAAAAACACTTTCTATGAACAACAGAAGGTCCAGTCTCATCGTAATCTGCCTTCGTTACATGCTGGTTTTGTGGAAACACCACTTTAGCAAGAATTGCACCTCCCACCCATGCCGAATACACTGTCAAATTCTCTGGCATATATTCTGGAGGCTGCAACAAAAAACTCAGAAAGATTAATGCAAACAATTAGAAAGCAAGGTATACATAATTAGACTGATGTATTTTGCATAAATTTCTACACCATGCGAGAATTTCCAAATATAGTATCGGCTTACATTGGTCATGTAATATATTACCTTCACTAGAGAAGGACGGATAGCAGATGAGCACAGGCTCGCTTCTTTCTGGAACCTATCTTCAAAACCTGCAATAAGCAAAGACAAACATGTTGGCAGCTGTGAAGCAAACAGTCAACATGCAACATATCAACATCAAAGCACCTACACCAACATTTTGCATTCAAAATTCTAAGGGAACTATGTCATGGTTAAGATCATGCCTATGTAAACTATTCTTGACAATTATCTTATATCAATCAAGAAATAATCCTCCTTCATTATCCAAACATCTCAAGGATCAAAGGATATGATTCTCACCAGTCATAGAAGTAGTCCCACCACAAAGAACAGTATTTTCTAGCAGTTGCTTCTGATTCTCAGAAGAAACTGTTGAAATACTATGAACGAGCTGCTCAACAATTCCATGAGTTTCTAAACCCAATATAGATGGTTGGAACAATGCCTCACCATCAGTAAATCTTTCCCTTCCAATTCTTATCACCTGAATTGGCATTTGAAAAGTATTACAATCAGCAACACAACAACTTGGAGATCCTAAATGCAGTAGACTTGACCGGAAACATGGGGCATGCTGAAAATAAGCTAGTGGGATTAAATGTATAACTAGGTTACAGGTTTAAGCAAGGAAAAACAATAATGCATGTAAGACAGACCAGTCACTGAGCGAGCCGTCATCTTATTAAATGAAAAACTAGAGTTCCATAGACTAGAAATCATTAGGATATCTCAATAACTCGTAGAGTGTGCACTAAGCTATTCTCCAAAACTGGGCTCAGTTCTTCAGCTTCTTGGTAAACCTGTAATTTTAATTTAAAAAAATCCAAATTGCAAGTAGCAAGATTATAAATCTCTTCAAGATGTGGGTAAAAAACTAAGAGGTCCATAGAACCAAAAAGGCATATAAGAGGTAAAGGTGTTTCTTTGTTCAGTTTGATAAGCTCCATATCTTGCAGTATTCTGACCATGTTCTGCTGATTCTAATTTGTATTATCTTTCTAAAATTTAACAGCTTGAAGTTTGATAGAAACCATCATAATAAATGATTGACTACACTACAACCAGATACAAGACATAGAATTGATGATGACAAATCATAAAATATTCACCTCTCACATACCCAAAGTCATTCACAAATCATATATTATCCTTGGTCAGTTTTTCTTATCTTCCTTTCTTTCCTGGCCTTTTCATCCTGGTTACAGAACCATATTAAGAACATTCTACTTCTTTTTCTCATGTATAACGTGCAAAATTTCTTACATAAACAACTCCTTATGTCAATCTTCTAGTACTTCAAATAATATGAGAAATAATGAGCCAGCAAATCTTAGGCCGGTCTAGTGGTCCACAGTAAGATTTAAGGACTTAGGTCAAAATCAGAACTTAAACAAGGAGAAAAGAAAGAAAACAAGAAAAAAACAAACCTGTCCATCAGGCAGGGTGTGTTCCTCTGTCTCACATGATTTAAGGGTTCTGTCATAAGCAACTTCATCTTCAGCACAACATGAGAAAAGCTCTTTTAATTTCTCAACGTCAGGGATGCTGAGGTTCACCATAGGATTAGATTTAGCCAGCTCTTGAGCAAGTAACTTTGTCAAATCAATCCCTCCAATTTCATATCTTCTTGAGGCAATGTGTTGGACAGCACCTTCAAGTACCGGGGCTATGTCTGTTGATAAGTGTAAAATTCACAAGGCAGAACACAAAACCAATTAAAATAATATGAAAAAATCTTTGCACTTGAAAGCCAATTGAATGTGATTCCTGATCTATCATCCATAACTAAATTCTAACTCTATAAGATATGCCAAACGCTTACCAGTAAGATATTTTGCTTTCACTTCCTGGAATTACTCAATATTCAAGGCTGTTATTTCTTTTCTTATGCATTTAAAAGAACTTGATACTAATCATTATGCTGCTCTTATTTACACTGATACGAGTAAATGGATTTTAACTTCTCCACTACATAAATGATTATCAAACTAAGCAGCCAAAGAATTAAACCTGACACGCTTAAAGGCATGCATGTATGTACATACCTATCTTCCCATGGCCAATATCAACAGTACAACCTGAGATACGCCCAACAGCATACAGAGATAATACTGCTTGCTCCGATGCATAAAATCCCGAGACATTAAAAGTTTCAAACAGCAATTGCACCAGTTGTTCTCTGACAGCCTGGAACAACAAAAAGTACAATGATTTTACACCATTTATTTACAAGGTGATCAACCCCAAAGAATAACAGATTTGGCTGGAAAGTTAGGGCAAAAAATTGTAACAGAGAATAATTTGGGAGCTTTGATCTGAAGTTGACTATAATCAATACCTAACAAAAGAGCAACAGTACAATAAAATATATCCACAACAACAACATAGCATCCTTCATGGTGTATGTTTGACCAAACTTCCGGAGCAGCTTCTTTATTACAAACGGCTGAAGATGGGCCAAACAACATTCACAATTTTCTAAACGAATTAGTAAATATTTCCTAGTTGTTGCAATAAATTCGATCCTCAACACTTTGGGAAAAAAAGAACCCTACCATAAAAATCATCTTTTCTAGCAGCTGCAAACCGGGTCAAATAAGCTCCAGCTGCTTTTGTTACCTCATTTCAACTCAAGAGAAGTAAAATGGAAATGGCAGGGAATATGGGGATATTAAAAGTGGTTTAACCGTTTCTAGATCCCTTCTACCAATTAAAAGCCAGGATTACAGCAGATAAACCAAATCTGCATTTAGCATGAGACTAGCGTAGTCTATTTTTCTCAAAAATAGGCAAATGTAAAACCTTCGATAGAAGTGCATGTTGTTCATCACCATTCCATTAATTAGAAAAAGATTCACTTGAAGATCAAAATTAGCAAGAAAATATGGAATGAAAAAGATAAAGATGGCTAACCTTGGGAGTATAAAGCGGATCTGTAAACAAGATTTGCCCTTCATTCCCAACTTCCCATCCAAGGCCAGTGTATAGAACATGGTGCAACAAATCTTCCATGGCATCCCAGTCTCTAATGAATCCTCGCACAACAGGATCGATAGAGACATCTTCAAACAGTGAATTATCAGCTGAGGATCCATCCTCAAGTATGCGTTTCATTTTAGTAGGAATTACCTGACCACAATTCAAAGAATTAGAGTGCCATACCTATCACGTACAAGTAATTTAACCAAAATGGAAACACAAAATTAAGCGAAGAGGCGACACTTACTCAAACCTTGTAAAGAAAGAGATTAAAGGAATAGAGAGAGAGAGAGAGAGAGAGAGAGAGAGACAGGTTTCAAGCTCTCCCCAAATCAAAAGCTAAATTTTGGTTTGAGAAACTTTCTAAAGAAACCTTTTTTTTTTTTTTAAATATATTTCTTTGTTGGTGTTTCTTTAACCATTATAGGGGAGATGTTAAAACAAACATACCATGGAGGGAGCCTGATCAGGGATTGCTGGTCCCGCCTTGAGAAGCTTGGAGCCAGCATCGACCACTGCCGCCTCCATCTGGCCACAACGAGCCCCAAAAACCAAAACCCTAACTATCAATCTATAAATAGAGATATGGGTAGGGGAAAAGCCCTAGATTTGATGTCTAGGGTTTTAGTTAGAGCGCTTACGTTGGAGCTCCTCGCTTCAAAACGGATGATGCATTTTGGGAAAGCACAAGTGCCAGTGCCAACTCCGTGTCTACTACCGTCTAGATTTATTTTTTTCTTTTTTCAACTGCGTCTACGTGTGAACTTAATAAATCCTATATTTAATTCAATCCAAATAATAAAAATAAAAAATATATTAATAATTAAACTAATGATAAATGCCACTCGGCTTTAATTAATCAATACCTTTAAATTTGCTTGAATATATCTGTATCGATTTACTATTATCCTCAAGACAAATACAATCAAAATGAAAAAAAAAAAAAATCATAGCCCACTATATGCGACTACGGGCGGGCCCTTAAGTAATAAAGTATGTACTTTGAATTGACAAAATCATCGACTTGTAACTCAGTTCTGTTGCCAACCCCATCAATCTGCGTTTCCAATACAAGATCTTAGGACACAAGTAGCACTTCTCTTTCATATAAGGCTTGTTGCCAAAATTTCCTGGTTGCTGCATGCATAATAATCCTCCCGGTTTTCAACCTCTAAAGCGTAACCATCCAAATCCAGTGAAAAATGACCAGCAGTTGCCGGCCATGCCGGCTCCTCACCCCCTACTGAAATCAAGTTGCATTCTTCACCAGCTTGAGAACCATCATCACTTACCTTAGAGCAAGAAGCAACAGTATCTGTGACTGGCATGTGAGACAAAAGGGCTTCAAGGGGAGACTTGTACTTGGAGTTGTCTTGAGAAGTAAACTTAACATCCAGGATTGGAGTTTCAAAATCCACTACAGAAGAAGCATTTGATAATTCCAGAACATTCTGCAGAAATTCTTCAAGAGGTCCTTGTTTGGTGACTTCTGCTTTAATTTCCGTGTTTCCAGGAGCTCCTTGCTCGACATGATTTTCAAGGAATTGGTTGAGAATATCAGCTTCATCAAGAACCAAAATCTTGCTTGTTCCACTGCTAACTTCCCCATTTCCCACGTCTCCCGCTATCTGGTGCATATTATGTCTGGCTGGAGTAACTATGCAGTCAACTGTCTCATGGCAAGTACCTTGCCCTTGACAGTCTTCAACAACTTCTTTGGCTGTTTGCTCAGAATCATCGTCATTTAGAAAGCATGTCGCCTCGCCTATTCTCTCTAAAGGACAGTTGGAGGACGCTGATGCTGTTCTTGAATCCATTGTATCTCTTGTGTCAAGACTGCAAGGTTCAGATGTTACGCCAAAATGTGATTCTGGTGGCACTTTTTTGTCAATGCTGCCATCTTCTTCATGTAAAAATTCAGGGGCCTTTACAGCAAGAGCTTGTGTATATTTCTGAGGCTCAATTGAAGTTGAAGACAGGAATCTGGCAAGGGCAGATGCTAATGCATCATCAATTGACATAGTCTGCTTTGGTTTATCCTTAGGAGAATCAGTTCCCGATGCATGATCGTCTTCCTCGTCATCAACATCAGAAATTTCAGAAGCAGTGACTACAAGACTTGGGAATGACCGAGTATCATTTACAGAATCAATGGCTTCATCAGGTTGGATAGATGATGAAAAATCCTTCTCATGTGATGCACATAAATCGCAGCACAAAAATTCATTTCCAATGTTATAAGGAGTGTCATTATCTGAATCGTGACATGAAAATTCAGGTGCAGAATATCTTGTGCAAGATGGCAATTCAGAATTCTTAGGTTTCTTACTGAGTTCTTCAAGCTGCCGCTCTACCTGCTGGAGCCTTGCATCAATGCTGCTAATGGGCTTTAGCATGTTCTCTTCAAACTTTAATAGGAGATCTTCTACTCTGCTGACTCGAGAAACAAGCTGATCCAGGAATCTCTCAATATGCCCACATGATAAATCAGCCTTGGCTTCTTTATCTTTAAGTGGGGGGATCTGATGTTGTTTTGGTTCAATAGTTGATGCAATTGCTTCCAGCGAGTCCACTTCATGCTGATTGACTAAACTGGGTTTTCCTTCTGGCTGGATTACAAACTTTAATGATTCAACAGCCTTTGACCCATTTTCTTGTGTCTTTTCTTTTTCCTTTGAGCCAAAAATGTCTTCATTTTGTATGTGGCGAAGACCTGCTGTTTTAGATAACTGCAAAAGTGTGGGAGCAAGCATAGCCATAAGAGAACTTCCACCTGCATTTCCCGTCTGACCCACTTCATTTTCAGAATCAGATAATTCAACAGGATCAGCAAACAAATAGAGTTCATCAACACATATGCAGCCTTTATTCTGAAGTAAAAGCAAGCGGAGAGTAATAGACATGCAGGGGTTTGCATCGGTGATCTCAGCGGTAGCCTCATATAAATCCTGAAAAATTTCATCAATCAGCAATGGACTAAAATAAAGACACAACTATGACTCTATGTCTAAAGGTGACTCTTGTGACAGTCTCTTGTTTGGAGAGGAGAAAAACAGAAAAGGGGGAAAGAAGGGGCTATTCTAAAGTTCCTATTTTCCCCCTAAAACTAAGATTTTCACGTAGTAATCATGTTCCAAACTAACTCCTGCTGATAATTAAAATTACTCATTCCTATTAAGTTGATAATGTTAACTTGCCTCATTAGTTGTTACATTTCTTTAACCTTTTCCTTTTGAAATTACCAAGAACAAGCGCTTAACACCATAGAATGCTAAGAAAGGGGAAAGAAGGAAGCTTTGATTGGATGAATCTGCAAGGAAAAAACAATCTCACCTGTGTGCTAAGTGAGTTCACACTAAAATTTGATGGCAGGCTGCTTCCACAATCAAGCATAGGAGTATCAGGAGCTTTCACTTCAACCCAATCATCTTCATTCGAGTTCGAATTGCCGCCAATTTTTTGTCTCTTTTCATCCAACTCTTTATTGGCTCCCTTTAGATGTGCCAAAGCAGCTTCATCAAGATTGGCTGCACGAAGCACCTCTTCATCTCTGGAGGCAATACCACAGCGAACAGTGCATAGATACTCATTGCTGCTCTGAGATTTAGGAGCATAGTATATTTCATATACTCGAGCAGTACTTCGGACATAAACCTGTCGTACTTCATGTTTTTGTGCAAAAGCAACTGTAGCATAAGATGATTCACACAAGGCGAGTAAGGAATATAAGAAATTGAAAAAAAAAAAAAAGGATATTTTTGGAAATTCTTTATCGTCGCTTGAATTTATCCAATGTCAAAATAAATTCTACTAACCCTAATGCTAATAAAATTCGCATTGCTTACTTAACAAGCATCAATGTAAAAATAAATAAATAAATTCAAGAATAACGGATAGGAAAAAAAAACTGAAATTACTAAAGAGAGAATAATGGATAGGAACATGATAAAAATTTGGACTCACTGGTGATCTCGCAGGAGGCCGAATCAGGCGAAGTAGGGCACAAGATAAGGGGGGATTTGGGAGTGGAATCGAGGGCGTCTTGATGTTGATTGGAGTCGGCGATTGACATAAAAGATGACTCGAACGTGACGGAATTAAGGAGAGAACCATGGGCTATATACCAGTTGGTGGAGGAGTTCCAACAAGTGTTGTAGTCGTGGACTGCTTCCATGGTTTTATTGAGTCTTCGAATGCTTTTCTTGGTTTCTGAATCTGTTGTAGTCGGCGAAGGGGATTTTAAGAGGGGGTGGCGTAGTGGAGCCGCGGAAGTGATAATTCGTAATTTTAGGGATCTTTTGAGGACAATTTCGTAACACAAGCTGCTTCGCGTGTTGCATCCGCCCTTTCACCATTGGTCTTCGTAGTTTTTTGGGTAGTACCGCGGAGAAACATTTAAAACCAAAGTTCGTGAAATTCGTAAAATTTTTTATTAAAATTATTAAATAAAAGTTAAAATTAAAATTGATTGATAAAATGTTTATTATATAAATTAAATGTTCAAAAATTTTAAAGGTTTTATTAAATTTTGATATATAATTTTAGATAAATATTTTTAATAAAAATATTGATAAAATTTTTATCGTTGAATAAATATATATTAAATTTAAATATTTTAAATATTTTTTATATATCATTGATTTTTATATTAAATTTTATAAATTAAAAAATTTTATTAAAATTTTTATTAAATCATTTTTTTAAATTTTATAAATTTTACTTAAAAAATTTCATATAAATTTTATCCAATATCACTTGTATTTATTATCAAATAAATAAATATATTTTATTTCATTAATTTTTTACAAAAAAAATTGCATGAATCAAATTCTGAATTCAAATAAATAAGGTCTTTTCTATCTGATTTTTTTTAATTAGTTGAATATCAATTAAACTTTCAAACAAATAAATCTCAAAATTCTGAATAAATAATGTTGAAAAACTAGTTTCTTTTGTATTATTTAAGTCAATGAACTGCAATTAAGATTATCTTCCTTTTAAAGAAGGATCCATATATACATATGTGATTAGAAGTATAAATGATACATTAATATTTATAAGTTACTCAGATTTAATTCGAAGAAAACTTAAATTTAGTTAGACTATTATCGAGTCGAGTTCGAATTCGAGTAGTTCGACTTATCGATCAAGTCGAATTTAAATATTCTTATATCTGACTCAAATATCTCGCGAGCTTAATCGAGTTTTTATATTTAAATATATTTTTATTATTTTAATTAATAAAATATTTCGAATTTAAATTCGAACTCGAACATAAATAATCAAAATTCGAACATAAATAATCGAACTCTTATCAAATATATGAATAGAGTTTATTTTTACGTAACCATGCTTATCCCCAGTTCTTGTACTTGAACAAGTGAGTTTCAGTTTTCGGGCGCATGATTTCAGAATCGAGTTCATAACTCGTGGAGTTAAAGTTCTAACCAGACCAGAGTGATCAAAATAAAACAACGTACGGTAAGGGAAAACAAATACAAAGTTGGTCTCAACCATCAACGCATCCATTGTGATCATCAGACAAAATAACGCACTAAATTGAAGTGGGTTCCTCCGAGATATATAATTAAAGATTACAAGTACTGGCAAATTAAATCATTTAGCACTCGCCATAGCCAAACTACAGCAGTGCCTCACTTGTGACAGATCTTGGCAGTTGGCATGGTGACACAAACAGGAGCATACACCTTCTTGGCCTCTGGGGTGCCAGGTTTTGGCTCCCCCGCCGCTGCAACTCCAGCAACTGACCAAACGGCAGCAGCTGCAACTGCAGACATCAACTCCCTCCTGCCATTATTGCACTCTCTTTTGCTATCACCACTCAACTTAACACTCTCCACTTGGGATCCTTTGGCAACATTGGCAACCACAAGTCTACGGTGGGCAATTGTGGGAGAAACTTTTGTGAGGCTGGTGGTGCTGCTGAGTAATGATGCTGTCGTTGTGATGGAAGCCATTTTTCTGCAGGTACTTGGCGGGCGTCAAAGAGTTTCTGACTGTGAGGGGTTTAGGTTTCTAGTTAGTTAAATTCTTAGTTTAGGAACGTGAAGGAGAAGAAATGAAGTCGTTGGTGGAGCATCCGAATCTGAGACCTTATCGAAAGAAAATTTTGGGCCAATATTTGAGTGCCACATCATTCGTATTATCAAGGTGGAAAACTGTGGTGGCCATGAAATCTCCTAGGTGGTTCACATTTTCAGAAAATGGGGACCAGCAATTACGAGAACTCCTGCATTTCTCTCCAGATAATTCATTCCTTCTCTTCATTTATTCTTCTTCCCTCACTTTGAATTCTTATCCCTTGCTGCTAGATAAAGGCAGGCCAGAAAAACAGGATCATGGACAAACCAGCACATATCATGTATAACAAAACAAATGAAATGAAATGTCTTTTTCTTTCTCAACAATATATTCATGAAATATATTGCTACAATTCAGTAAGTCCAACTTTTACAAACACAAGGGCTACCAAAACTTTGCCGCATGGCTATAGAAAACTGACTACGTGGGGGAAGTGAAGAAACACACAGATTTACAGGTGACTAGAAATGTCCAAGTGGTTCTAATCACCATAGAGTGACAGCAAAATGTTTTGAATTAACCGTTGATGTACAAAGCATATAAAATGGAATGGGACCAATTAGGACGTTTTCAAAAAATTTGTCATTCGGGATTATCTCAGTTGGAACCTAAGGCATGCCAAATCTAAGCATACAATGCTTCCTGTTCTCTTGCATCATATGGGGGTGGCAGTAAATCATGTACATTAGCAAAAAGATCTTCACGACCAGATGACACCCTTGCGATAGGTGAATCCAAGACTGAATCAGGATTTCATTGTGTCTGCAATAACAAAAACTGTCAGAACTTCATTCACTGTATCAAAAGAGAGAACTTAGATGGATTCAATAGGAAAGTAAAGTTTTAAGTACCAGCCCGCTAAGAAAAAGTTTAATAAGACTTTAAGGATTCCAATCGGGAAGCTTCTTTGAATTAATAAATGGAGTGCATTCCCTAAAATGATAAAAGCTAAAGAAACTGATCTGCTTAAAGTAGCAGAGGTTTGTAGTTTACTTGTAGGCCAAACTATCCAGCCCTAACTCTCCTGAAGGCAGAAGTAAGAAGGCTCGTAACAATTTTCATACTGTGCAATGCTGCAAGCAGAGTCAGGCGGCTTTGCGCTTCCACAGACCATTTCCAATCTCCAAGTAAAAAAAGTTGACAATCGAAATATAACCAAATTAAAACAGAAAATAGTATCAGTACAGATTGTAACAACACAGGTATGTTTCTCAAGGCTTTGAAAACCATCTACAACGACCACTAACAGCATCACTTCCCCATGATCAACAAGGAGAATTGCAATGAAGCTGTGAAACTGGCAAAACTGCCTACCTTCCCACATCTTGGACATTATCTCTTCCCAGAACAGAATCCTCATATTCTTGTTATCGTTCAAGGATCTAAAAGTAGAAGTGTAAACAACAAGAAGATATTAATTGTATAACAAAATGGAGCAAAATGCATCAATTAAGGGCAGCAATCTTCTATCACCTCGCTGCGTGTAAGTCTACTACTTGTTGCACCATATATTGCAGTATCAACATGTCCCAAAGTCTGCCAAGGACTTGCCGATGCCCTCCTGTATAATTATTATAAGAAATATATGATACCTTCTTTTTCATTTCTATTTTACTAGGAGGGTATTGCCAGCCAAATCAAAAAACATCCAGCCAATTCAAATCCTTTTTTTAAGCCTGAGCATCTGTAGCTTCAAAACCATTCCATTACTAGGTGAAGATGTGAATTCTTAAATTATGGCAAAGTAAAACCATTTGAATCCTTTAAGCCGAAGGGACTAACGAAGAAAAAACAGAACGTTCATACTTGTTTGAGGTGATTCTTTTGCATTAACAAATAACGTCATGCCGAGTAATAAAGTAATCAGGAAATGGTTGCAATCTTTCTTTCTGTCATTGAATCTCGAAACATTGATAAAAGGCTCGTGGAATGGGTTGCTTTAAGTCATTAGATTAATTGAGAAAACGATACAAGTTTGATGACCTGCAATGAGATGGGAGAGAGAGCTACGCTTAAAGATCAAATGTGAATTCAGATACATCCATTGAGATAGGAGGCGCAAAAGAAAATTGGCCACTAGAAAAATAATAAGACCTTCATGGACAGGCTTGATTCTTCACTAGAAAAATGAACTGCCCGAAAGAAAATCCCTAAGCTATAATAAGTAGCATCCGTACAAAGCACGAAAAATTACATTTTAAAACAGGAAAAAATGGAAAAATCTCTACAAGACCACTCACTAAGAATAAATTAGGCTTTCAGTTTCAAATTTTTGATCTCTTCTGTTTTTGAAGAACAAAACGAACGCCTTGCTTCCCAAGTTCCAGAGTCTTCACTCTACCATCATCTAGCATGACAGATAACGTGGATGTGCCTTCAATGATGTCAGTAACAGCTCCCTTATGCCTGGTTGTTCAATGTGAAAAATATGGAGTAAATTCAGGGAATATACCTAAAGAATCTACTATCTACAATTATTAAAGAATACTTTGGGTGAAGCTCAAATTATCTTCATGATATTGAAAACACTACAGATTCTTTCTTCTTTTAGAGATCATATTCAGAAGTGTAAATGTTCTGCAGTCGCCTATGGAAATAAACGAGGGGTGTGGGGTTAAGGGACTTGGATTAATCATGAGCAAAAGATCTAGAGAGGCATAGGCCTATGGTTCACCCAGATATTGCCTTGTGGTCTTTTCAATGAAGAAGAGAAGCCAAATCTTACCATGAATTGTCATAGGCCTGATGAATTTCAACTTTCTTTCCAATTGCATCTTTACCCAACCTTTTTAAAATCCAACTAGCGTCCATCATGCCATCCATTAAGCTGTCTTGATGCGATTGTGTGACATCTAGATCTTCATCTTCAATAAACAATGATTTTTCCATGAAGGGTGACGGTCTTTTTCTTTTTGACCTTTGGCCCTTTATAGAACGCTTTTCTTCCTCAGAATGAACCTGAGAACTCTGATTCTCAAGATTAGGTTTCTTCAATTTAAATTTAAGAGACGGTTTGGGATCTTTTGGCTTCAAGACAGGTGTGCGACCATAATCTGCATTGTTTTCACCATATGTATCAGCCCTGTTTTCCAACTGCTTTCCTGACATCACCTTGCCCCCTCTTAGTGTGGAGACCTCACCTGAAGGTGCAGCAGCAAGCCTACTTCCATCAATGCTTCCTTTTCCTGATGCAATGGGTGTGTGTTCTAGAGGAACAATTCCATACCCATCAGAACTGTTTGCTGCACCGACTTTGGACCTCAATTCAGGAATTTCTGACCTAATTTTTCCAAACTTTATTGAATTCCCTTCCCTTACCGCAATTTTCACACCTCTTGACTTAATGGAGTGATCAACTCTGTCTCCTGCAAACAGAAAGCATTCTCACTGTCTGAATTATAGAACATTCAAAGAAAAACATCTTCCAAATGGTCACCAATGCCAGCACAACAACTAAACTTTTTAACAGCAAAGCAATGGATCATCATTGCTATATTACCATCACCAGATTTAGCAGCAATGTCACGCCTATCCAGAAACTTGTCATCCATTCTCTGTTGATTTGCATATTGAACACCTGATAATCAGTCAAGCAAGAGGAAAAGGCAGAATAGCGTTTAGATTAATCTCTCTGAACCAGAGATAATAAAAACCAATTTATTGCAAGTCATATAATATCTTGTTCTTTTATAAGTACAATCTTAACAAATAAAAGGGGTTCGAGAAAAACATAACTAAGATCAAAGTATAATAGTTTATCACACCTAATGCAGATCTTTCGGCATGGCTAGACATATTAAGTAGCAATCTAGGAGGTTACTAGACTAACAGCACATCAGAGTAAATGATGCATATCTGACTGTAGGAAAATATGATCATCATAATATGCACAATCATGCAGTTCAAGTTATCTCATAGACAGAGAAAGTAAGTGCATACCATTATAAGAAATCACATCTTGTTCTCTTTGAAAGCTTGAAGCATCAGACATTGGGGAGTTGGTAACATTTATTTTTCGTGCTCCTAGATTTATGACTAACTTCTTTGCTTTCACAGTCTTTGACTTGCTACCAAGTTTTCCATTATCATCTCCACCATCTAAATCATGTGGTTTATTGCTTTTGATTTTAAGAACACGAGATGCTCTATCTTCATCACTAACCATCACCTCATCTACCAGCTTGTGTTTCAAAACCCCTGGCTGTTTGGTAGAACAAATTCCTGCAACAGGAGAAGAAATATCTTGTTCTTCATTTATCTGAGACGCAACTTCATTGTTCCTGTCCTCACCCAAGCTGTATCCTTGAGATTGGATATCCTGGTTCCCTTCAAAACTCAGCTGTGATTCTCCTTTGCTAATTAAAGAAGCCTGATATGCCTTTTTCTTGAGATATTTTTTACTTGAAGATGTCTTTACATATTCCCTGTTCTTTGGTGACTTGTCAGCTATCCCTTTGAGAGAGAACTTCAGGGAACGCCCAAATTCATTTTTTAACATCACAGGACCAGTTTCCTCATCATCTGAATATGGAGAGATAGAAAATATTTCTTCTTGAGTTGGCAGCCCTGCAGCAGCCCTCAAGCTAGCAACCAGGTCTCGATCAGCGCCATCTCTCCTCTTCCAAAGCTCTCGAACAGCATCCTCAAGATCTGTAACCTGGTAAGACATTTATGACATCAGTCATAAGTTAAAAACAATTCTTTACCCTCTCCCTCCTGAGAATGAGAGGAGAGGGAGGAAGGAACACTGCAATTCAAAGCTACCTGGTAGCACTCCCCACGACATGATGCACATTTATATTGGAGATTTCCATCTACTTGAAACTGCAGATATTTTTCATCACTGCAAAACATTTCTTTCATAAATAAACAATGATCCAAAACTTGTGCGGTTGCCGTAAAGAAGAAATAAGGTGAATTTGCTTGTTTCACTGGAGTATTAGAGCGTTTGCAAGGAAATAGCTTATGCAGATAGAATTTTATAAAAATCTTGAGAAATTCAACCATCCATTTTGACCCTATACATTTACAAGGAATAAACCCATTGGACTTGATGCTCATTGAAAGACAAACCATCAACATTGACCGCATAAAAACTCAAATTCATACACATCTATTAGTGTCAAACTCAAAATCATAATGTGACAGGAACTATCCTATTCAAATTAATCAACAGTCAAAAACTTGCAATAAACAAGATAACAGAGCAGAAATTGGATTGGCAGTTGTTTAAAAGTACAAAGGTAGCGAGGAACCTGATGCCATCACATTGGCAGTGCACCCAGCGCTGACAAACATCACAGCAGACCATGGGTGTCGATTCAGAGTCTCTGTAAACCTGAAAAGTTGTGCCAAAATGTCTAGAAAGCTCATTTTTTAAAAAATCATGAAGTATAGTAGTACTCACATGGCTGCTATAATCGATCAAATAAAAGTAGTTCAGAATACCCATAATTCTGCTTTTTTTATCAAGGAATAAATTTTAGGGGAAGGGATTGTTTCCAAACTCTCTAAGCCAGGGGACTTATGTACCTAGAATTAGACCAACCAAACACAAATGATTATCGGAAGAATGAATTTACCTTCAAGCATACAGGGCAATAATTTCCCTTCACAAACAACCTTCCACAAGCATCACAACAAGTGTATCCCAAGAACCACCTGAGAGTTTTATAAGAAAATGATAAAATCTGGATATTAATACTACAAGAAATGATTGTGCAGAAGGTCGGGACAAATCATTAGCTATCAGTTGTCAAACACTAAAAGACACAAGCGATATTAAAGAGTTCCAATAGTTTAAAAGAAAAATGAAGCATCAATATGCACAGATAGGAAAAATTTTTAAATGCAAAAGCTTCTTCTCTATGGGTTAACAATCATACCGCACACTTAAACCATTTCCAGGGACATTGGATCCACAGCTGTGACACCTAGTATGCTTTGGGCATAAATATGGCCCAGAAGTAACATTCTGCAAAATACAGGGATTATGTGAGCCATTCTATTTTAATCAAGATTACAAGATATAAACTAAGCAACAAGCAATTCTCATCCAACCTTGTGCGATGGATGTTGGCAATAGCAATGGTATGCACCATCACACCTTTTGCAGAACATAAGCCTAGTTGGGTCTCCAGTACTTCGGCATACCTAAAGAGAGGAGATGAATAGCAATGAATGCAACCAAAAAATTTGAACATTATTGGTTGCAAATGGGTACTAATATGCATAATAAAATACCTCGCAGGTCCGACAATAAGGGCAGGTCCAGGAACTCCAATGAAATAAATCTGCAATCATGCCAAATGTATAAGACTGCACTAGTGCAAGATAACAGGGCAATAGATTATAGTGCCTCTATTCTGAGTCCAAATCCTAGCAGCTACTTGCAGACTTGAAAGACAATAGGGCAACAAAGTTTATTACCTCTATGTTGAGCCCAAGATTTCAAGCAGCTCCTGTGGTACTTCTTGTCACAATTTCTGCAAGAAAGCATCCTTCTTGCCCTCTCACTTCCTTCATTTTCACCCAAAAAGCACATGCGACACATTAAATTTGTGTTGGACTGACCCTGCTCTTCTATGGCATAATTTTTTGATGCAATCTGTAAAGGAAAAGAAAATCATCACTTCTAGAAAAGCCAACAAAGAGGACTAGTACATAGAATAATGAGCAATTAGAGACCAACTCATCCTCCAACATAGGCCCCTTCCTTTTCCCTTTCCTGTTTTCATTTTTTACAAAGTTTTGTTTCCAGTCAAAATGAAATTAAACTACCAAAGACAAAAACCAAAATCAACTAAAATATCCAACCACTGAATCCTTTTTTCCATAGTAATATGCATCAATAGTTTCACATAGACATGCAAAGATATTTATTTCTAAATAATAAGTGAAAAGAACTCTTTAAAAATGACTAACGGACGATCACAAATAAAACCCAAAATCTAGTTCAAATTCAATAACAGTCACAACTTCCAAGATCACTACACAATGCAAGCTTTACGGTATCAAAATCAAGGATCAATCAGATTATACATATAGACATCATCACAATTCATACATATATAATTATTTAGTAAACTAGAAGAACCAATAGAGTGAAGCACACAAAAGCAGAATTCAATCCAAACAGACTGCAAAACAAACTTAAATTGGGCAAAAAAAAATTGCACACTACATATGCCCAAAGTCAACTGACCAATATAAACATACATGTAGCTGAAATTGAACATCATAGCCCCTAAATGACAACAAAATTGACACTCCACTAGATGTAACTCAAAACAAAGATATAAATTCAGAGGCAAAACTTAATGTATACCGTACAGATACATATAGACGTAACCTAAACAAATGCATACAGTCAAATGCAAGAATATTACCGCAATATCACCCGACTCAACCCTTCTAGCATAATGCTCGGCCGCCACCATCGCGGCAGCAGCCTTTCTCTGAAGCGCGAGGCGCTTTGCCTGAGCCGACAAAGAGGCCGCCTCATCCACGGCATCACCAGCGCCGCCACCAACATCCCCAGCCGGAACCGGCGCGACTTTAGGTAAGGGGACCTGCACGGTCCCTTCTCGAGAAACCCTAACGCCCCAAGGGTCTTTCAAAAACTCTTCAAGTCGAATCACTTCCTGCAAGAAGCCATTCTTGGAGTTGGGAGACTGGAGATTCCGAGGAAACCCTAGCGAACAGAAGCAAATTCGCTGACTGCAAAACAAAGAGAAACCAGAAACATTAATACAAACGAGCTTTCGAGAGAAGTTAAATGAAGGAGAGAGGCCTTTTAAAAAAAAAAAAAAAAAGTATATGAAAAAATATTGTACCATGTAATTGGGCAAGCTACATGAAAGGCCATAGTGAGGGATTTTGGGATTTTGAATTTTTTTGTGTTTTGGAGAGATTTAGCGATCTCGCTCCTAAAATTAAAAAAGTAATAATAAATAAATTATTAAAATAATATGGCCGATTAAAAAAAATGCAAAACCGATTTTGTTTTATTTTATTTCTTTTTCTTTTTCGGTTTATTTCGTTTTAGTGAGGGGTAAAATTAATAATCGGCGACGCGTAGCTGTGGTTCAGTTTGCTTGATTTGTGAATCTGGTTTCATTTTAACGCAAGGGAGAGGGTGTGGTTAGCATCCATACGCCGAGTTTGGCCAAAGTAAACGGCAATGTCTCATGGAAAGTTGACAGGTGTAGATGTAAGGCCTTGTGCTCTAGGGTCTCGGTGAACCAATCATAATTTGCCATGTCAGCGTCCCAACACATGTTTGAATTACATTTTGGTTGGGTTTTTTTTTTTTGGTAAATAATATTCTCTCATTTGAACAACCAAGGAAATGGAAGATTTTTTTTTTTATTGTTGAATACCGAATATAATTGTCACTTTAAAAAAAAAAAAGAAAGTGACAATTGTTTATTCGTTTAAAATTATTTTTACATTATATTTGAATCACAATTTTACGTAAAAGGAAAGTGCATAATGTTTTATTTGAATAGTTAAAATAATTATGCATGATATCAATTTAGTGATATATTCAAAAACTTTTGTATTTTTGTATCAATTATTTATATATACAATGACAATCAATCATTTGATAAATTAAATTGTCGTTTTTAAATGAAAATGTATAAAAAAAAAATCATAACCTTTACTTTTGTAGCTTTCCTTAATTTTTAAAAAAAGTAAAAGAGAATGCGCAAATTGTTCTTTTATTTGTCTAGAATAAAAGTGTGGAAAAGTTACATCTTTTGATTCCTACCTAATTTTCACCATATTACGTCAATTAAGAGATACACGAGCTTTTTAGTTTTTATACTTGTCTTATGAGTCACAATTTGATGTTTGATCATAAAATGTAACGTGTTTGATTTTCTTCGCATAATTTCGTAATAAAATTTTTTTTTTCTTTAAGTTATGCAATGGTAAAGAGTTTTGTGTAAATTAAACTATACAACTCATATGTAACAACAGGAAAAAGATTTCAAGGATAACGGGATACATTAAAAATTCTCGAAAATCAAAGTTATACAACTAGAAATTTTTAGTCACATGGTTAAAAATGACATTAGATAAAAAGAATCTAATAGAACTTAGTAATTGATTAAAAGAAACATTGTTTACCTTATTATAAAATATTAATAATTTTATATTTCTTTCGTTCTAAAATATTTGTTATATATTAATTTTCATAAAATAATTTTTTTAATTTTAATATATTTAATATCAAAATTTAAAATTTTATTAAATTAAAGTTTAATAATTTTTAATATCAAAAAATAAAAACAAATTATAAAAAATAAATTTAAAGTATACACTATTAAGAGTTTCAAAAAATAAAAATAAAAAGACATAATTTTAAAACATTATTAAAAAAATGAAACAAAAGAATTATATCATATACATATATATATATAACTTTGTACTTGCATTCTCATTTTTATTAGGCATTTTTCAACGGAGGATTAAAGACAATAATGAAGGCAAAGTTGAGTAGTGTATATAATTGGACAGTGAAATTCTTGGATGCAAGTTAGAGCTGACACTATAATCTTCCCCCCCCCCCCCCCCCCCTTAAAGTTTATGAGAAAAATTATTTGATATATTATTAATAAAATTTTTTAATATTATAAATGAGATTAATAAAATAATATTGTGATACATATATCATTTTTTTTAATTAATTTTTTTATTTTTAAATATAAACACGTGTTACCTTATTAATTTTATTTGTAAAATTAAAAAACTAATAATATATTGGATCATTTTTTTAAAATGTTTTAGTTGAGAACATCAAACGTTAACCTAAATCATTACAAAAACACAATTTATGTAATCAGATATCAACCCAAGTACACCATTTATGGAATGTCATTTTTAAAGAAAAAGTTACAAGCAACGTCATTCTAACTCCTGCCGCCGTCACACCACTTGTCTAACATTTTCATCGGCGCTAAGCCAACGCCAAGCAAAACCATTTTCTTCGAGGAGCGCGGTCTAAAAAGTAAAACAGAGATTGCGGAGGAGAAAGTGAGAGGAGGAGAGAGAGAAAACCATGAATGCCCCCCACCGTTACGAAAGATTCGTCGTCCCTGAGGGCACCAAGAAGTAATTTTCTTCATCCCAAACTGTGTCTCTAAAAACCCTCTATCTGTCTAACTCGCTGTTATATTTTTCTTGGTTGAATTTTAGGGTTTCTTACGAGAGAGACACCAAGATAATCAATCCGGCGTCGTTCACTATCGAGAGAGAATACCACACCATCGGCAACATCCTTCGAATGTGCGAATAATTTAGCAATCTCCCCCTTCCAAATTTTCGTCCCATTCTGTTTGGTTAGCTGGATTAAGCTCTAATTTTATTTTTTTAAAAATTTTTTCCTTGAACTTTTGAACAATGATAAACAGTCAGGCAATTGCACAGAGACGATAACGTTTTGTTTGCTGGTTACAAGCTCCCTCACGCTCTGCTGTACAAAATCATTGTTAGGGTTAGTACTTGTTCGTTGTTAGGCTCAGGGTGTCACGGAACCAAACAGGGCTAATCGCTGTTAATGTTTTTTGTATATTTGTTTGCATCGTAGTGCCGAATTTTCAGGGTGTTTTAATTAATTTTGTAGATTCACACAACTAGCCAGTCTTCTCCAATGCAGGCGATCAACAGGGACGGATCCAAGAATTTTTTCAGAGGGGACAATTTTATTATATAATATATTTATTTAAAACTTTTTATTTAATGTAAAGATAATGATTTCTAAACGTAAAACAGAGTTTTAATAAAAAAAATTTGAAATATTTTTTACAATATCAAATTTATAAAAAGTTTAAATAGAAATTAATACAAATATAATAAAAATTTATAATATTAAATACATATCAAATTTAAATATCAAATAAACACAAACACATAATATTATCATTTTTTAAATGAAAATAATACTATATAATTGAGTTAAATAGTTTTCATAAGTAAAAAATGTATGATTTTTTTTATTGTCAATATTAAAATATATGTAACTTTATTCAGTTTCAAATTTTTTTAAAATTCACTTTCTCTTATTAAAAATATTTATCTTTTACTAACTTAAATCAAATACTAATTTAATTTTCTCTATAATTTTTAAGACATGAGATAAAATATGAAAATACAAAATAGGATTTTTTTAATAATTTTAAATTTGATACTAGGTTTTTTTTCTAAATTTTAAATTTTGTTATATTACATATCTATAAGTTTGTTAGGTTACATCTTTACAACATTATTTTACATCAAATACATGTTATTATAAATTTTAAATAATGTTAAAAAAGCATCTTATCACATTATCAATATAAAAAAAAAAAAAAACAACAAAAGAAAAAAGTACTTTGATATGTTAAAAATAAATTTTGTATCATGAATGCTTTGTCTTAATTTTATTTTACTCGTTATCTATATTTCACTATACAAGATTAGTTTAGCTTTGATTTGCGTTTTTTTTTATAAATATTTTATCATTTTATGCTTGACTTGAATATTTTTACAATAATATAATGATATTTCACATAACTAAAAATAAAAATAAAAAGTCTACAAATGAAAAGAGAGGAGAATAGAGAGATAGAGGCAAAAGAGAGAAAAGTAATATTAGGTTGTGACTTAAGTTAATTAAAGTAAAATTTACATGAAATAATTATTTATAATCCAAAATTTATTAATATTTACATATAATACTTTATTTTCTTTTGAAATTAATCAATTTTTTTATTAAAGTATATCTACGCTTTATAATATTTTTAAATCCTTTCATTTTATATTTTTCCTTTTTCAATTTAAAGGGGGTAAAATATAAAAATGTTAAAATTTTTGTCTAATATCATAATATATTTAAAAAAAAAGTTGCAGGATTTCAACGGGGGCAGTTGCCCCTGCTGCCCCCACTGTAAATCCGTCCCTAGCGATCAATGATTTGGATAAAGAACTTGATCATCTGAAGAATGCATTTGACGTGTTACATCCGTCTTTCGTCGTAACTTACAACTACTATTGTTTTAAATTGCATTTACATCAGGGATTGAAGTGTTTCTTAAAGCTTTTGCGTCCAAGTCCAACATGGTTAATACAATCAAACACAGTATTTCTTGAAGAAATTCAACTTCTCCAGAAAGGAAGTGACTTAACTTAATGTAGATTAGTCATTAGTGCTCTACACATACAATGTGATTGCTTAACAGCTTCACTTGTCCGATAGAAGCATCTGCTTAGAGTGCATTAGCAGGAACCTAGGACAAATTAGGATTATAATTCTCTCTCTCTCTCTCTCTCTCTCTGTGTCACACACACACACACACACACACGCTCATGCAGGCGCCTAATTCTCACTCTCTTGTACACATACAGAAGATTTACCTATCACCTATCCAAAGATTTACTCAAACAGTCAAAATATTTAATCTAATATTTACTGTTCGTTATCTATATTGATAGTTTTGCTGTGTGCAGTGCTTATATTGAGCTACATCCTCACACCTTTTAATTTCAGTTCGTAAGCTGAAGTAGCAAAGCATTCAAGGGACTACTAATGCATGTTTGAGGTGCCCTGTAAACCGGTGCTTTTGTGTTCTGATTTTAGAAGGAAAAGAATCAATTACTTTGAGATATTTTCTCATTTTGACTGTTGTGATGCATAAAAAACTGCAATGCATGTTATTGAGGCTTTTGTCATGACACTATTACGAAGTCTGACTCAAAGCAGTTCAAGAAACAAACCTTCAGCATTCTGTACTATATTTTTCTAACCCAGCTTATCACCCACTATATTTTACTTATTTGTGTAGTTCCTGGTAGTACTTGGTAGTTAAGTGGGGCAGTATTTCATTTTCATATCTACCTGGGCATTTGTTTGGTTTTTCCATCTAATCGAGGTACGCATGCTTCATGGTTCTCTGATTCATGGTTCTGTACTTTGTGGAGTGATAAAAGTTTTCAATTTGCAGGATTCAGGAATGTCCTTTGAAGGAAGTAGCATTCCAAAAGAAAATACTAATGATTAAGCCGTTAAGGAGTTGTGAAATGGTCTGAAAGTAGCAGGTTGATTGAAAATGACAATATATAAATCTCGAGAAAGGGATTAATTGTTTTTAATTATCGGAGGTTTTGCATACTGAACATTTTAGAATGTGGTTCATAGTTCTTCACTAATATGAGGCATGTCGACATTTTGGTGTAGCACGTTCCAGTTTAGATATGAAAGGTGTCTTTTATATGCTTCAATTGTGGGTAATACAAATATCGGCATCACTGTCGTTGCATATTAAATATCCTTAATGGTTCGTTTTCTCCATTTCATTGGCCCTTTCCTTACAGCTTTAAATATATTTATCACGAGTTATGTAAGGTTGGGATAAAAGGTGGTGCACAACCCTGCTAAGAACATATACGGCTATGACAGCAAGAAACTTTCCAGACCCGCTTATCATACAGACGGCTACAAGCATTGCGTCTTGTTTTCCTTTATGTTCCTCTTCTTCGTCTTTCTAAATCCAAATTGATGAAGGATCTCTGTTTGCTATAAATTGATCTTCTGTTTGATTTTGTCGCCGTCTTTTTTTTGTCAAAGTGGATGTGAATTGTCACTATTTCTTTGTCCTGATGAATTTTCACCGGGATGAACGAGTGAATGTAAATTGTTACCTTTTTATAAGGAGCAAATGAAGGAGTAAATCGAGGTAATCGAGACATGTGAGTGGTGAATCTAGATTCCTAGAAAAAAAAACATCAAAGACAAACGGAGGGAAAACTGTTTGGATAGTAATCCACGGGTACCCATATCAAGTAAGACTTTGAGTCCAGATATTTGACACAGTTTACTGAAGGCAAACACATCCCAAAACAACATTAGTTTCACTCTCTCACAAAGATTGAATTTCAGTTTATTGATCTCATCTTTTACGAAATCGATCCCTACAAGAATATGCGGAGCTCAGCATGTCTGGAAACACAGAAGAACGTTATTTTGCTGCTATGATTACCTGTATTCTATACCAAATCATTCATAATATTACTATACTTTCTTTATTCGTGTTGGTTATTCGTCAGCACATGTTTGGCTTATAATATGTTTGGAAGGCCTCGTCCAAATGAGTATTTTACAAAGAGCCGACAAGAAATTCCATTAATAACTAGCTGTTTTGATTTTTTGGAACAACTTGATAAATTTAATAGATCTTTTTAAGAGGATCTAATGATCATAGATCAAATCTATTCAATTGTTATAGTGCGATGGTTGGTTGTTTACGGACTAGTTATACCTATCATTTTTTTTTTTGAGTCAATATCAACAATGTAGTTCATCAAACGATAAACCTCATCTGAATTAATTATAGAGCTATGATACAATCAAATTCGAACGAACAAAATATTGAATTGAATCGTATCAATTCCTCTTAGGGGTTATTACTCATTTTTGAACTTGCTGTTTTATTTTTTAATTATTTCTTTAATTAAGAAAAAAAGAGTAGTAGGAGTTAAAACTTTTTTTTTTTATTTAGGTTCAGTTTATTTTTTGGAAAATAATTTTTAAAAAATATTTTTTTTTTATTTTCAAACATTTATTTGACAGAAAATTAATTAGTCAACAGAAAATAATTTATTGATTAATGAAAAATAAGATTATTTTTTTAAAAATTATGTTACAAATTTAAAAAGAGAAAAATATTTTACGAAAAAGAACTGTACATGAGTATAACTATTGATTAATACTTTTAAGTAAATTTTACTTATAAATATATTATATTAATAAATAAATAATATTATATTACAATATATTAATAAATAATATTATATGAATAAATAATAGACTATTAATATTATACTTATAAATAATAATATTATATATTAATAAATATGATTATAAATAAATATATACTAATATATTATATTAATAAGTAATATTATATTAATAAATAATATAATAATAAATATTATTAATTTAATTAATAAATATTATAATAATATATGAATAAATAATATTATAATATATTATTAATAAATAATATAAAGAATACTAAATTGTTTTATTTCAAGTATTTTTTATTAACATAATATTTTAATATTAAATATTATTATTAAAATATAATTGTTTTTGAATATTAATAATTTTAATAATAAACTATTTCAATATATTTTAATATTAAATAATTTTAAATATTTTAATAATTACATTAATATTATTTAAAAAATAAACGAATTTTTTAAAAACAATCAAACAACAAAAATAATTTTTATTAACTCATTTGAATAATAAAAAATTTCTTTTAATTTAAAAAATATAAATATTTTTTAAAAATTATTTTTTAAAAATCATTTTCTATAAAACAACGGCACCTTAGTTATTTCATCAATAACATGCTACCCGAAAACACCTACACAATATGTGCGTTTTTTTATATATCTTTTCTCTCGTGTGTAAATTAGAATTTTCCAAATTAGCATTTTTTTTTGGTTACGCTGAAAATTTTTAAAAAATTTTAAAGGATTTATTTAAGAAAAGTCGAATTCATTGTAAGTCCGAAAACCTATAAAAAAAAAGTCTAAATTTAAAAGATTGTAGAGCCCATGCATTTTTAATTGGGATCTTGTGGGGCCCATAGCGCCACGACCTTCAAATTTTTAGCCGTTGTGACACGGACCCATGATGCTTGAAACTTCATTGTAAACCCAAAGAAAAATAATTATTAATTATTAATAATAGTCAATTGTCCGTCCTGTGATTGCAATGTGCAACTCGCACAGCGAAGACTATAAATACACAGACGACGGCATATAATAGAGAGAGAGAGAGAGAGAGAGAGAAGATTTACATTTCCTCGGCCATCTGCTTCCTCCATCCCTCCGATCCCAGAGAATTCGTTCTCTCTAATTTATATATTGATCTCTCTCGTTATCATTTTACCTAGCTTTTAAATTATATACTTTGTATAAATAATAATATTTATAAAGAGAAAGAAAGAGGGAGAGTTTGAACGGAAATGGGGGTGATATCAAGAGGAGTGATGCCTATGTGCGGGACTTTGTGCATCTTTTGCCCTTCCTTGAGTACCAGATCCAGGCATCCCGTCAAGCGTTACAAGAAATTTCTCGCCGATATTTTTCCTCGATCTCCGGTTTCTGCCTTTTTCTCATCTTATTTTCTTCCTTTTAGAAAACTTTGTAAGGATTTGCGTGGGACTCATCATTTGTTTTGGGCATAAATGATAATTCATAGGATGAACAACCCAATGAACGAATGATCAGTAAACTATGTGAATATGCTTCCAAGAATCCTCTTCGTATTCCAAAGGTACGTTTTGTAATCTTCATCAATGCCTCTTCGTATGTTAATTTTTTATTCACACACCCCCTAACTGCTATGATCTTGATTTACTCTCGTCCTTTCTAGTTTTCATTTTCCAATAAGCCATTGTGTCATAGTTTAGGTTTTCGCTGTATTTTTTGTTCCAATTAATCTTATTTTTGGTTTGGTTTACTTTATCAATACTATTGATGTTCAAAATCTAATTTTCAACCTTCTGATTTGTGTTTAAAAATCAGATAACAAGTTCATTGGAGCAGAAATTTTACAGGGATTTGCGAAGTGAGCAATTTCACTCTGTAAAAGTTATTGTGTATGTCTACAGGAAGTTGATGGTTTCTTGTAAAGAGCAAATGTGAGTTCCTTTTCATCTTATTGAGTGCGAGTATGTAATAAGGTCATAAAGCACTACTCTATGGCCCGTTTGCAAAAAAAATTCAAGGTTAAGCGTTCATGTTTATGACTGTCATCAGGTCATTAAATCTTCATGCTATGATATTTTGAAACCAGATAATTTAGGAGCTAATCTCTCATGTAGGTTGATATGAAGACATTTTCTAGTTGGCCTAGTTATGACCCTTTTTTAAATTTTAATTTTACCAGCAATGTACAGCAATAACTCTCTAAAGATAGGATTTTGGTAAAGTTTGAAAGTCTAATGAGTCAGAGGCAATATAAGGTAAAACATTAAAAAAAGTAAAGCACGTAATGTGAACTATGAGCTAAGATTTTCCGATAACAAAGATATGCCTTCCCCTTCTTCACCTCCATTTTGCAAGATTTGACAAACCTCTCATGATCAGCTATTAAGTCCCATTTGAGAATCTGGTGTCTGAATGACATTGGACTGATACCTTGAAACAGAGTTAGCTTCACTAGTTTATGGCATACTTTACAAATTTTTTTTTTTTGCTATATATAATTAAGAGCAAACCTTGTTATAATGTTTTCAAGTAGAGAGATTATTTGTCAAGGGGAACCTTGAATTGGAGTACATTTTTATTTTTGGGTTGTGACATTTGTAGCATATTCATTTTGGACTTATTCTCTGACACATTTAGATAGTGCTTTCACATTGTAAGGCTATATCATCTAATCTCCATTGAGGTTGAAAAGGGAGTGCTAATATTTTTGGCGTGGGCATCAATAAGTTGCCATAGCTTTTAGACGGAGGTAATGATAGCACCATGCATATAATATGATGCAGTCAATAATGATATTTGTAGGCTTGCCGACTACTTTGACTAATCGAAAAGTCTCTTGGCTAGAAACAAGAAATATTAACGTAGTTGGCTGGGCATGCAAGTGTACGGTTTTGAATCTCAGTTTTTTTTGCTTCTGCATATTGATTTGTTTCTGACAAAAAATACCACCTTTCCTTTATTCCCCCTTTCTACTCCCTGCTCATTAAAGGAAAGTTGAAACCAGAATTTAATGTGAAAGCATATTTCTTGTCTTGATGGTTTTGTTTATTCTGGAATCTGGACTATAGAAATTAACAATGCTTCTTTCTTGAGATTTGAGGAGACTATTGAAGCAAATGGAGCCTTAACAATAAAATAACCTTGGCAAGTTCAAAATATATGTCTAAAGCACTTAAAAGCGTATCAATCAACTAGTTGATATATATTTATTGTTATTTACTATATCGCAGGCCATTGTTTGCCAGTAGCTTTCTCAGCATTATACAGATCCTGCTAGATCAAGCAAGAATGGACGATATGCGGGTATTGGGATGCCAAGCTCTTTTTGTTTTTGTGAATAATCAGGTAGAAAGTGTTGGTAGATTCTTGCCACTTTTAAGTTGTTTATCTCAAGAAGTACTTTACTTCAGAAAGTTCGAGTTTCTTCTAATTCCAGTGAAACCCCTCATGCTAATGTTTCACCATTTTTGACTAGCCAGAGGGATGGTACTTATATGTTCAACTTAGATGGATTGATTCCAAAACTTTGTCTTTTAGCTCAAGAAATGGGAGAGGACAAGAGGGTACAACATTTGCGTTCTGCTGGTCTTCAAACCCTCTCATCAGTGGTAATTTTCTATAACTATCGAAAATTCTTAACCTAAATCCCCATTGTTTTTCTTAGTGATTTCCTTTGTATTAATAGTATTATTATGCTAGTTTTTCTCATGACCATCTCCAAGTATTGTTTCTTTCAACTTTGCCTCCTGTAATCACTTTAAGTATGAATTTGAAATCCACCTGTGTTGTGGAATTTCTCCCTTCTTCCCCCATATGCATTAAGAATTTGACGGTACCATTATCTTTGATTATTTAGCAAGAATTAATTTTCCTTTTTCTTGTAACTTTGGCCTATACACACACACAAAAAAATAATAATAATAAGGTGAGCAATTTGTGTACTGAGATTCGAAGTAATGGCTGAAGGGCAGCTAGGATCTAGATTTTGTTGTTTTTATAGGAGTTCAGGTCATAATTAATTGGTTCTGTCAAAATGGATGAGTGGAAAGAGCATACAAGGACAATAGATTCCATAGATAGGAAAACATCTCAATCCAATTAGGAAATCAATAGTTTATCCCTTTATTTTCCATTATTTTCTCCAGTTCATCTCTCCATATTTGCATTCCCTATGCCATATATGCTTTATCCGTCTTAATTTCATGTGAATTCTTTTATGTTTTCTTCTCTTACTTAGCAAATTTTATTTCTATAGCTCATTTTAAGTCCTATCTATGGCATTTTAAAGAAATGGTGCTTTTTTTTACACTTCTTATATAATATGATTGCACGCTGGTTACTCTACCATTTTCCTTATGATTTAATAAATTTTACCTTAAAAATGGAAACAGTCTCAATTATAGTGGTATGAGGGATTTGAAATTAAAATTGGGGCAAAAAATTGTCTTCTCTACTAAGTTGCTGATATCATAAGTTTGATCATATGTGAACATGAAAATAATCAAATCTCTGGTAGCAAAAATGGTATCATCTAGAAAATGGTGACCTTCTACTTCTTCAGTTTAGGTATTTGGATGAAAACTTGAATATCATCCTTTCTGCTTCTCTAGTCAAGTTTCCATATGATTCATTATTACATTGCTCAACTGATCCCCACTCATTGTTTTATTTATTATATTTTTACTAATTTATTTATATTGACTTGTCCTAATTATTAAATTTTAGATGATTTAGTTTCCAACATAAGAAAAATGAACAACAAAAACTCAATAATTAAATAACAGAGTTAACTCCTTCCACAATCTTCTAATTATTCGTCTTATAGGTTTGGTTCATGGGAGAGTTCTCTCACGTCTCAGCTGAGTTTGATAATGTGAGTTTTCTTGGGACCCTTTTGCTTAATTTTATTTACAATTTTCTTTTTATATTATTTTTCCATGCATTTCTATCTCTTGGCACCATGATGTGGAATGGAATGCTATGGTGGTGCTGTGTCTTAAATTTTCAGTACTAAATTGAGATAAGAATTGGGAGCTAGAATTTGGAGATTATATTTCTTAGCAAAACAGGAACTGTTCACTTTGAAGGTGTTTTAAACAAGTTTGATTGCACCCTTCCTGTGAGAAACTAAGATGGGGAAGAACAAATAAATGGATCAAAAAAATCTCGGTGATCAAATGTAGGGTTCTAAGTAATTGCATCTAGATGAAAGCAATAACATGTACATGGCTTTAACTCCAAATCAGAAAATAGCATAAATTTAGAAACTTTGAGTTACTAAAATGAGCATAAAGGCATAATTGTAGTTGCTGTCTTCTCTTATGAGATTGATAGTAGGATGAAAACTTACTCCAACTAAGACTCTTATGCCAATGCACCACCTTTGACTGCTAAATGTGGATATAAAAACTCCATTTAAACTAACATTCTTACCCACTTTCATCTAGTATGTGTATACTACAGTTGTAATGTAAAATATCTGGGAATCCTATATAAATTTAATAAAAAGTAACCTTAAAACCACAAGCAAACTTAAACTTTACAGGTAATGAGAATATATCACAATCAAGTTGAAATAAAATTTACTGATTTCCTTTGATCTGTGTGTGTGTTATACTTATCAGCATTTACATAATACCTTCACTGGCTTGTATCTGTTTATCTGTCATTTGCTTCAATTTTCATGCTCCAATATACTTTGTTTAAGGTTACTTAAAATTTCCCCTAAAACACCAGGTTGTTTCAGTGGTCTTGGAAAATTACAGAGGCTTAAAAAAATCAGATGCTGTTATTCATGACAATCAAGATACACAGAATGACTGTGTTAAAGACAATTTATCTTCCCCAGATGCCATGGCAACATACTCTTGGAGGAGTATTGTGAGTGAAATTGGAGAAATTCTTGTCCCTGTGTAATTGCTCTTGTCACAAATTTTTAATTGCTGCATTCTCTGTACATATGGAATGCTTAATGGCTACATGAAGTCCCCTTTTTCCCCCATTAATATTGCAGGAAGGAAGCTGAGAATCCCCAATTTTGGTCAAGAGTTAACCTGCATAACATGGCCAAGTTAGCCAAGGAAGTTACAACTGTCCGACGTGTCTTAGAATCTTTGTTTCGGTTTTTTGATAATGAGGACCTGTGGTCTACCCAGCATGGTGTAGCTCTTTCTGTCTTGCAGGACATGCAGTTAATAATAGAGAAATGTGGTATTTAGTTTGTTTGATATTGATAGGAGTTTGCTTCCTTTGTCATCTTTTGAAGTGAATTTTGGTGTGATTTCAAGTGATTGCTTTATTATTCTCAGGGGAAAACACACACCTTTTGTTGTCCATCTTAGTAAAGCATCTCGACCACAAGAATGTTCTGAAGAAGCCCTGTATGCAGTTAGATATTGTGGATGTTGTCACTTCCCTTGCTCAACAAACAAAGGTTCAGCCATCTGTGGCTATAATTGGTGCATTAACTGATATGACAAGACACCTACGGAAAAGCATACACTGTTCACTTGATGATTCCAGTCTGGGAGCTGAGGTGATTCAATACAACCAAAAATTTCGAGCAGCTGTAGATGAGTGCCTTGTTCAGTTATCACATAAGGTGACTTTGTTCTCCACCTGTTAAGTAACCTATTTATAAATTATCATTTATATTTGAAACATGATTTAACATATCTACAGTTGATGCAAATAGGATTTAACATATTGGCAAAATAATTACAATCGGAACTCAGGAATGCAATATCTTAACGATATTGCATTTGAAACTTGATAATATTCTTTTAAAGTAAATGTATAACTAAGATACCTTGTAAAGGCAGGTTGGGGATGCAGGTCCTGTCCTTGATATGATGGCCGTTATGTTGGAGAACATGCCAAACATTACTGTTATGGCCAGAACCTTGATTTCTGCAGTTTATCGTACGGCTCAAATTATGGCATCAATTCCAAATTTGTCATACCAAAACAAGGTAAGGCAACATTTACTATCTAATTATTTTAGTTATTGTGCAGGAGATTGCGTATCTTCTATTTTAGTTCCTTATCTTTTTCTCATTCCTTACAAATATGAAATATTGTAGGCTTTTCCTGAGTCATTGTTTCATCAATTACTTCTAGCAATGGTCTGTGCAGACCATGAAACAAGGGTTGGTACTCACCGCATATTTTCTGTTGTTCTGGTTCCATCATCTGTCTGCCCTTGTCCTCCTGCTGCAACTCACTTATCAAAGAAGGCCACTAATCTGCAAAAGACACTCTCAAGAACTGTATCTGTGTTTTCTTCTTCTGCTGCACTCTTTCAGAAGTTGGGCAGGGAAGATAAAGAAAAAGTTGTAGACAATAAGGTTGGAAACATCAATGGTGTTTCTATGCAAGACAGGTTGAATTGTGCTAAAGGGCAACCACCAATTGTAAACACAAATGAAACTGTTGGTAGTGACAGTGCAAAGATCCAAAACCAGACTATTCTGAACAGGTTGAAGTCAAGTTACAGCCGAGCTTATAGTGTAAAGATGAATCCATCAGCTGCAATAGAAGATGAAAAATCAATGAGTAATTCAGTTGGAGTTCCAGTTATGTATTCACATTCTTGCCTTTCAATCATCAATGCACAAAATTACTTCTTCTCCTTTATCTGACATGACCTTTCCTTTTCTTCCCAACCGATGTCAGGCTTTACCTCTTCGATTAAGCAGTCATCAGATAACTCTTATGCTTTCATCTATTTGGGTGCAATCCATCTCTCCTTTAAATATGCCTGAAAATTTTGAAGCAATTGCTCATACCTACAGCCTGGTGTTGCTATTTGCACGAACCAAGGTATTACATCATTCTTGGCAATTTAGTGACATTATGAATTAAAATTCATGTTGGATTTGTTTTATACTTCCTTAACACGTTCTTTTGTGCTGTTAATTTGCCATGCATCCATCCTTACATATAAACTTACGTGCATGCATTTGCACATGTGTGCATTTCTTCTATTAGAGTTTTGCAATATGATGCACAGGTTTGTAAAATATTTATGGCTGTTGACTAATAGTACCTCTTATTTGGTTGGATCCAATCATTTTTAGCCTACAATTACTTGATTTGTGTGAGTTGGAACCTAAGAAAACAGTGAACAAGTTAAATATCTTGTTATGGTCATGCTAAAGCAAATATATTGGAATCACTATAGGAATATTATTGGGTGAATTGAGCAAAGATACGTGCATTGGTTCTGCATAGGATCAACAGAGAAACAAGTCCCCAATCAATTAATGATGCTTTTAGAGTTTCCTTTTGCAACTGGGACCAAGGACAATATGAAGTTCTAGATGAAGTGAAAAAATTCATACAATAGAGCATTTTAAATAGTTGTTATGTGCATACTTTCTAGTAACATTCTAAGTCAAATCATTCCCTTTTCTGGAAGTTTATTATACTAGCTACTGCTGCTTTGATACTGCTATTCTTCAATGTAGGTGTAATGCTAAATGTTATCAATAAAGATTAAGAAAGGTATTAGCCTAGCTCACTAAGTTGCTTTGCTTATCAATAAAGATTTGAGAATGCATAAATAATAATAATGGTGTGATTAATTAGAAGCCATTGAAAGGACCATAGTTGAAGTTAATGCACCTTGATGTGGTGGGTAAAAACCATAACTGTCTATACTTCACAAAGGCTGGCTCTGTTTGACTGAGAGTTATGTATTTTATAGATTTGTTAAATTGTGAATGCTCACGTAGATTCTGTTTCAGTTTTTACAGTTAAAGCTTTCAAATAATTGCAAAACAAATATGGCTTTAGAAGATATTTAATGAATCTTGCCAACTACTAGTTGATGGAAACAGATGGATACATTTGAAGGATATAAGAAGAAATTTATGTGCTTTTAGGGGAATTTGGAATGCAAATATAGCATTTATTCATCTTCTTCATGTTTGCTCCCTAGAAGTGGAGCATAGCTGTTTCAGACTTCTTTCTACTGCTCATTGAATTAATGGATACTAATTAAATATTTTAAGCATGTCCTTATCTAAAAATGAGTGCTTGAAATTTGTGAATACAAAAGTGTGATATTGATCAATCAAAGAGATATATCTCCAATTGGCTTTTTCTTATCTCTTTTCTAAGTTAATCTACCAGTGAAGTCTTTTCCTCTTAAATAGTTTTTTTACCGTTTTCTGAGATATATTATGCGTTCATCTTCGGCTATGCTTCAAAAAATAGTTCACTGTTTACATTCAGTTGGTTTTCTTACAGTGCATTATATTATGTAGAACTCCTATAATGAGGCTATGGTTCGAAGCTTTCAATTGGGCTTTTCCTTAAGAAGCATATCTCTGGGAGGTGGAGGAGGTAGGCCTTGGTTCCCAATTTGTACATATTATCTTTTGTTTCAACCAAAGTTCCCAAAAGCCTTTTTGTCATATTATGCTTATTCTAAACCACTAACATGATTGTAAAATTTTAGAGGTTCCTGCTTATTCTTCTGGCATATTGAGATATAGTGATCTTAAACACCAGTAGAATAATTGAAAGTAAATTACAAAGGTACATGTAGCTCTATTCTAATTCACTTTAAGTAATCAATGGGTGTTTCTTCCCAATGATCTTTTGACAATAGTAGCGTGATTACAATTGATTTTCTACTTTACATTTGACAATATAATCTTGCTAAGTTGTTGTAGCACTGAAATTAACCAATTAGGGTATTCGTGTAGGGTTGTTTTATTAAATTCTAATGAACCTCAGGGCTAATCATCATTTAAGATGCAATTTTGGATCCATCTCTCCATTTGATGAAATCTTTTGATTTTTTTGGTAGGGCCACTGCAGCCATCACACCGGAGGTCCCTCTTTATCCTTGCTACTTCTATGATCATCTTCTCATCAAAAGCCTACAACATCCCCCCACTTTTCTCTTGTGCTAAAGCTTCCCTTACAGAAAAAAAGGTAGGTGCAACACTATTGATTTGGATTTTATTGGTTTATTTTCTTAATCTCGTTATATGGGCAAGTCACATTATTGTATAGAAATATTTGAAACTCAAAGCTTAGCTAACTGTATACTTTTATGACTTTGCTTTAGGTTGATCCGTTTCTGCAGTTGGTCAATGATTGCAAGTTACAGATTGCTAAAACTGAAATAGAGCATCCAGGAAAAGTATACGGATCAAAAGAAGATGATGAAGATGCTTTGAAGTCACTTTCTGAAATAAAAATAGCAGAGAACCAATCTAATGAATCATTTGCAACCATGATAGTGAAGTTTCTTGGCAATTTGTCTGATGTATGACCTTTATTTGCCTTGCTGTAAAAGTTAGTTGCTTCACACTAGTATGGATGAAATACTAACATTTAAGATCATTCTGGCAGCAAGAATCATCCAAAATAAGAAACCAGTTGCTTAGTGATTTCATCCCTAATGATGGATGTCCACGTGGAACTCATCTGTTCATGGATTCACCTGCCCAAACATATGAATCTGGATCAATAGATGATCAATCTCCTGAAAAGGCAATTATCTTTTGCTTTCAATTCTTCCTTTCTCCCTAATCTCTTTCTTGAATTTCATACCAAGTGTATAATGTTGTGAATGTGCAGGTTGAGCCTCCATTATTCACAGTAGATGATGATGCTTTGCCTAGTACATTTGAAGGTGAAAAAAGTCTTGTTACACGTTTGGCACTTGAGCCTCAAAATCTCCTGAGTGTTGATGAACTTCTTGATGCAGTGAGTCATTCTGTTGACTGATGGTATACGTTAATCTACTGGTATCATGTACATAGGAAAGGACAGTTATACTCAAATCTATTTCTCATCTATTTGTAGCTTTCAGAGACAACACATCAAGTTGGAAGACCCTCGGTCTCAACCACCCCTAACATGCCTTATAGCGAAATGGCTGGCCACTGTGAGGCCCTTCTGGTGGGAAAGCAGCAGAAGATGTCTGTTCTAATGAGTGCTCAACAAAATCGAGAAAGTTTGGTGAGCATTTTTCCAAAGGAGGTGCAGCCTCATTCTCATGTTGAATCAGGTTCCTTGAAGGTACTAACTTGTATAGTGGCCACTTCAAATATTTCTTATTCAAGTAAAACGGTTATTTTTTGTTCTTTTCCTAAGTTCTATTGAAATAGTGTAAGGACATTCTAGTAATCGGAATTTAGGGGCATATCATATAAATTTCAGACAAGGCATTATCAATCATGTTCCATAACATTATTGATCATGGTTGTATAGTTTTTCCTTTCGTGTGAAGTGTCATATCGTATGGGCATGGTCATGTTGGGATGTCGGCTGTGTGTATAACCTAGGTATGTTTGGAGTTGGAGCAACATAGGTAAAAATTAATGCTTCTTAACAATAACCCCTCACTCATCATCCATAATCAATATCCACTTTCTGGCCTCTTACATCATCTGCTAACCATAATTACTAACGCCTTATCACTTTTTCTCTTTTTTCACTTTAATTCCTCAAAAGCTTTTGACTATAATTTGGAGGATGGGAATTTTTTTTCTTTTATTTCAGCCTACTCCCTAAATTTGAACATGTGTATCAATTTCTCATTACCATGTAGAATATGCTATGTACCTAACATCACATAGAGTACAAGGATAAAGCTAAAAGATTGCAGAGTATATATATCTAAATCCTTAGTGATGCATATTGCTACTTGATTTCATGTTGAGACCATTTTGGAATTGCAGAGTAAAAATCCATTTATTGATCGAGACGTTGGTGCTGTTTCTATAAATCAATATGTTGTCACTACTCCAATGCTTTGTGCAACTGAGTACAAACATCAGCCCTTCTTTCAGCTTCCTGCATCAAGTCCATATGACAATTTTCTGAAGGCTGCTGGTTGCTGACACCTAGAGAAGGAATTGAAACTTAGGGGGCTCGAGTTATCATTGCACCTTTCTGCTTTCAATCTTTGCCCTGGGACCAGCTAATTTTGTGTTTTTGATGCCAACCAGGTTGATATTTGATGCCTTCATCTTTATCTCTTTTTCTCTTATATTCCTTAAATTGTTGACTCCAGCCGGATGCATTGCAGGGTTGACTTTAAGTGTTCCTTCATGTGCATGGTACTTTTATTTCTCTTTCATTTTGTCAAGGTTCATTCACGCTTGCAGTTGTAGAGTTCCTTCCCGCTCTTCCTTCTGGCAGACCCAGGTTTTGTAAAGATTATTAGTCATCTGTAAATGTTCAATGCAGAAAAACTTTAAAATAATAATAATATAATAATTTCTTCTGTTAATGAGAAAATAGCATGTTGGGTTATTTTAAATTTTCATGTACAGGGTCTGTTTGTACTAAGGTGAAGGCAATAGCCAATAAGTCCAAGCGGCTGTTCACTGTTAGAGTTTAGGCAGTTTTTATACAATCCCCCAAATTTGATAGAAGGGTCTAATCAAGGGATTTGTTGTATTTTATACAACTAGGATAAAGGAAACTTTACATCAAAATTTATGCCCTGCAAAGTACTATCAATGGATGGAGAACTGTCAATTTTTTGTAAATTCCTTGCACGCCATATTTGAAAGCCACCTGTCAAGAGGGAAAGCAGTGAAAGTTTTTCCCCTGGAATGGTCTATAGCCCAGCTAAGCTCTCCTGCCATCTTCGAATTCTGTTGTCAAAGCCACACTTTGCCAAAGCCAATCTCCGAACGCTATTTGAATAATCACAAGAGAAGAAAAGCATTCAATATTCCAAATTTTAGATACACACACACACACAATCATATGTTGTCATACAACACTGACAAACTTCAGGCGCTAGGAAGAAGCCATTGGACTCTGCTCCATTGTAAGTGTACATTCCAGCTGAGAGCATCACTTTTCTATTTAAATGGTTTCTGAAGGTTTGCTGATCTGTAATATTGCAGCCATGTATATGTATATCTGGAAATCTTGAAAAAACAACCTTTGTAATTGTCTTCATTTGATTCTTGGTTTTGCTGGTTACCGAAGAAGAAAGGGATTTAACCTGAATGGGCGTAGTTTATTTCTTGGAAAGAATCAGTGTGAATAAGATTGCTGATATTTCGTCTTTTTTTCTTTCATACTTCCAAGAACTAAGCAGTGACTTTTAGGTCTTTTATGTCTCAATCCTGAACTTTGTTATGAAGCGGGCAGCTTGTATACTGTTTCTATTGGACACTTCGATTGAAATTCCACCCCTTGAATTGGAATTTCACCTGCATGAGATGTGATGATTCTCTCTGTGTGGACATGATAATCTTAGGTATTTTAACAAGAACCTCGTTTGGCTCTCAGGTATTATCAGAGGATGAAAATAATGTGAAAGCTATGTTCAGACGTGGAAAGACCAGAGCAGAACTCGGGCAAACAGATGCTGCACGGGATGACTATCTAAAGGCTCGCAAATATGTTCCTGACTGGAGAAAAAGCGATTGCCAGGAAGTTGCGCTTGCTTGCAGAACATGAAAAGGCTAGATACCAGGGGCAAAAAGAGGTTTATAAAGGAGTTTTTGGACCAACACCCGAATGGCTGAACCTAAACCCAAGAGAACTAATTGGCTAATCCTGTTGTTGCAATGGTTTCTGTCACTATTCTATCGCATTTTCAAAGCTGTTTAAGCTCTGATTTCCAAAAATGAATACTCAAATTAAAGCTTTGAATTATTTACTGGTTATTGGAAATGTTCTAGGTGGCTTTCTGTTTTGGCATCTTAGATGTTCTTGTAGATGACTCTACCAAGTGCTAAAGGTTTCTGTGTCTATAACATGCATTTCTGTAGTTCACAATGTATGGGTTTATGTGCATGGAATAATCTTCTGCCTAATGTTAAAAGCTCGAAATAAAATTGCCTGTATTGCTGCACTTAAGCTCGTTTTCATACAGATATAGTTTATTTTTTCTTGTCATTCTTCTCGGGAGAGCTGTCATCTCTGTAATTGGCATTTGAAATTGCCCTATTTTGCTTTATGGAATGTGGTTTCTATTTTGATCTTTAAAATTAGATTTTCATAATTAATCACACAAACGCAATTGAACCGTGGAGGCGTATTCAGTCATTGAAGTACAGTATCAACTACCAAACGAACCTAAATAAAAATAGTACTATATTATTTCCAGGACGGGACATGGCAGAATCCAAATTGCTATGAACAAACAGGAAAGTAATTAATTCTCAGCATCCTATTTCAACTTCATGATGAAACCGGATACCGAATATGCTGAAGGTGGCTACCATGATTGTTTGGGCATGGACATCCAAGCAAAGTAGGCACAAACAATCTTTTGAGACATATAAACATAAACAGCAAATGACAAACTCATTAACATCAAATCCTTCCAGTCACCCTTCTGTTGCGGACTCATATTTTCCTTCAATCCTCTGCCAAACTTGTGCACACTAGCAAAAGCTTGTGAAAACAATTGCCTCTTCTCCTGCTCTTCTTTCTTTGTTTTTGATGCTGATCTCTCCATTGGTTCATTGTTTTGGCAAGATAAAACGACGAGAATTCTGGGACAGTTCCTGCTCCTACTTTTCAGCTCTTCAACTGAACTATTTTTGCAGTAAAAAGAATGGTTTACAGAGAGAGTTGCCATTGATATGAAAAGAAAATTTTGAATGATGTAAAGCCTTAAGTATACAAGATGGTTTTCATAATGGAGGCCTTTGAGAAGCAGAAAAAGCAGCTCTGTTTGACCCAAATTTTGGGAAAAGATAAGCAGTCGGTGTCAATATAATGCAAGAAAATATCTTTCATGGGAAAGTAATGTTTACCTTAGAAATTGGAGTTGGGAAGGAAGGGATAAGACTGGCCGAGCGGGACAACCGACAGAGGGCCGGAATTCATCATTCATTTCATGCCCTGCTTACTTGCCTAGGCTGGCTTTGGGCTACCGGCCTTTTCTAAGTGTCATGGCCCATCCCATGAGAACTTTTTCAGCTGCGACAATGGTGAGTTGCTAACCGCTTTTTTCTCTTGCTACTAATATTTTATTACATCAAAAAAAAAGAAAAAAAGAAATCGAGTATCATTTATTAATTTATTCCAAATGTGTATCAGAAATAAAAAATTATATAATCTTTTGCCCCTGCGTCTTACTCACCTGTACCATCACAGCTTACACGTGCGGTTCTCTGATTTTTAATATCAGCTAATTTATTTCGAAAATGAAACATTTTTCTTCATTAGGCGGGAGACATAGAGAGAGTCAACAAGGTAATCCTATAATGACGTCTGTAACAGTCAAACCAATTTTCTCTTTCCTACGTGGCTAGAGCACCTGTTTGATTCATTGAAAATTTAAAAAGTTAAATCAAAAGAAGAAACAACTCGCTATGATTATCAGACGTGTTTCCGGCTAAGCCAAATCCGTGACACGCGTCTGCTAAAACCTAGCGAGTACCCATTTTTGTGTACATCCACAAGTGTAGCTATTTGGAAGACAAAAACTGCAGCCTATGCTGCATTAATGCCAATACTTCTTTGACGTTACCCCCGTAGAAAGTAGTGGTAAGTGACGGAGGGATCTGAGTGATTGGTGAATGGAACAGAACCCTCTTGCACACAACCCAAAGCACCGCTCGCACTTTGAGTAACCCAACGAACGCGTAGTTAACCTGCGTTTTGACTGAGAATAATTAAACACTCTCTCAAATGCCATTTCCACACCCCTGTCTATCCCAGCCAATACCATTTCCACATCCTTCTTCCTTTTACTATTTTTAGGCAAAATATGCCTTTACATATGCATTACCATATTTGGCCACAATTACAAACATTTTAGAAGCTTCCCTCTCCCCAAAAACTCAAAAATTAGGTTTTTAATTAAAACCTTGGTTTACTTGTTATTACTACTATTCTTCCCTAAATTTGGCCAAATTTTGAGGCATTTGGATTTGGTAAATCTCCGACATGAATTTTTGGCAAATCTCCAGGTATTCAGATTCAAACCCTCTTAACTTCCGTTTCTCTTTTATTTTTATTTTTATTTTTATTTTTTCTCTTCAATTGGCCATAAAATTAGGGTTTCTATCCTCTGTATTGTATCGCTGTTATCATTTCTTTTCTTTTCTTTTTTTCAGGAAAAAGTTGTTCCTTTAATATACAAAAAAATATGAAAAGGTTGAGATCGAGCGACGATCTCGATTCCTATGGGAAAAATGCGAGCAAAGAATCGAATCAGCATCAAAATCGATCATCGTCTCATCGAAGCAGCAGTATCAGCGGCTTTTACTACAAGCCATCTTCAACCTCCGATAGCAACGCCCGCACTAAAAGCAATTTGATCTCGTCTTCTTTGTCTCGGTATGATCGAGATCGATCCATCGCTGATGAGGATAGCGGCAGGGAGAGGGAAAGGGAGAGACTGGTCCGGAAGCGGTCAGAGCATGATTTCGAGAGCTTTGATAGGCGCAAATTAGGGTTTGATCGGCACAGAGAGAGTGGTAGTAGAAGTAGTAGCCTCCATAGGTCGGAGAGCTTCTGTGGACCTCGCAGAGAGTTTCCAAAGGGGCTCCGATCAGAAAGGGGTCGAACTCGGCGCGAAAGGGGGAGCGGGAGCTCGTGGCGAAGGTTTGGAATTGATGAGGATAGATGTAGCAGTAAGGTGCAACTGATGGAGGTTACGGATGTGAAGTCACCAACGTGGTCGAGGGACTCTTTGGGGGCAGGGAGGGTGGTTGGGGAATCAAGGGAGAGAGATGATGTGAGGAGAAGCTACAAGTCAAAATCTAAGTCAATGTCGCCAACACGGTCAAGAGATTCAGGCAGTGAGCAGTCTAAGAGTGTTGGTGGTGGTGGGGAGGGGAAGAAGAGTGAGGAAACACCGGTGGAGAGTGACAGTAGTAGTGAGATGGAGGAAGGTGAGTTTGATCCTGAACCTCAGGCTGAGCCTGAGCCTCAGCCTGAACCTGAAGCTGGAATTCAAAATGATGGGAACGAGTATAGTCATAGAGAAATGGAGAATGATGGAGGTGAAATTAATTCAAATGTCGAGGAGGTTTATAAGGAGATGGGGAATGAAAGAAAAGGTGAGGGGAAGGAAGATGATGAGTTGCAAGATTGTGGAAAGAGTGTAAATGGTGGAACTAGTGGTAGTGGGGATAAGATGGATGATGTGAATGGTGATGAAGTCGGAAAGGAGGAAGAAGGTGTAAAGGTTGGTGGTGAATGTGAGGAAGATGGTAGTAAAGATGCGGTTTTGCTGAAGTCATCCCATTTGGAAGAGAATTGTAAGGAGGACAAAGGGATTGATCTTGAGATGCAGGTTGAGGAATGTGAGGCGGCAGAGTTTAATAAGGAAGTTGCAGAGCAAAATGGTGAGCATAAAATAAATATGGATGTGGCAGAGATAGGTTTGAGTCAGAATTTCAAGGATAAAGGGAAAGGTATTGCTATTGAATTGACAAATGTTGCCGATTCTGCAGAAAATGGGGTATGGATTGAAAGGGAATCGAAAGATGCAGATCTTGATATGGAAGGGCCTAGTAGTAGGGGTTTTGAGTTGTTCTCTTGCTCTCCTGTTAGGAGAGTGGAAAAGGCAGAGCAATCAGGTTTTGATAAGCATAAAGATGAGAAAATGGCATTGGAATCACTTGATCTTTCTCTTAGTTTACCAAATGTGTTGTTGCCTATTGGTGCTCAAGATACAGACGCAGTTCCTGGCTCACCTAGCCACGGGAGGAGTGTGCTGTCCTTAACAAACACGTTTCATACGAACTCTGATGGGTTAACTGCTTCCGTGTCCTTTTCAGGTTCCCAGTCATTTTACCATAATCCAAGTTGTTCTTTGACTCAGAATTCCATGGACAACTATGAACAATCTGTTCACAGCCGCCCCATATTTCATGGGGTTGACCAATTTTCTCAAGAAGCATGGCAGTCTCAGAATGAGTCTAGGCATAAGGACGTTCCCATGTTTCAGAGAATTTTGATGAATGGCAATGGCTCTTCTGGTCAGTCTTCAGCATTACAGGGCATTGCAAATAGTCAGGCTGTGCAAACAAAAAATATTCGTACTTTAGAAGGAAGCTCAAAGATGCCTATTGGAATTGAGAGGCAGTTAAGTTTTCATAAACAGAATGATGTCAGGTCCCCTTCACGGAGCGTTGGGTCTCATGAAATCAGTTCAAATTACAGCTTTGAGAAGAAACGAGCCACCAGAGATAAGCATGGTGGTAGCTTATATAGGAGCAATAGCCAGAAAGAGCAAAAACAATTTCTGATAGGTGCAGCTGATTTTGTTGAGACAATAATAAACAGGATGGTTTCTGAGCCTATCCATGTTATGGCTAGGAAGTTTCATGAAATGACAGGACAATCAATTGCATGTCTAAAAGAGAGCATTCGCAAGATTATGTTAAATGCAGAAAAGTATGGACAGCTGCGTGCATCTCAGGAGGCCCTTCAGAACCGATCTGATTTAACCCTGGAAACACTGCTAAAATCACATCGGCCTCAATTGGAGATCTTGGTTGCCCTGAAAACTGGTCTGCCTGAGTATCTTCAGGTAGACAACAGTGTTTCATCTTCTGATTTGGCCGAGATCTTTCTGAACTTAAGATGCAGAAATCTTATGTGTCGGAGTTCTATTCCTGTGGATGAATGTGATTGCAAGGTTTGCTCAAAGAAGAATGGTTTTTGCAGCGGTTGTATGTGTCTTGTATGTTCAAAATTTGACATGGCATCCAATACTTGTAGTTGGGTTGGATGTGATGTGTGTCTTCATTGGTGTCATGCTGATTGTGGATTAAGGGAATCTTATATTAGGAATGGACATGGTGCAGCTGAGATGCAGTTTCATTGTGTTGCCTGTGATCATCCTTCTGAGATGTTTGGCTTTGTAAAGGAGGTCTTTCAGAATTTTGCGAAGGAATGGACCCTTCAAACTTTTTCCAAAGAACTTGAATATGTCAAGAGGATATTTTCTGGAAGCAAAGATGTGAGAGGGAAACTGCTGCATGAAATTGCTAACCAAATGCTTGTTAGATTAGCAAAAAAGTCTGACCTTTCTGAGGTTTATAGTCAGATAATGAGCTTCCTGACTGGTAAAGTTTTTGTTTTCTATTTTTTTCCAATGAGGAATCATGCTATTTTTCTTGGATAATTAATCAAGTTAAAATGTTTATGCATTAATTTTCAAATTAGTTCAGTGTTTACTCTTTCCCCCTAACAAGCCTATTCTTAATGAAGTTTTTCTCTCGAGAATGTTTATAAACATTTCCTGGATCATATGAGATTGATTTGAAGTTTTCATTGCATATATGGCTTTGCTATATGTTTTTCCAGATGTTGGTTGATGGAAAGCTAACTGTCATACTTGTGAGAACTTGTTTCTGCAAAGTTGTGGTTTGTTTTATGTAGGATATGCACAGTTGAGAAACTCTTTACTGAATGACTCCATTCTGCACTTCCCCAGCACTGGTGCTGGTGGAGACAAACGAAATCTTCATTTGATGTGTTAATTTTTTGTTCTTTTGCAATGGCCCAATAAAATCCTGGTGACCCTAATTAATTGATTAGATATTAACATTATTTTGAATTTTATTCAGAGTATGCTGCGTTATGATCATTTTTTTTTAAAATAGCATATTAATTTCAAGTTTTCAACCACTTCATTTAGTGCAAGAAAATTACTATGAATAGCACCTTAGGGCAATTGTTAGCAGAATTTATCTATAAAACAGATATAAGTCGTTTCATTATAGTTGTAAATTATTCTATGAATAGCACCTTAGGGCAATTTTTAGCAAAATCCATCTATAAAACAGATATAAATTGTTTCATTATAGTCCTAAATTATTCTGATTAGTGCACTGGAATTCAACTATTATGATATTAAATGCCTTTTGAACAAACAACTCAAATCCTCTATTCTGATCGCAGATAGTGATTCTACCAAGCCTGGCAATACAACTGTTTTGTCTGGACAAGAACAAGGCAAAGGAATCAATGGGATAGATGAGCCAAATCAGAACACCACGTGGCTCAAATCTGTTTATTCTGATAAAGCTCCTAAATTGGAAAGTTCATCTAGCGTGCTTCCTAGTTTCATTGTTGACCGAACCAACCAGTATGACAAACGCCTTTTGGAGTCGGAGTTGCAGAGGAGTGCTCAAAAGCAATCATTTTTGCCTGAACTGGAGAGCTTCATAAGAATCAAACAGGAGGAGACCAAAATGTACCAAACACGTGCTGATGATGCAAGAAGAGAAGCTGAAGACCTCAAACGAATTGCAATTGCAAAGAATGAAAAGATTGAAGAAGAGTATGTGAGTAGAATGACAAAATTACGCTTGGTTGAGGCTGAAGAAATGCGTAAACAAAAGTTTGAAGAATTCCAAGCTCTAGACACAGCTTACAAGGAATACCATGGTATGAAGACAAGAATGGAAGCAGATATTAAAGATCTTTTGTTGAAAATGGAAACCACAAGGCGAAACCTTGCCATGTAATTTGCTAATTGACTGGTTCTTCGATTTCACTTAGAACTGTTTTTGTTCTATAATGTGCATACATTATGATTCAAGGTCTCCCTAGGTTTTTTAAATTTTAGTTAACTTGCAATCTAGATTCTGTTCTTCTCCAATTCTAACCAGAATATGTACAGGGACGCAAAACGCCGTTATGTCTTAACTATCCTAAGAGCCAATGGCGTCTGAGACAGTTTATAATTCAAGTTTTTTACTGCCAGAAGATGCAATGGCTGAATAGCATTTAAGCCTGCTTGTTTTGCTTACAGGCCAAGCAGAGCAAAGCCACAGGATTTTATGAGTACTACAAATGCCTCCCGAAACATTCCCGGTTCCCCTCAAATGGCATGATCAACTGTTTTCTTTGATCCTTAGCTTGGCGTCTTGTGCAGTATCTTGATAATGTAGTTAGTTATACTAGAATTTTATACAACAGTTGGCTGATAAAGATAGACCGCCTGATTGATGACTATTGGCGATTAGAACAATTGTATGTAGATAACGAAGAGCATCTAATGCCAAATTGCTGGAGCCTAAAGGTCCTAGATGGCATACCAATTTGGTCTAAGTAGATTTACATGTCGTTACCAAGGAGAATATATGACCAATTTACTCTATCAACAACGGACCAAGGCACCAACTTAAGGTGTCAATAGCCTCAGATGTATTAATTTTTCCATTTCCAATGCAAGGGGAGGAAAAAAGCTTCAAATGAGTTTGTTTGCCTAATGTGAAGTTAAAGCCTGGAAGAGGCTTTGAGATGAGTAGATTATAATGAATTATTGGTGGTTATAAAATGAATTAAGCTTGATGTTGATGGGGCGTAGTAGGTTAAGTCACAGAAAATGAGCTAAATTTTAGATAGGTGGATGGAAGGATTCTGTTTTATTATAAAGGAAACAGAAAGTGAAAAAAAGTCAACAGCACTCCGGCTTTGTATGACCAAATCTCCGGGAACAAAGGTCCTCCATCAGAAAGCAAAGGATACACAGAGAGAGGGAAGGGGTTGAGGCTTCCAAGGAGAGGAAGGGGAAGAAAGAAAGAAGAGAGTTATCACAGTTTACGTTTCATCAATTGCCTCCGACAACGTATTTCTGTTTTCAACTTACTTGACCAGCAATTGTCATTCTTAAAAAGATGGAGGCAACAAAACAGTTAGTGTGTCAACCGGTGGACGCATTTAACCCCCTGACCACAACAAGCTTTCGGGCCTCCTGCATTCTTGTGATTTCTCATATCTTTCACCTTCTCTTGAAGCCCTTGGGGCAACCTGGACCTTTTGCACAAGTTCTTGTAAGCATTCACATCTATCTTGGAAAATCTAAAATATTCTAAAATGCATATTTATCTATGTTGTTGAATGTCTTTTTTATCAGGCTGTTGTTGTGGTAGGGCCCACATTGTTGTCCCGTATAAACAGGGTTGAAAATTTTTTCTTTCGGGCTTCTTCTGTAAAGTACCATTAGTTTTTTTCATTCATTTGTCGAATGCTTTTTATGTTCTCGATTGGCTTGGAAACAGATATTCCTTATTTAAAGCGCAACATTCGTGCTGTAAGTATCGTTGTAGGAGGGGGTTCAATCCTGGTTTGCATCTTTGGTGAACCTCTCTTCTGGTAGCTTAGCAAGGTATTCAGAGTCACTAAGGAGCGCTTTGCATTTGTCCTTCTTATCTTGACAGTCTTAGCAAATTCAGCCTCTCCTATAGTAATTCGGGTGATTGCAGAATCAAAGTTTGACACCGCTGATTTAGGGCGAATGGCAATTCATTCTTCCTTGATCAATGAAATGTCTTGTGTAGCAGTCGTTGGTACGCTTACAGCATTCACCTCCTTTCCTAGATTTGGAAGTGCAATCCTTGTTTCTCTTGTTACTGTGGCTCTGATCATTGTGAGCAAGTATCTATCATATTTTTTCAACCAAAGGAGCCGGAGGAATAGATTCGTTAAAAACAGCCAAGTTTTTGTTATTATATTTCTTCTTGCAAGTCTCACGTTATTTGCGGAATGGATTGGCCACACAACTATTACCAGTTGTTTCCTGGGCTGCCTGATGTTCCCTAGGGAGGGCAAAACGGCTCGGACATTGTTGCACAAACTCAGTTACACTGTAAACACCTTCATTCTTCCCGTGTACTTCGGCTACACAGGATTCCAATTTGATCTAAGCGCTATTTTTAATAAATTGACTCTCCTCACTGTCCTTATGATCACGGTGAGCGCTGGAACTAGAATTGTCGGCACCCTTGCAGCTTGTCATTACCTAAAGATCCCATGGAACGAGTCTCTGATCCTTGCCTTCTTACTCAATTGGAAAGGCAACTACGACCTTATACTCATTAATATAGCCCCAGTGCCCAAAGTAAGCTTCTTCTGATGTATGCATTTGCATTTTACATGTTTATTATGCATATAGATGGCAACATTAAGGTGTTAATCAGATCATTGTACGCTGAAATCTACAGCTGTATCTTACTCTGCAGTTAAGTTTAATCTAGAAATTCAAGTTCCAATTGAGTCGTTATTATAGACGAGTAGAAAGGTTGCTGTTGACGAAAGGAACAAGAGTTTTGCAGGCAAATTGGTCTTAACTACTCTTGATCACAAGTAGTGCTTTAAAATGGGGGGTGGGGGGGGAAGCCATCTTTGCTTTCGTCAATGCTGATTTTTGGTTCCGTTTGGTTTGTTAATTGTTGCAGATTGTCTGGACTACAGATGTTCACAATTTTCTTTTGACAGTAGTAGTGCTTAACACATTGATCATAGGGCCATTAGTTGCCATTTTATTGAACAGAGAAGAGTCTTGTGCGCAGTATCCCACCACAGTCGAAATACTTAATCCAAAGAGGGAGCTCCGAATGCTAGCTTGTGTATATGTCCCACGCCATGTTTTAGGGCATGTTAGCCTCATTTCAGCATTAGGTGGCTGTCCAAATGCACCCATCAAGCCAAACATGGTGCATCTAGTGGATCTTCCAAAGAAAAGGAAAAGCAAATTGATGTACCACCAACTGGAAGATGGTGATCAATTCAGTGATGAAGAAGAGTATGGTGGAAACGATGTGCTAGAGATCAATGATGCTGTTGACTCATTCACTTCAGAGACCAAAATTTTGATCCACCAAAGTAAACTCGTATCATCCTTTCTAACCATAAACAAAGATCTGTGCAATGATGCTGACGGTTTGCGCGTCTCCATTATATTGCTTCCGTTTCACAAGCAACAAAGAATTGATGGGAAAATGGAAAACAGCATGGAGGAAATAAGGACTATAAACCAGAAGGTTATTCGCCATGTCTCATGTTCAGTAGGTGTCTTTGGGGACCGAGGACAAACTGGGTTCCAACAACCGCATGGCTTACCATCCGTGCAAAATATAGCAACATTGTTCTTCGGTGGCCCTGATAATCGAGAGGCTTTAGCATGTAGCAAAAGAATTTCTATGCACAGTCAAGTTAGTTTGAGTGTCATCCGCTTCTTACCAACAACGCCATGTAGACACAATTCATGGATTAACGATGCGTCCCGTAAGGATGAGGAGATCATCATTGCAATATCAAATGTCGGGACAGAGAACGAGATAGACAATGCCTTTGTGGAGACCTTTTATAGCAGGTCATTACCATAGATTAAATTTTGCATGCCCTTTTCTTCAGCAATTGGTCATGACAAAATAGTTTTTTGACTAGGTATGTGGCACAGGGAAAAGCCAGTTTCGTTGAGAAGTATGTGAGCGATGGGCTGAAGACATTAGCTGCTCTAAGAGAAATTGCGGACGTGTATTCAGTGTTCATAGTAGGGAAGGGATGGCGAGGGAGCTGCCCCTTGACGGTCTGAGCGATTGGGAGGAGTGTCCAGAGCTTGGGTTGGTTGGGGATCTCTTGGCATCTTGGGAAATGAATATCAGTGGTTCCATCTTGGTCATCCAACGACATCGGCACTCAGAGACAGAGAGGCCTCCTCCATGACTAGTTACTGGAAATGTAGGTATATACATCATACATCTAAAATTATTTCCACGTTAGCTGCCTTGCCAAAGATTCTGGTTTAGCTGAAATGCAGATAGTAGAACTGTTTAGGTACGTCGGAAAAGTTCAGTTCCTTCAAAATAGATTAGCAAAGGCACTACTGAAAATATCAGATTGGAATTTTGAAAGGAGAAATTAAGGGGGGAGGCCTAGGACTGGCAAGTTTCACATATGCATATATTCCTTCTCATAACAGCTTATGATTACGTGATAGATTCACAACCATTTTCAGCCGGTGACATAAACCCATATCTCGGCTGGGACTTTGATGAAATAAAAAAAACACATTTATGAGTGCAAGTTAGATCCTCAGAAGGTGATATCAACATCAAACAGAATTCTTCATTCAACTTGAAAATTGAGTTCCAATCAGTCACCAAATCAACACTAAAATATGATTCCTTACATATTAGTGTATATTATTCTTGCACAATGTGTATAAATGTATAACTTTATTCCATTCATCATATCTTGTACAAAATCAGATGTATAAAATTAAATGATTTGATTAGTCCTACAGCCACGGATATGATTGCATCCTCTACCTGCACTAAGTAAAAGAAAAATCATCGGAATCCTTCCTGGCAGCTGCGATAAAGCTTAGTCCCAAGAAGCAGTTTTTATCATCTGTTGCTTCCTTCACCATCATTCAAGGTACCCACCAGACATTTTTCCAGTAAGAATTCAGCGTTTACCCAAGCATGGTATTTGTCTAAAACACAGGTTAAGGGCTGCCCCATCATTTTAAAGACAAGGAAAAATCAGCGTATCCTTTCACCAAGAATCCTTTGTTCAAGGCACAATTGAAAAACATGTGAGACATTTATATCGGTTTTTAATTATAAGACCGTCCTATGTCTTAAGTATGGTTTGCCCAAGCATCTCAAATTAGTATGGGCATCTATTAACACAGTGCCTAATTGAAAAAAGTCCTAACTTAAAAATGTCAATTTGAAATGTTACATACAAATTAAGTACAATATTTGGGCTGAAAAACATGTATAAGGTTTTGTCATTACCTGGGCGTCCAACCAAAAACAAATAAATTCAAAGAAAAAGGATACTGAATAAAGATGTGCAGTCTTTTCCCACTGCCTTCATGAGCATATCAACACCTGAGAAAAATGATATTGTCAAAATAGGTTAATATTAACAAGCCTTTCTAGAAAATATATCTATTATAACACTAAACATTCATGGATAAAATTATAAAAAATATATAAAAATATATGACAACACCATATAGCTAATTGATTCCACCATGCTTAACAGTGTTCTTCAATCATAGCATGCTATGCTTAACTAGAAACTTCAAGGTAAACATTCAAATTTAAGGGGAAAAGATGTTCAATAAGAGACCCTCAACAACAATAAATTTCCTGAATCTCTTCTGGAACTCAGCATCAAGAAGTATCACAGACCTAAACCAAATGAGTCAGAATGAAGGTTAGTTGAGTTAACACAAGGGTATCACCAAAATCAACAGTGACTTTAATTAGATAGGTTTCTACTTCTCTTCGAAACATTATCTTCATGGTTCCACTATAGTTGCCTTTAAACACAAAGGCAAAAAGAGAAAGACATTTAAGAACGAAATTTTTATACGAAAAAAAAAAAAAACAGACAATTTGATGGATCTCTTGTATGATTATGATCCATTGTAAAGTAATGTTTAACATTAAACAGAGATGCATGTTAATCGAAAACCAAAGCAAGAAAATTAAAAATAAAAAAGGAATTAACTTTTCAAACTATAGAGTTAAGAAGAAGATAAATCTTCAGATAAATGTCACATCCCTATACTTTAAAAGCTAGAAGCACATGATTGAAACAGCATATAGACTTCAAGAAAATAATAAATGTGCATGTGCATGAACTGAAACCTTTAAGAGAAATGCAGATTATTGAATTGGGCTAAATAAATCTAACAATACTACAAATTTATCAAAGAATAGAGAGTTCATTCAGCCAAAGGTTAAAACTTCTACAGTGAAAAATCATTTCCCTACCTCCAGGGTGAAACTTCATGTATGGAGATATATTGTAGACACGTCCTTTCAAAACAGTCCACATGGAACCTTCTGCTTGATTTTGCTTAACTTCACTCATTGAAATAAGCCTCCTATTTGACTGCCCTTTCAGTCCTGAAACACACAATTTATGGCGAAACATGGAAGAAAGATGAAGTTGACATTACAATTTCAAAGGAGCGTGTGTGATGAATGCTAAAAAGTCTTAGGAAGGAACACAACATACCTGCAAGGTCAGGATGCGTTTGAGTAAGCTTAAGCCAGTCCATTTGACTACATCCCTTCTCAAAAGGAACCTTGGTCCGAGGGGCAGGTTTTCTAGTAGAAATTTTTGGTTTTTCTGCATTTTTGGCTGGAGCACCCACATCTCCCAATGTTAATTGTTTTGATGATTCACCAGATGGTTTCAGATATGATGCATCAATAACATTGAAAGTCAAAGAACCAACAGTAGCCTGATTTCCTAATGTGGCATTATTTAGCTGTTTATCTTTCCAGGGAAAACCACCATTTTTACTACTATCACTGCTGTTTGAGAATTCATCTTTAAAGGTAAGACCACAAATATCAGCTGCAAGATTCTTTGCCTCCACACAATTTTGATCAGTAGGTAAGCCAACCTAAATCAAAAACCATAACTTTGAGTTAACTATTCTGAGAAAAAATGAAAAAGCATCCAGCAGTCAAGTTTATTTCAACAGTACAAAAGAATAATACAGATTATTCTTGATTTATTAAGTCAAGACACCCAATCAGAAAGCTACAGTTTAAGCTCATGAAGACTGTAGAACTTTAACTTGCCTGACAAAAGGTAAAATCATTGTCATTGTTGTTATCGTCCATGCTGTGAAGAAGACAATTTCAAAATTTTCAAACTAAGCCAGGCAACAGTTCCTCTTCAGGTATACAATTATAGCGGCTCTTTTTTTACACCATCTGTAATTATATAATCAGAGAAATGTCACAAAATAATGATATAAGAATGGCATCCACTAAACAAATTAAGGCAACAAATTACAAACTAAAAGATTGGAACTTAGGTTAGGGAGAAGAAGATAAATGCACACACAAAGACAATCTTTTATACAACACATGATTACAATAAACACGTAAAAAACAGCTAGCTTCAAGCTAATAATTTAGCTTAGGAAGATAAAATGATTACATAAATTGACTCATGATTTTACCACCCATAAAATACGTTGCATCAACTTAGTCTCATTTAGAGCACATAAACAAACTTTACACTAATTGCATTGGTGAAGGCACAATATAAACTGGACTCCCAATTTTTTTAGATCTGTTCCAAGCAAGGGGGCTTAATTTTAGCTCCAAGTTTGAGTGAATAAATTAATATGTTTCGCTTGAACTCCAATTTTTCAAGCTTAATTTTCAATAAAAGAAATGCCCTACGCTTAACTTTGCTTCCAAATATTCAAATCCAGTTTCTAATTAAAAGAAAATGGCTAAAAAAACTTAGCTTCTACAACAAATTTTCATCATCCAATTATAATATGGAAATAAGATAAATAATAACTCGGATTATTCAAAACAATAAATAAGCAAATAAATCGCCAGCATCAACTCAGATTCCGAGTTCTCAATTCACGATTAGTATTCCATTTTGACTTGGAAACTAAAACCACTCCCATTCACAGAAACTAGATTTTGAAACGCTCTCATCTCATCTCATCTCATTTACTGATTAATTAAATTCATATAAAAAAAAAAGTGAAAAAGCGATCAAGGGTTAAATATCATTAGAATCAACAAAATGATCAAGAACATTACTTAAAATACAGCGAACACCGGAAAGAATAGATCTAATTATTCAAATGAAGTAATGAGAGAGAAAAAGTAGTGGAGAAAAATATACCCAATTGAGGTTTGGTACGACTAGTAACAAGGATGGAATTTGAAGCTATTCGTTTTCCTTTTCTTCTTTTTATTCGGACTTTGGAAGGGGAAGCATATGAGAAAAAGCCTGATACCCTTCGGCGGATATTTCACACGTGTGCTGTTTGGGTGGCTTATAATCGTTCTGTCCATTAGATTTTGGGCCCCGGCCCAATTTAAAACTTGACACATGGCCTGGACATGGCTCTTTTATTTTGTCTTCTTTTATATTTAAGGTCATTGAATATTAAATTCCACAGACTAAAATTAAAAGATAAGCATTTTACACACTTTCGCAAATAATATCAACTATACTTTTTAAGACTAAAATTGTTTTTCATTTTCTTATATAGTATTAATATTATGTTGGGTTAGCAAAAACACACCTATTAAAAAGGTGTCACTCAAGAGCATGGGTTGGAATTTGTCGTTACTCTAAATTTTATTTTCTGGCATGTTAACGACATCTAAAAGCAAATAATTCCCGAGAGACATCTTATAATTAAGGATTTATGAAATATATATATATATATATATATTACAATATACATAATTATCAGATAATAATTACTGATGTAAAAGTTTACGTAGATAATTTTTTTCACATAAAATAATTTTTAAAATTTCTCATTTTGATGATATATAAGATATTTATTAATTTAAAATTATTTATAAAAATATTTTTTTAATTTATTAAATTATTTAAAAATTTAAAATTTAATAAAAAATTAATTTAAATTTTAATGAAAATTTTTTTTATTCTGTATATCATCTTATCTCAATTTAAAACTAATTTTAAAATAATTTATATTTTTCAATTTATCTAAAATTAACACGAGTATTAAAATTTATTACAATTTTAAAAAATATTATTTAATATATTTAATTTTTTTTATAAATAATCCTTACATTATATTTAGTTTTTAAATATATTTCACAAATAAAATATAAAAAATATATACATAAATACCAAAACAACTTAAAGAAAGTTTATTTTGTCTATCAAATTTCTCCGATATATCACTTTATTTCAATTTAAAATTAATTTTAAAGTAATTTATTTTTTTCAATTTTTTTATAGTTAACATGAGTATTTAAATTTATTGTAATTTTTAAAAACATTATTTACTATCTTTAATATTTTTTTATAAATAATCATTGCATTATCTTCAACTTTTAAATATGTTTTACGAAGAAAATGTGAAAAAAAATATATAAATATCAGAACAATTTCAAAAAAGCTTTTATTATTGGTAATTCTTAGTTATATAACTTTTTCAATATCCCATTGAGTTAAACATATTTTTCTTACTATTAATTTAGTTTTTCTTTTTTATTAGTTTATCTTTATTATACAAATTCTTAAAAAAAAAACCTCAAAACCATAAAGGATTTCACCAAAATTCTTAAAAAAAAAAGATATGAATCTTATTATAACTTTACAATTATGAAAATAGAGAATTCCTTATAGCTTAGAATTTAAAAAGAAAACCTTATTTTTATTATAATTTCATATTTTAATTATATTATTTGTATGTTACATATATTTTGAATATGTAAATAATTTAAACATGTAATTTTTTAAGAAGAATGTTATAATTATTCAATTATAATAATTATTATATTATAATTAATTAATTATAAATATAAATTTTATATAAAATTTATATTTATAATTAATTAATTATAATATAATAATTATTAGTGATATATTTTGTATATGAAATATTGAAATAACATTAAATAAAAATTAACATAATTTATCTTAAAATGAAATATTTTTTTAAAATTATAAATAAAAAATTTTATAATTATTAATAATTATATTTATATAATCAATTAAATAATAAATTATTATATCATATTCAAATTATAATTATTTAATAATCAATTAATAAACTAAAGCATATCTAAAAGTAATGCTTCGTTGGCTAAAACAAATAGTTAATTTAAGAAGAAAGTGAGTATCTTTTTTCTTAAATTTAGAAGATTATGGTTATTATAGTAGCATTTAATTTGAGTAAATACTAATATTTGGAAAGAAGACAGGATCTCCGGCGTCCGTCAGCAGTTGGTATTTGTGCACAAATGCACCCTGCCCCCTGCCGCTGGCTCTACGATGCCTATATTGTAGATTACCACAATGGGTATTTTCGTACAATCATAAAACACCAACATTCCTTTTAATTTTTTTCTCTCTCGTCTCAGCCTCATTGGCAGATACCACTGGCAGGCGTTGTTTTCGTATTTTACTCCTTGCGAAAATTGGTGTGTTTCCAGCTTGTATTTGCTTGGCTTTTTGCTTTGTTTCCCTCTTAACTTTCCTTCTTTACATCCTCCGCTCTACGGAAACCGCGCACAGATAGTCTACGTTGTATTTTTCATTCAACTGCTTTCATTTGTTAAGAATCCAAAAGCCTTGATGGAATCTTAAATAACTTTGTTCTTTGTTTCGTTTTCTTTTGTTGTTGTTTTTTTTTTGTTTAAAAGAAAAAAAAGAAGAAGCAAAAACAGGATTTAGATTTGCTTTGATTGGTGTTAACAAAGAATGTCGAAGACTGGTGCATTGGATCTGGCCTCAGGTCTGGGTGGCAAGATTGACAAAACCCAAGTCCTTTCTGCAGTTGAAAAGTATTCATCTCCTTTTTTCTTTTCTTAGTTTTTTATTCTGTCTTTATAATGTTGCTCTAATTCTCTTTCTTTTTTTTCTTTACGGCTTATTATTCCCTAGATCCCTCCCTTTTTGTGCATCTTTTTTCTCTCTAGATTAAGCTTGGACTTGGATATCCGTCCCTTAACTACAATGCTTAAATGTCTATTTCCCACTTAATCTTTGATTTTTAGCTTATCCTCTCTCTCTCTCTCTCTCTCTCTCTCTGTCTGTCTCAGATGACTTGACTTTGAGATCGATCTATTTTTATTATGTGAACACTAAGTTAATCTTCGTCTCTCAAATATAAGATTCTTCAAATTCTGGGTAACGCTGAAACAATCAAAAAATGACATATGCGTGTTTCTCTTTTACTCACAAGTGACTCTATACGTTATAATTTTGGCTATATTATTAAGGAATTAAATATAACCGTGTGGAACATGGACTGGTCATGACTTTTACCTGTTTCATTATTTGTTTCTTTATCATGGAGCCTGCTGGTAATCACTATTGAATTCTTCAGGAAATCTATTCCCGGGCCAACCTTTTTTCCTCGATCAATCTTATAAAAAATTGTTTGTGCTATTACTAGTTTATATACAGGCCAACTATATAAGTCAGTTAAGCATTAATCTTGAAGTAAACTGGACTGCGACATGAATTCGTTTTCCCCGTTTTTCAAATTGATGTTCACTCTGTGTAATTACAGTTTTAGGCTCCCCTTTTATGGGGGGTGGGGGGCTTAGGCTTGGTTAACAATTAATGACAACATAGGCAAAGCTATGTGTATAATTGTACTAAGGATGTTTCTGATGTTATTGTTAGTGTATGCAGCTATTTACTTAAAAGTTTTATATTTCTTGAATTGCTAGTCACAAGAAGTTAGATTTGTCCATAAGAAGCCAAAGGCTAAGATTAATTGCATCACCCTACTTACTTTGGGGTGTTACTGTAATACTGGGAGAGAAATAAATACATGGCTGGGATTTTGTTATGACAATCCCTTTGGTTTATGTGGTGGCTGTAATAAATTCGATCTTCAAAAAAGAAGAAAAACGAATCTGACGGGCCTATTCATGAAAACTGCCGCTTGATAAACTCTGAAAGAAGTTCAGAATTTCATTTATCATCATAAATGTCTATATTTGTACTAGGTTTCTCTGGATCCAGTTTCTTAACAAGCAAAAAGAGGATTGAACTTTTTGCTGTTTTACTCTAAAAACAATATTGTAAGCATCAAAAGATGTCCCAAGTCCCAAATGAAGAGTCGTGTAGTGAAATTGAGTCGAAGACTGCCATACTACATCATCAAAATATTTTGTAAATCATTAAACAAATAAAACTTAACATATGTGCCCTTGCTACTGCATACCAAACATGATCTTCTGCTGCACAGTGACAATTGGGTAGTTTATTTGAAATCTTACTGCTTATCCTTGCATGGTATGCATGATCACTTAAACTTCTGTCTTTGACTCCTGAAATTTTTGCAACTGTTTTTGAACTGTCATATAAGATTATGTTAATGATTCAGGTATGAGCAATATCATGTCTTTCATGGAGGTGAGGAGGAAGAGAGAAAAGCCAACTACACTGACATGGTAAGAAGTGCTCTATTTTCCAATCTTGTGCACAATGATCCTTCCACCCTGCTACATGATTCCTTACTCTAGATTATTTTGAACTTTTTTCTATTAGTTATGGATTATTTGTTTTTTTGTCAATTTTTCTTGTTTGTTTACTTTGTATTACTTGCACTGGCACATTCAGTTGTCAATTTTCATTAGGCTATAAGATGACCTGGTACCTGCCATTTTGTCTTGTTCTCGTGCTCACTTGCGGCTTTTCTGCACCGATAAGGTTAAATTGGACTTGATTACAAATGCAAACATTCATATGATGTTCTGAATTCAGGTTAACAAATACTATGATCTAGTTACCAGCTTTTATGAGTTTGGATGGGGGGAATCTTTCCATTTTGCTGCCAGGTATCATTCATTCTCTTCTATCTTGTATGTGCAATCGAGATGGTACAGTTACTTTTTCAAGTCACTGCTGATCGTTATCCTAAAATTTGTTTTTTCAGATGGAATGGGGAGTCTCTTCGAGAAAGCATAAAGCGTCATGAACATTTTCTTGCTTTACAGCTTGGCTTGAAGCCTGGACACAAGGTTCTTCCACTTCTATAGAGTGCAGAGAAATTGTAATTCTAACTTTGCTGTTTTCTATTTCGTTTGAATTTTCAACTTGAGCTTTTATTTTTAATATTAGGTGTTGGATGTTGGATGTGGAATTGGTGGACCACTAAGAGAAATTGCTCGATTTAGGTAAATAGCAGTTTGTTTTAGAACCTCCTTTGTTTCTTTCATCCTTTTTTCCTTTTTCATTGGTTATCATTTTTGTGGCTTATATTGTTGATTAGGCTAGTTTTCATGGCTGCTTTTTTGTGTGTGTGGATGAGTGTATAGACTAGAGTCATCTGACCTTACTTTTTGTTTTTTGTTGAACCTGTACTTTTTGTTAATTCTTTTGGTTGAATAAAGAAATAAGTCCAATTAGAGGGAAAAAGTGTTGCAATTATCTTGTCAGCTAACTTCTTATGGTGCTTCATACCTGTGGTTGAAGCATGGCCCTGTGCCATAAGATGGCATGGTATTTTCAGCAATATATTTTATGTATAAAATCATGATATGTTTTTGAATAGTTCATTTTATTAGTAAAAAAAAAAAAAAAAAAAAAACTTCTTGAAGGAGGACTCTAAATTGTGTTTGTCTGGTAATTTGGTGCAGCTCCACATCAGTTACAGGGTTGAACAACAATGAATATCAAATAGCAAGAGGGAAGGTGCATATTGCTTCATTCTTAGATATATTTATGCATATGCAGCAGATAGTGATGTTCTCTTTCTGTCTTTTCTTTGTTTCTTTTAACAACCTCGGCTCTGATTGTAAATTTTTTGGTCTTTGGAATTTATTATTGGTCACTTTGGGTGAATACAAATGTTTCTTTATGACTAATATCATGCGAATATTTTAAGAACAACTTCTCAAGTTGTTCTTTAAATAGTGATGGATCATGGTAATATGGTTGATGGCCAGCCCTACCTCTATTTCATTTTGTGTCCAATTTTTGGTTCAGCCACTGTAAGTTTTTTTATTAAAAAGATGATTTTTTGCAGGAATTAAACCGCATTGCTGGAGTGGACAAGACTTGCAACTTTGTGAAGGTTGGTATGCTATGTCAAGTTGGTTTATTGTTATTGAACCCAAGTTTTGATTAGGTCTTTTATTATTCTCTGCTTGTTTTAAAAATTTCCACACTAGCATGCAAGAAAGTGCTTTAAGATGCAGAAAAGAGGTATCACTGATTTTCTTATTGTTGTTCTCTAATGTAGGCTGACTTTATGAAGATGCCATTTCCTGAGAGCAGCTTTGACGCAGTTTATGCTATTGAAGCTACCTGCCATGCACCAGATGCTGTATGTCAATTTAAAATTTCCCCATCTCAATCATGATCATTTTCATCTTGGCTGGAACTGATTACGAAGTTTCCATCATATATTGCTTTGTTTTGGTTTTAATTGCTTTCATGTTACACCAATTTATCAGATTGACTGTTAGTTCTATTGTGTGTAGTATGGATGCTACAAGGAGATTTACAGAGTACTAAAGCCTGGTCAGTGTTTTGCTGCGTATGAGTGGTGCATGACTGATTCTTTTGATCCAAGTAACCAGCAACATCAGAAAATTAAGGTTGGCATCTAAAGACCGTGAAAATGCTACTTTGTTTATTGTGTATTCATGAGTTGATCTTACATGAAAGCTTTATTTATACAGGCAGAAATTGAGATTGGTGATGGTCTTCCAGACATCAGGTCGACTAGACAGTGCCTGGAAGCTCTAAAACAGGCTGGTTTTGAGGTGTTATATTTTTCTCTTCCCCCTCCCTTTTACTTTTTAATTGGAGAGGGAATATGACCATTGTAGTTTGTAGAGTTAATTATTTTTATTTTGTCTTCTAGGTCATATGGGAGAAGGATTTAGCTGTTGACTCTCCTGTCCCTTGGTACTTGCCTTTAGATAAAAACCACTTCTCATTGAGTAGCTTCCGTCTAACAGCTATCGGACGCTTTATCACTAAAAATATGGTAAAAGCTTCCAAACAACCCTCCATTCTCATGATACTCTTCATAAAAAAATGATGTACTTCAATGAGATGGTCATATTAAGTTTGTAAGTGTTTACCAGTAATTTTTCCCCTTTATAGGTCAAGGCTCTAGAATTTGTGGGAATTGCTCCAAGGGGAAGTCAAAGGGTTCAAGATTTTCTGGAGAAGGCTGCAGAAGGGTTGGTTGAAGGTGGCAGGTGAGTTAGAAGTTGTATTTCTCCATGATTACTTGTGCATGTTGTTTTACCCCTATGTTGTAGCTTGAAAGGAGAGGCCTATAGAAACCTTTTATAGAAAAACAGAAATCGGGCAACATCTTCTTTTTCAATTGTAAATTAACATGCTGACATAATCTGTGATTTTGGATTTCAGGAAAGAGATTTTTACGCCTATGTATTTCTTCTTGGCCCGAAAACCACCTTCAGAGAGCCAGTGATGGAATGGTGCATGGACTAAATAAGCTGCTGCTTGCTTAAGTAATGGAAATTCTTGCGGGGAGGGGTGACAGGTAGAGGGTATATTTTTGAAGGGATAGACCATGCTAGGCAAACATGCAATTTGGTGACTGTATCTGATATATTGTCAGCTCTTTGCTCAATTTGGATTGCTTCTCTTTTTAGTTATCTGATGAGCATATTTTCCTTCATCGTAGAAGGTATATATTTAAACGGATAGACCAATTTTTTTTTTTTTTTGGGAGGGTACATGAACGGGCACACATCCCAACTAGACCAAGCCTCTGCCTATGAAGGAAAAGAACCATTCTGGTTAAGAAATATTGGTGAATTTCGTCGACTTTCATTCTGTGACGAATGCTAGTATGCATGTTGCTTCTTTATGGTGCTGCAAAAGTGTTATACTATAAAATTAAAAGATTAATTGGCTGTATCATATACAATCTTTTGATTTTAATGATGAAATTGAATACATTTTTAAGGCCATTTCATTAAAAAAATTAAACAAGAAAATTATTCTTTGGTCTAAATAATATATTTATTTATAAGATTAATATAGGGTGGCCTGTTTATTAATTTTTTTAATAAATCTTGTAAATTAGATTAATAGTAATAGTATTTATTTGTTTACACGTTTCACGCCTACATACTATAATCAAATAAATCTAGCAAACTTAGTCTTTGGAATTCCTCGACTTATGATTATTGATTATTTAATACTTAAACTTATATATTTTCGATGGCCTATCCTAAGCCTAGCTTATTTGTTTTATACTATTCTTTTTGAGAAATTATTTTGAAACAAAGGGATCTTGAATTGAAATTTTCTTTTAAACTCCACTGATTAATCAATTTTTTTTTATAATATAAATCATGGGCTTTGGCCCCGTGGCCATGCTTACCCATTTAAGAAGGACTGTAATCCAAGCCCATGGATCAAGCCTGGTTCATTAATTGCTGGCTGACTTTCCATCCTTATTTATGTTAATACTTTGCCCAATCCAATCCAACCCAATCCCGCCAATTCTTATCTTTCACTTTCCTCCTGCAATTCACCAAATGCCCTTGACCCCCGCTAACTTGCGCTGGTCACTCTCTGTCTCCTCACCGCCCACCACGTGTTCGACAAAACTCCACCCACAACCCATCCAGTTTTCGAAGCCACAATATTTCACCGTCAATTCATCAAAACGGAGCTCCGAACACTTCCTAACGGGTTTCCAGAGAGATCCCAAGAACGCATTGTCTCAGATTATAAGAAGAGAAGCCGCTATTGAAGGTATTGGGAGGAAGGCAAAGTCCAAGAAGCAGCGCAAAAGGCTTTGGCCTAAGGCTGTTTTGGAGGCTCTTGATGAAGCTATAAAGAAGAACTCTTGGGACTCTGCTCTTGAGGTTTCTGGGTCTTTTATCTTCTCTTTTCAAGTGATTGAGTCTTTGAAATTTTGTATTATAAGAAGGATAAGAACTTTTTCTTTGCGTCTTGATAGATATTTGGACTTCTACGTAAGCAACATTGGTACGAGCCTAGATGCCAAACGTACACAAAGTTGATAATGATGCTTGGTAAATGCAAGCAACCAGAACAAGCCAGTTTGCTATTCGAAACAATGCTTTCCGAAGGGCTAAAACCTACCATTGATGTCTATACCGCTCTTGTATATGCATATGGGAAAAGTGGCTTCATCGACAAGGCTTTTACTACTGTTGAAGATATGAAATCAGTCTCGGATTGCAAACCTGATGTCTATTCTTATTCCATTCTTATTAACTCTTGTATGAAGCTCCGCCGTTTTGATCTGATTGGAAGAATTCTTGCTGAGATGTCTTATTTGGGAATTGGGTGTAGCACTGTTACATATAATACTATTATTGATGGATATGGTAAGGCTGAAATGTTTGAAGAAATGGAGAGCTTATTGACAGATATGATTGAAAGTGGTGATTCCCTTCCGGATATTTTCACATTCAATTCTATTGTTGGGTCTTATGGGAACAGTGGGCAGATCGAGAAGATGGAGAAGTGGTATGACGAATTTCAGCTTATGGGAATAAGGGCAGACATTAAAACTTTCAACATCCTTATCAAATCTTTTGGGAAAGCAGTTATGTATGAGAAGATGGGCTCTGTCATGAAGTTCATGGAGAAAAGGTTCTTCTCTCCCACGGTTGTTACTTATAATATTGTTATTGAAGTATTAGGGAAGGCTGGAAAGATTGAGAAGATGGAGGAATATTTTAAGGAAATGAGGCATAAAGGAATGAAGCCAAATGCTATCACCTATTGTTCTCTTGTTAGTGCTTACATTAAAGCTGGGTCAATTAAGAAGGTTGATTCCATTTTGAGGCAGGTGGAGAATTCTGATGTGATACTCGATACCCCTTTTTTTAACTGTATCATCAATGCTTATGGTCAGGCCGGTGACATGAAAAGGATGGGTGAGTTGTTTTTGGTGATGGAAGAGAAAAAATGCATCCCTGACAATATCACTTTTGCAACCATGATTCAAGCCTACAACACTCATGGCATGATTGAAGCTGCTGAAAATTTAGAAAATAAGTTGAGAAACAAAAGCAAAAATTCAGGTATGAGCATTGGCTCCAACAGTTTGTTCTATCTATACCATCACATTGGACTTAAAAACTCCTTATTTAAAAAAACTCATTGTCATGACAAGCCAATTCTTCAATCTCCGTGGTTCTAACTTGGATTTAATATGTTCTGTTTCATTTAATATTTCTTAAGTATCAAAATCAAAGGTCATTTTACCACAAGCTCTTTTGCTGATGTCTATGTCCTATAAAAAGGACACGACTGTCAAGCAAATAGTGAAGTTTATGTTTGACTCCTGACTTCCAATTCCTGAGAATCGTGATCGAGTAAAAAGATTAAACTTGATCAAGTTACTCCAAATTTTGTAATTTTCAAGACCAAGTTTCTTATATAATCACTGTGATCTTAACATTTTGGCAGTTCTGGTGAAGGAGATGAGAAGGAAGTAAATCAGGTCAGAATGTAAATGTGAAGATAAATAAGGATGCAATGTTGAAGGTTGATGGAGATGGTAAAGATGATTGTGACCATGTGATGGGATTTTTTCCTGGTGGAACTCTGATCCAAGAAACCGTCTTTGATGATAGTACTGGAAAGTCAATTCAAGAAATATTTCCTAGCAAAAATGGGATGTTGCTGGAAAAATTTTAGACTCTTCACGTAGATTTGTCTTCAGCCTTTTGATTTAGTGGTTAAAAAGACTTAAAAATACATGTAAAGTGAGAGTTTCGAGTCCCAACATCTTTATCCCCTGGCTCCATCCAAATGGGCAAAAAAAAAGACATATATATTGGATTATAATTAATAAAATTTATAAATTATCATGATTATGAAATGGGTATGTATCAATTATATAAAATTACTCGTGGAGTTTAAAAATTCCGTCTTTAGTATATAGAATAATGTTCATTGAAGTATATTGGTTGCAAGGATGAGAGGAAGACAATTGATGTGGTTCAGGGCTGGAAGTAAGTGCTGACTTTGTATTTCTTTCCATTGTTGGGCAAAAGTTGCTAATTAGTGGAGTAGTGATCCCCTCATCCTCAAGTAAAGCTGTTTGCCATTGTTTACGCAACAAACCAAACACGTATCTCCACATCCCACTTATGCTACCTCATATAACTTTCCAAAATTCTGTTCACTTTTTTCTTAATGTTTTGGGAGATTTTGGGCTGGTGTTGCGCTGGAATGGGCTTGCTACTTGTGTTGATCTGGCTTCAATCAAGCTTCATTGACATTGGATGGCTGCGGGGGAAATTATGTGCCCAACAACGTAACTTTCTTGTATTGGATGGGTCTGGATGTAACAATATTTTTTCTTTTTTTTTTTCATTACTCTTACTTATGCTATCGTAAGTCATCGCAAAATTTTGCCATTATTCTCCTTTATTTTGCTACATACAAATGTTTACACACGTTTAATTACATTTGAGTATTTAATTTAATAATTGACGCATGTATCTTTTTGTATAAAGGATCCAATTTAAATCTCTCATCCTTCAAAATACAAAATTTCAATTTGTTAATTTTTTTTAACATCTAATTGGAATATATTTATTACTTTGCTAATAATTTTGTAGCATGGAAATCCTCCTCGGACAGCAATTAATAGGCTAATACTTATTACAAAATTGTATCATTTACAGAAAAAGAAATACGGAAGGATTTTCATTGGAAAGATAAGAAGAGAGAAAATTTTGTTTTTTCAAAGTGTGAAAGGAATTACAGAAGTAGACCAAGATAGAAAAATGGGAAAGTTCCAAACCAACTTCCTGAGGTAATTAAAACATGTGGAGCCAAAGCTGCACAAATGAGGTTGGTAGCCATATCTCTCTAAACCGATAAAGAAACTTGTGATGGAGCCATCGAGCAGACTAACACCAACCAAACTCTTGATGACCAGACGACTCATATAGCAATCATATGAAACTTTTTTCAAAGACGAGCATTGGGGAGCATCATTACATTTCTGAAAGTAGCAAACTTTGACAATGTCCTCTCAAACTGATCCAACGGTTTAGGGGAAGAAGACTAGCTAGAAATATATTGGAGGTCAAGTCCGACTTAGTTGGGGCTTGTTTGGTAAAATGCCACACAACATCCCAAGGCACCTGATCACCCTTTTGAATAAGTATGACGTGTAAGATTGTGAGTTTGAAAGCGATTTCATTGTGCTTTCACTTTTGCGGCCGGAAATTCGAAAACCCAATTGCAAGCAACACATGAAACACAAAAATAGTGGATTTTGGCTAACATCTATCTCTTGTCCAAAATCACTTGATTAGACAAGCTAGAATGTTTGTATGATTCAGTGATTCGGTGTCATGTCGCTTCATGAGACACTAAATTTGTGATATGCACAAAACTTTGTAGTCATGCTTTCCACTTTCAACCATTTTTCAATTGGTAAGAAGGTAGAAAAATGAAGGTGAATTAAAAAAAAAAACATTTTTCTTGCTTTGCCAAGGACGAAATTGAAGTTCTTAAGAAGAAATTCTAATGGAATAATATATTAAAAATTTTAAAAGTGAAAGTTTCAAGTTAGAAATTAATTAGAGAGAAAAGGACTAAGTTTATCATGAGATGAGAGAAAATAAATTCTTGTTTGTTTAAGTATTGAAATTAAGTCTAGTAGACTTTTACATGTATAAAAGAAAAATGAAGTGGAGAATGAGAATTTATTGGTAAGATTTGCATTTTTTTTTCATTGGCTTCCAATCTCCACCAATATTTCGAAAAAGAAAGAAAGAAATATATTGTATTATATATAGGAAACACCCACTAAAACTTGCCGGTTATATACAATTTTCTCTTTCACTAACAATTTTCCATTTAATTTCCATCATTGATAACAAACAATTATATATAGAAGCAAAAATCACTTTTTCCTTTTATTTTCCTTTTCTCTTTTATTTTTTTAAATTTTTATTTACTTATTGCAATAATTGTGATGTAACAACATACAAGAAATGTCTAAGATGAAAAAATAGTTTATTGGATCCATAGTATTTACTCTTTTATATATATTTATATATGGATGCAGGAGAAATAGCTCAACGAATTCCAACCTGATTAGATAGATCAAAAAATGATAGTTTAGATCATATGATAATATATGATAATACTTGTGATTCCCAAGTAACATGCTTACCCAAAAGTCAATGGTACAAATTGATAGTTTAATAATCTCTCAATTTGCCTAAGACTAATACTTTTAATTATTCTCTCAAACGAATCATTAATGTCAAATAATTAATAATTATCGTCAAAAAGATTGAATGCATGAATCAATGATCCACTTTTCATTCATTTTCAAGGACATGAATAAATTCTCCTCTATGCAACTACATTTTTTACGTCAACAGCTAAGAGCTAGGCTGAACATTTTGCTGCCACATCGCTTTTTGATTCGCTAAGTTTACGACTGGCGCTTGTTTATTAGGTAATTCTATTTTCTTGAAGACTATGACCTTAGCAAGGGGTTATGTAATATTTGTGTGAGAAGCTTCCTCCCGAGTTTGAAAATGGATGATGCCAAAGTCTCATATGCAGCGACAATATTATTTAAGCTGTATTTCTACGTTGAAGTTGAAAGAACAAGAAAAATGATTTTATTCTTTCATATATGTATATATATATATTATTATATTATATTATATTCTTCTTCTTGCCACCATTGCCACTATATATAATGCATAAAACTTTGCACAGTATTCGATTTTGTCAATCTTTCTAGAATCCACTTTCAGGGCAACTTGGAAAGTTGTTCTTCTCCCTCATTGTCAAAGGCACCAAATTACATATGCCCGATATGTAGCATTTGGTTCTAGGTGGAATATTTCAACAGTACAAATTATAAGTGCATTTCCATTGCAATTCCTTTTCTTAGTTTAAACCAGATATGCCTGAGGGATGAAAACGCCAAGGAATATGATGCCTCTCTTTGCTTTCTGGTCTCCACCGACATCGAATTGTTGGCAATATCTTGAAGATCAACATCAGGGGTGTCGGTGAAATAATTCTCTATTTTCGTAATGATCACTTTTAATTAAAGGAAACATTAATTTTCTTCATTCTTTGCTATAGCTAGGTTCGTGGTAGCATTTATTTGAGTAATTTCTAAGTATCTAGCCAATATGAACAGTGGAACAACTACGCCAAGTGCATATGAAGTCAATGGAGGGGGAGGAAGGGGAGAAAAGGCATGCAAGAAGAAAGGGACCATTCGTCCACTAATCCATGGCAAGTTTCCCAATCAACATATATGTTCCATCCTCCTCCAAAAGCAAAATGATTAATAAAGCCGACCATCATTAACCCATTTAATGAATTGAACTTCAACGTCGTGAATAAATTCCAAATTTTCCAACTAGAGAAAAAAGTTAATCCACTTGAGCAAAAATTATAATATACAAATGCTAATGACCAAATTCATTCTGCTGTTACATTTTCTAGATAAAGCCCTTTGCCGGCCTAAGGCCATTTACTTTTCTAGGCTTATGGGTTGGCTCAGTGCTTTCTTTTTTACCTTCCTTTTTCACAGTCAAGGAGGCAAAGATCGAGTTGATGCCTGATATCATGAACCCTAATTAAATGTCTATATCTATCCTTTCCAAGTGAGGTGTGGCATGTGCATGCAAGTCAACATTGAAAAACTTGATGTAAACTGAATGGGAAGGCATGATCATGTATACACACGCATACATAGCTATATATGTAAAGAAGAGAAGAAAATTTCATGTACGTGCAAGTCAAAAAAAGATCAAAGAAAAACATAATTAATATGTCCAGAAATGAAGTATAATATAATGTTGTTTGAGATACTTTCAAAAAAAATAATGTGGATTGAGATAAAAACTTATTCTTAAACAATCACATATTTGCTTAAAATTGTGAATCAGGTGCTTTAGCTGATCATACATATGGTATAATCATTTCTTTGGAATAATGATAATCTATTTTAAAATTTAGGTGATTTTTTCAGATAATTAAACTTTAAATAGTAGTGCATGGGTATGTATGTATGATGAGTTTAGTTGAAACAAATACAAAGAACATGCACTATTGAAAATTATACTTATCTTGTAGGTGAATCAATTTGAACGGCCTAAAGCCACATCCTAATATTCTATTGCAAGATAGGTCAGACACTTTTCATTGCACAATTGGTCCTTTTGGTGTAATTTCTTGGCTAATAGATACAAGAAATTATGATTGGGTGGGAGGCATATGATTTTCAAAAAGAGACACGTTTCTTCCCTAAATTGTGGATAATTCCGTTTCTTTATAGTAACTTGTTTTAATTTGGACGGGTCGTGCGAGTTAAATACGTCGTTGTTAAAGACCACAATCAAATCTGTTGGATATTCTCTCAATCAAGACATAAGCACTCATGCTTTACCAATGGATTGTTGTCTTTTTAACGTTGTTGCAACATGTTTTGGACTTTCGAGTCTCATTAGTCCTTTCGTGTTTTCTTGCTCTGATTTTGAAAATCTCGAAATGTTCAGGCAATCTTTTTTTTTTTTTTTTGAATAAAAAAGTTTTTCCTTGATGGAAAAGTGAGATACACCAACAAACTAGTAATTAACGAAAAGAAAATTATAACTCAACGTAAAAAAAAAAAAAAAAACCATTATTATATTATTTTATAAGATTTTGAATTTTATTCATTTCTGATTAGATAAAATCATCGATATCTAAATGCTAAATTTTTGTCATAATTAATTACTATAATAGTAATAAAGAATTTAAAACAAATAACATATCAATAATATGATGACTGTATGTAACGGTGAAATAAAATCAATTATAACCAGTACGTATTGTTTATTGTAAGCAACTATTAGTTGGCGTAAATAATAAAAATACTCTTCCAAAAAAGTGAAAAAAGACAAAATTTATAGAGAATTGATAATCTTTACCAAGGGAGTTATTATTATACATATGTCCTAATTAACCGATAGAATTTGAAGTTTAATTCGAAAAGTTCACTTATAATTTGAATTCTAATAAGGTGGAGTTTCAAATTTTTACAGTTTCTTAATTTTTTTCTTAAGTTTTAATTTCTTTTATATAAAAAAAAAAGTAGTGCTAGCGTCGTCGCTTTCATTTGATTTCTAAAACAAATTAATTAGATTGAGTTTTGTCGTATATTAGTAAGGTTGGTAAGATGTCATGTTAGCAAGGGATGGATGAAAGAAGAAATTTGTTTTAGCATTTGCGCCTGGAAGTGATATGTTTCCGTGTTTTATGTTCATCAAAATGCAGTTATCAGGTACATACTACTATTTATTTGTGGAAACAGCTAATTTATCTCATCTAGCTTAGATTTATAAAAATGACAAACGCTGTCTGCATCAATCATGTTTTGTATATATCTAAATTAAGCATTGCATAAACAAAATGAAAAATATATTTGTATATATGCTGGCGCCCCACTTGGATTACAGCAACATTATTCAGATTGGCATGTGGCTCTTATATTTATATATAATAGATATCTAAGAAGATCCTTGCTGATCTATCTTTATGATTAAGTTTGTCTTAAAGTACCCCAATCATACAACATGTCCTTGCTTATCACTGTAATTAGCCTCTAATTATTACTTGTGCTAATGTAATTAAGTCAATACTCTTTTTTTTTTTTTTTTTTTTTGTACAAAAGAATAAATTGACGGGTTACTAACTAAAATAACCTGCGCAATAATATACCATTCAACAAAATACTTTGTCTATTTAAAAAAAATGGATTGACTATTGAAGAACAGAGGATTAACGTGCTTGGAGTAATTAATTAAGCTGAAAAGGCTTACATATATAATTAAATTTGATTACTTTTAAATATTCTATTGACGAAAGTCATATTTACAGAGGACTACAATGTCTTACTACGAAAAGAACAAAAATACTAACAAGAAAACAAAGATGAAGCAATATTACTGTTTTTAGATAAAGCAACGTTTCAAATCGTATAGATTTATCTTGACATTTTCCGGAAAGACTTGTTGAACCTGTCTGGCGATATATATATATATATATATATATATATATATATATAGATTTTGACAGGCTCTTCATTCCTTAACTCTAATAAGAATGTAAACCGCACTCGGTTTAGCTAAACCCTAGGCCCTAGCTTTGATTGTTGTTGGTGACCTAGGATTAATCATTTATTTGTCATTCTAACATCATAAATAAATAAATAAATAGTGAAGAAACATAAGAAAATTTTGATAATAGTAAACAGTTTACGTGTCATCATTTTAAAATACTGTAATTTAAATATACGTACGTTAGATTCTAAAAAAAAAAACGAATATGTACCAAATAAAGTGGAAAAGAATCAACTATATCTATGGTTACCTAAATGCAGGAATGAGAATACCTAGTTCGACAGCTATATTTAGATGATATGTCCTTCATATAATTAAAGGGTTTTGGAGTTCTTGGTTCTTTGAGCATATACAGGCTCAACATATAACCAATTTAAATGCCCCACAACTGTACGTTTTATACAAGTATAGTATTTTTTTATGAAAAGCTTTTAATTCAATCCATGTTTGATGTTAACTGATAAATAGAAACATAGCATGTAGCAAACATACAACTCAGAACAACTTACATAATCTTGAATTAAAAAATGCGTAATTATCCAAAACCAGCATGAATTTATGATGATGGCATATGTTTTTATTCATAGAAAAAACATAACAATTATGATACACGTAATTACAGAGTCTAGCCAATCTGGAGTTTGTAGTGACAGGGCCACTTGATGATAGATAAGCTGATACATGGCCTCCTCCTTCCAGTTTGGCTGCGGACCTGGCTGCAAGCTACAATACCCATCTTAATTACTTGACAAATATATCCATGGCCTGGCCTGGTAATCTTTGCTGTCACCGTCCCCAACCAATCTCAATGCCTAGTTACTTGCCCACCTAGCTCCTTAAATATTTTCAGTGCCATTTTAAAGACATATTCTCTGTACGTATATTCTTCTCTTAACAAATATTGGACCACATTTATATTCATTATCAATAGCATATGAATTTTCTATTTCTTCATTTACTGAAATACGATGATATGTACATATATATATATTCATTAATTTATTATTGACTATATAAATATTAATAGGCAACAGATTGATCAAATTAAGATGCAAAATTACTTTATATTTACTCATCGTGAATGCTGGCGAACATGAAAAACCAACTTCTTTCTTTATTTGCAATTTTATTATATTGTTAATTTTATTTTTATAAAAAATTGAGTGTTCAAAAAATTTTCAAATTAATTTATTATTTTTAATTTTAAAAGATGTCCATAAATACTACCAACTCCTGTGAATCTGCCTCTAAATATGTATAAAAATAAATATATAAAAAATATAAATATTTTAGATATTCAAATAAAAATTTTACCACGGCATAGCGCGGCAAAATTTTTTCATTATATTGGGAAAAAAAAATCCAGCTCACTGAAATGACCAATATGTCCTAATTCCTGTGGAGGACGCCTCAGTCAAGTCCTCCTCGTCAATTAGTAGAAGAAATTCGATCAGATCAGACTACCATCACAAACTTATATTACAACTTGAACAGTTGCAATAATCCAGAAAGCAAATTCTTTATTTTATTTTATTTCTTGATAATATAGTAGAATTTAAAAAAGTGGATTAAAAATAAAATGAAAAAAAGCCCCTATAAATAAAACGACTCCCGCTATTTCTGCCTTCTCGCCAGCAGACTTATAACACGACTCAAAACACAAACACACATTCCTTCCCTTCCCATCTTTGTTTCTCTCTTTCTCAAATGGATTCCCCTTCTAGCTCCTCTGTCATCATCATCGGCGCCGGCGTCTCCGGTCGGTAAAATAAAAACAATCTAACCAAACAACACATTTATCCTTTTTAACGAGCAAACATTTGGATATATATATATATATATATATATATATTACATGTTTTATATGAGTTAATAATGTGAAAAAGATTGTTCTCAACCAGCAATTATATTTTTAAATTGATGATTTTTAAATTCTGGTTAGGAATATCGGCGGCGAAGGTTTTGGCGGAGAACGGAATTGAGGATTTGCTGATCTTGGAAGCGTCCGACAGAATTGGAGGTAGGATCCGGAAAGAAAAGTTTGGAGGGGTGTCAGTGGAGCTTGGAGCGGGTTGGATCGCCGGTGTAGGTGGCAAAGAGTCCAACCCGGTTTGGGAGATAGCCGCACGGTTCGGCCTCCGAACCTGCTTCTCTGACTACAGCAATGCTCGCTACAACATTTATGATCGGAGGTCCGAATCCAAAACCCGGAATTTTTTACTATTTTATTTAGCCGTGTGGACATTTAGGAGTCGCCGGCGTAAATTGTCATTTTCTTTAGAATCTCTGTTTTTCGAGGAAAAAAAAAAGAAATAAAATTCTGTGTGCCATATGAATTAAAGTTGAATATTTTATGAATGAGTTGCAGCGGCAAGATATTTCCGAGTGGAATCGCTGCAGACTCGTACAAGAAAGCGGTTGACTCAGCGATTCAGAAACTAAGGGACCTAGAGGCAAACTGTGTCGACGATGCCTCCAATAGAACCGAGTTATCTTTGTAAGAAGAAAATATGATAATCTCTTAATTATCGATTACTAATTTACTAATAGTGGTATTTTTTTCCCAAGTAGGTGTCAAGGAATTAATTTTTGGTTTTCATTTGTGGATTTTTTAGAACACCAAAGACGCCAATAGAGCTCGCAATTGACTTCATATTACACGATTTTGAGATGGCAGGCAAGTTCCACACCTCATTTTTGTTTTTACCTGTTTGGATGCTAAGAAAAGTCAATTAATGCAAATGAAGATATTTAAGTTATGGTCCGTGCATTCGGAATTTTGGATTGCTTTTGCTTCGTGAGAAATATGCTAAAAATCTTGACCTGGCTCCTGACAGTAATTTGTAATCATAACAAAAAAGAAAAAAATCCAAATAAGAATGATAGTGCCATAAGAAATTTCTATTACACAAATTTCGTCTTTTACTTGCACATGGAACAGAGCATAAAATATCTCTCTTTGTTTATTTATTTAGTTTTGGCTAATGATTGTTGTTTTAGCATACAGAGGTGGAGCCAATATCAACATACGTAGATTTTGGGGAAAGAGAGTTTTTGGTGGCAGATGAAAGAGGCTACGAGTATTTACTGTATAAAATGGCTGAGGATTTTCTGATTACCTCGGAGGGTAAAATCCTGGACAATCGCCTCAAACTCAACAAGGTATAAAATCCAACTCTTTGATTTCTTTTGCTTCACCTTTCATCTTTTACTTTTTTTAATCAATTTTTTAGTTCATATGATATGGTTTTTTGGGTTTTTTTTTTTTTTAAATCATGGGATGAAGATAAAGGAACAGAGGGCAATGAGATAATAAATTCAGAAAGAAAAAAAAAGGCAGAAAGAGTGAAAAAAATTCTGAAGCTCTGTTTTGTATGCATGCACAGCTTTCTTTTTGTTGTTAAGATTGATTGACCCACTTTTGGGAGTTTGTAGATAATGACGTTTACTGAAAGCTATTTTAACCTTTGTTTATTATTATTATTTCTTAGATACACCTTTTTTGTCAGTATGGAGGGTCAACTGTTTCTGGTTTCTATTTTTTAGTGATTACTTTCATTAATTAATTATATTGCTTTTCTCTACTTTCTTGCTATCATCATCATGATCGTAGAGACGTAGACCATTGCCCATCACTCATCAGTCTTTAATACTAATCCTAATATATTTTTCTCGTTGAAAATATTGGATTTTTTTGGTTGTTTGAACTCTTCTTTTCCATCACTCTAATGATATCATCAATGGTTGAAAACAAGAAAATAATTAGTTAACCTCAGTTGTTGGGTCTGTTCCCAACTTTGAACAATTTCAATTTTCAATGATGCAAAGCTATGAAATTTTTAAACAGGGCATTATTTTACCTTATATTTTCTCATTTCAATCATATAGCCAAGAATTCAGCTCAAAGTCTAAAACCTTTCAGGCACTTTTACCACACTATCATCAATCAATAGGGCCCCAAATTCCCCAATTTTCCACTATCCTGCACACTGTTCCCAATGACCAGAGAACAACAGCCAGGAGTTGAGTTGTCTTATCAAACTCACATAAGAACATGCAAATAGAGAGTCTTGTCATTTTCTTCATTTAATATGTTGTTGTCTTCATTACCTCGATTACTCTAAAGTCAGACATCAATGACCCGTTTCCTTTTTTTTTCCCTACTATTCTTTTTTTTTAGATGAAATTTTCCCTACTATCCACGGCGCCTTTTAGAAACATCCCATAATGGGTAATGGGCGCATGGGGCTCCATGTACCTCCTTAAATAAATCTTTCCTTTCTGCTTCTAACATCTGAACTGCACAGGTTTTCTTGCTTTGCCTTCTCAGAATCTGAGACTTGTTGATTGTTACCTTGGACTTCTCCTACTCACAATTTTTTTTTTTAAATTCAATTAACTAATCAGTTCCTGTTTGCTAGTATCATATAATTAAGTCGCTGATGATGTTTCTTTGTGCCTGGATTTGGGGCAGGTTGTCAGGGAATTACAGCACTCGAGAAACGGCGTCAAGGTGATAACAGAGGATGGTTGCATTTACGAAGCCAACTACGTGATTCTGTCTGCTAGCATTGGTGTTCTCCAAAGCGACCTCATTTCCTTCAGGCCACCGTTGCCCGTACGTATCTTAAAATCTTGTATTTCTATAAGCACTTGTTCATTATCTGCATTAATAGGAAGATCTCGACCGTTGAATGCAATAGGATAGAATAAATATTAAGGAATAGTGCGATAGGATAAGAACCCTAGGCTATGGGTCCCCATAGATGGGAGTTGCGAAATTGTTTTCCTGATTTTTTAAAGGAGTGGGCCACAACATTAAATATTACAAAGTTAAAAAGAGTCAGAATTCATGGTTCTAGCAACTTACCTGTATTAAATTGAGTTTGCTTGCTGGTGGGTGATGATGAAAGGGATATATATTTTCGAGGTGCTTTTATTATATGCTAAGACCACGGGTTGCGCGATGATCCACAGATTTTTAACCCATAGGCTCATGTGATTAGCTCTTTTCTGGCTTTGAGATTTTTTTTTCGTTTTGAGTACAACACGTGCACGGTGTGGGGGTGATAATTTGCTATTAAAATAAAGTGCAACAGTTGCGTTTCATTTTCTTTGAAATAATGGTTCTTATATCTACTAATTAAACAGGCTAGTCTTAGCAATGTTAGAATGTGGACTTCAAAGCCTTAACATGATTTTCCTGGATAACTTCGGCTTCATAGTTAGCTTTCTTAAAAACTTAGTTATGTACGACAGTTGTGGCCTATTTCACTCACAGGGTCAACCCATTATTTAAGCATTTTTTCTGAGCAGGTAAGCCAAAGTTTAGACCTAGCCATTAGGAGCAGAACAGTAGTCATCATTCATCCCCATGATTGGTGGTGATGTGTAGTAGAAGTGAAACTAGTTCGAGAACGTGAAAAACACCATTAGAAAATATTTGAGTTTGTTTAGTATGAGTTTCAAATTCATGTGTTTAATATGTAGGATTAAGGTGTTGATAATGTGGTTAGGAGGTAGGAGCCTGGGAAGAAATGCCTTTATCTGTGCTTGTCAATTATGGATGTTGTCTGTTACAGCGAAATTCGTAATTTGGCTATTTAATAGACCACTTAAAAGAAAAATGAAAAGGCAAAATCCACCATTTACGCTTGACACATAATGAGATTAGAAAGAGCTTCCTATGGATTTCTCGCACTATGGTTTTCCTTATTATACCCCATGCAATTATTTTTTGTAGTGGTCCCTGGGCTTAAGACTGCTTAATCGTGTAAAATTTCCTTTGATTACCATAAATTTAATTTTTCTTTAATATTAATATCAAGAAAAAAGTGAAATGATAACAGAGGTGGAAAACGGAAGCCATAAAGAAATGTGATGTGATGGTGTATACAAAGATCTTCCTCAAGTTTCCGTATAAGTTCTGGCCTTGTGGGCCTGAGAAAGAGTTCTTCATCTATGCTCACGAGCGGAGAGGCTATTACACGTTTTGGCAGGTTAGTTTAATCGTTATTTTCCTTCGTTGCTAGCTACCTTTTAAGTTTGATCTGACCAATCCTCTTGTTCTTGCAGCCAATTTAGTATAATGAAAATTCAATATTCATTTTTCTTACTATTTTGAATGAATGCTATGTGGCATGCGCTGCCCTTGATCCTACGCTGCTCTATTTATCATGTAACAAAAACCCCGTTTTTCTCCATAAACGGCAATGCTATAATGCTATGCAAATGATTATGCATAGCCGCTAAATACAGATTTCAATAATTACTGGCATATAGTATTAATTTGTTATTAGGTTGGTGGTTAACTTTTTTTGTTGTCTTATCTGTTAGGTACTATATATAATTAACATTTAACAACCTAGCAGCCTACATGATATGTCAAAGTGTGATGACTTATACTATGGATTTGTGATAATACGACAATGCTATTTGTATTATCACACATATAAATATAACCTTAAAATCAAGTTTTGGGGGCAACTTCTTCAGCTAAAAGAAATTTATGAAAATATTTGTTATTTTCCTTGTAGAGATTACCAACTGCTAGAGAATTGTAGCAGGTCTCCTGTTATGTTGTATCAGCTTTGATGCCCACCAAATCATAAATTACTTTTCTTGCTTGATTTCGAAGAAAACTGAACCTTTTTTAATGATAATATGTGGGCCTCTAGTGGAGGCAATATGGAATCACACTGCCTTTTATCTTATTGTGTTAGTTTTTTCGATGTAGATTCTTTACTTGTACAATGATTAATAAAAAAGATACTTTATACCATTTTGAAGGAGAATCCTACATCTTTATGCATGCATGAGAGACTGTTATCCCATTCATTTTTAACTACACCTTGAATCCATCCAAATTGGCTGCTAATCTGTTGCTATGTCATCAGCACATGGAGAATGCATATCCTGGTTCGAATATTTTGGTTGTAACATTGACGAATGGTGAATCAAAACGTGTGGAAGCTCAATCCGATGAAGAGACGTTGAAGGAAGCTATGGGTGTGCTTAGGGACATGTTTGGGCCCGACATACCTAATGCCACTGATATACTAGTTCCCCGCTGGTGGAATAACAGGTTCCAGCGTGGCAGCTACAGCAACTACCCCATAATCTCTAATAACCAAGTTGTTAATGATATTAAGGTAACTCATAGTATTTACTTGTAGTATCAAATTCTACTCTGTGTTTGATATTCTGAATTTTAATCTCCCAGGCATAGCAGCTGTAGTTCTATAAGTAATATTCAAGGCATGATATGAAAATGATTCAAAAAACTCTAATTGGTTCAGTGAATAATTGACTGTCCTGAAATAAGATGGACTGTTAAAGAATGTTAAATTCTTTCTTGTGTGTGATTTGAGGATTGGTGGAATTATATATATATATATATATAATTCCACCAATCCTCAAATCACACACAAGAAAGAATTTAACATTATATATATATATATATATATATGAGATAGAGAGAGAGAGAAGATCCATTTATCTCATGCTCTGGTTTTCTACTGGTCGTAATGCGGTTTTGGAAGGTTATTTTATCCATGATCCAGAGAACACATAAAGCAAAATCTTTTACCTTGGATGCTTAAAATAACCTCATAATGCAAAGCAGCATTAGAATATTCAATCATGATTTAACTGTGTGATTGTTTTTTTTTTGTTTTTTTGGTTACCTTCAGGCCCCAGTTGGACGCATTTTCTTTACTGGTGAACACACAAGTGAAAGATTTAATGGTTATGTGCATGGTGGATACCTTGCAGGTGAGGATAGAGGATATTTAACTGATTCAAGAAATTATTAAACCCTATTGTCTGGCCAAGTTTAACATTTTGCTAATGTTTGTTTTGAGAATGTTACAGGTATCGACACAAGTAAAGCTTTATTGGAAGAAAAACGAAAGGATGATAGAAAAAATGATAATCAAAGTTTCTTGCTAGCATTGACGGGGTCATTAACTTTGACGCAGACGGATGCAGTCTCAGGTCTCCACAAATGTGATGTTCCTACACAATTATATCTTAGCGGCAAGCTTGGAATTCCCGAAGCAATATTATGACTATATGAACCTCACTTTGATGACGAATGAGAGGGATGGAAAAATGGGTTTGGATCCAAGTGTACATCTGCCCCTTAACAACATCAACAATGTACAATACGTTATTGAAAGAAAGAAAAAGGGAGAAGGACGTCTTCAGAGAGCAGCTGGCTTTGGGATTTAGGCAAAAAACCCAGTTTACCCTGCGAAATGCATCCATGTATCAGTTGTTCAAGAGATTTGGATGAGAAATGATAGGAGAATAAAAAAGAAAAAGAAAAAAGAAAAAGGAAGGAATGACACAGTAGATTCTAATTGTACTTAATGTTAATTATAAGAGAACCCTTTGCTTTCTTAATTTTCATTGATTATCTTGGGAAAACCTTTGATTAGATTTTTAATTCCTCTCTCGACCATAAAAGTTATGGAATCGTCATCATGCCAATAGTAGTGCAGCTGGCATACAATTTTGACTTACTACATTACACAGATAGATCATTGCCACCTGTACTAAACCAGAGTGGTAAAAATGGGGTAGGGAAGGATTTTTTATTCATTGTATTTATCCATGATCTCCCCCAGCATAGACACAAAGATCATGGAAGTTTGATTAAAAAAAGAAATAAAAATTTGAAGGGCCTTCCATATCAAGGGAGTCTTGAACATAGTTATTTACAACTTGATGATCAAACTATGATGAACCAAAGTATCTTTCAAATAATGATTTAGCAATAACAACGAAATCTCCTTTGGCCTTCACTGGATACTGTTCTACGCCTGATTGCCATTTATTTGAGAATGATACCCATTCTTTCCTCCATTCCACCAATTTGAAACTCTCATTTTTCCTCAAGCTTTTTGACAAATGACTAAAATAGCTTGCAGCTCGTGGCAGATAGTACTCTTTCAGCAGTCCACTCCAAAATTTGTTTGCTAATCAGGACAAAGAAAAGATTTAGTTTTAAAGCAGTAATAAAGCTTCAAATATATTAGTTGGTACAATTTGTTTCACATTACCATAATCATGAAGCTTGCTCTGATTGGTTGTTGTGGTATCATACCACATTGTCACTTGCGTTCTAGCATTCCATTCATACTGCCACAGAGAGTGAATATAAATTCATGAGCCTTGCACACCACTGAAAATGCTAGACATATCAGTACATCTGATTAATCCAGCACCCATCTCTGATTCATCTCTCCAAAACATTGTTTGCTGGCCAAATACTAGCCTAATTCTCACTATGTTTACCAGATATTTATGTTGCAGAAATACAATCAGAATGGAACAATAGTATTAATGTAGAATGAATAGGGAAATAAGAAAATTTTAATATAAAATCTGGAAACATGAAAAGGAAATCTTCTGTTTTAACAGAAGACAGTTCGATGTAAACAGATAAGAATCATGGAAACTCAAGTGCAGCTTTCCTATTCAACAAGCAAGATACTGTGCAATACGACGAATGAATAGGTACCCTATCATCCCCGACTAATTACTAAAGCTTTTAAAGTAACAAAACAATGAGGAAAATATTTGTTCACACCTGTCTCATCTCACTTGGATTTTCTGCCAACATTTTTGCACTTTCAAGCCATGTTCCAAGCAGAAAGTTGTCATCGGCGGCAAGTAGTATATCAATATCCTTTATTAGTTGAATAAACTTCTGGCTGTGATCATTCAAAGCTTTAACATCCTTCCTTCGAAAAGCATTCACTGCATCCAAATATACTTGGTTTGCTAGCTTTGACAATGCTTGACGTGTTAAGTCAACCAAGTCATATCTGTCAAAAGACCACGCATAAGTAGACATAATTCTTATTTATCTTTTACCTTCTCTTCATCTACTTCTAGGATGCATCATAAATCCGTTACTCTCTCAATATCAATTAATTTGAGTAGGATGTCATCAGCATGAATATGACAAAGAGTTCCATTAATGGACCAGATGCGACTTGATGCTAGATAGAAAGACTTCAAATGCTAACAAGACTGAAGCTCAACTGCATACACCATAAGAGGTAGCTGAAATGTATGGGAAAGATGTTCCTTCAAGTTCCTCACCGTTCAAATTGTTAGGTTGTTACTGAATGCTTGTCACTTCAACAGCTTAATTCAAATAAGCTGAGCAAATTTATTCTGTACTTAAATACCATCTAAGCATGTATCTACATTTTCTTCTTCATTGTTCAAGTTGATGAGTAAAATCTCCTCACAGAAAGGCACGCTGTGTGTGTGTGGGTGGGGGGAGGCGGGGAAGGAACTCTTGCTAAAGATTGACTAGAATCAAGGAACAAATATTAGCCACAGGTTTTTTAACAGACAATAGTAGAGACAGATTAGCAAAACTGGCATGCAGTACAAAACTATTTTAGAAATTTGAAGCTGCTTTAATATTTGGCTTTTGATAATAACTTTGAAGAGAAGAAAATATGAAAAAATAATTAACCTATATGTGAGGCTCCCAGCTAAACCATTTCCAGCTGCAAGGAAGAGCTTTAAAGCCTTTACAACCTCTTGATTAGAATACCACAAATGTGCTTGAGGCAGATCCCAGCTAGTTTCTTGAAATAAGAATCTTCTGCTTCCAGTTACTGTGGGAAGCATATGCATATTGTCTAGCTTTGATGTTTGAGATCCAGAATCTGTTGATGGATCCCAATCTGGGAATTTAACTATAAAATCAGTGTTATGGTCCTGCAGGAAGAGGTAACATTAGCTCCTACTAGGGTGAGAGAATGTCCTTTATTACAAACTCAGAAGTTAAAGTTAGCAGTTAGGAAATATATTCCTAGAGCATATTAAATAATTCCATAATACAGTGCAACAATTAGATCTATTTACATTAAGACTTTCTTATACAGGGAAGTAATATGAGAGAGAAATTTACAGCTCATCAGTTTATTGAAACATACAGCGATTCCATCGGTACAATTGTAAACTGTGTGATACAATATTTCCCAGGCATCTTCAATTTGTTGAATTGATTTACCATAACGTCTACGGGTGTAGGTCTTCAGCCATTCCTACAAAGCAAGAAGTTAGATTTTGGCCAGACAGCCTCAGCAATTAAAAAGAAACATTAGAGTACAATCACCGCATGCATCTCAATAATGTCATGATCCTCAATGATGCTTCGCAATTATAGAATTAACACCTCGTGTTTGTGTGTGTCTGTGTCTGTCACTTGTAACTTGGAACATAATGGACTTTATCTTAACAAGAATAAGGAGGAAAAAGAAGAAAGTTCCATCACTTTTAAGTTATGAAACAAAATGTACTTCAAGCATTTGAAAAGAAGTTAAAGCAGTGCAATTACCAGAACTTGAACTTTTTCCTTTCGAAATGCCATTTCAGACATTAACTCATAAACAACCGGATTTTGCTCTATCCCTTCCATGCACATGCCAACGCCAACCTACATAATACATCATAATAAGTTCCAGGATGGAAACTGTTTTATAAAAGTACCAGAACTTCATATATTATACACATAAAAGTCATATGCAAAAAATAAGTTATAAAGAATAGGGAAAAGTTGGCATCGCCTGTAAGGTTTATACAGAGATGTTATATGACTCTTTTAACTAATACCATCAGGTTGCATTGTCTAAAACTATTTTCCTAAGACATTCTGATCCTAAAATTTTTAAATAGTTGAAATGTTAGTTTCTAGAAATAATTAAAAGATGAACAAACACAAAATCCTCTGCATACCATGGTTGAATTTTTACTGATGTGAGCATCAATTGGACCTGAAGAAATTGCATCCAATGTGCCGTACATTTCAATATTTCCTCCAAAATTATGCAATAGACACCTGATAAAGATATATTCAACACATTGTGAAATGGATATGGAAAGATATTTTGAAAGCTAAGCATCTTGCTAATGGTTACAGGATGCCATGAAATTGCACAAGAAAATGATGAGAGAATTACCAAATATAAGGAGTGCCATAAAATTGAGAGGAAACTTCCCATATTGGTTTGACATCAGCAAATAAATCAAGAACAATCATTTTCCCTTGTGGAACAGAATGTAAAAGTGCCTGCAAATATCACCAGATTTAGATCAACATAACTCGACAAAATGACTAGCACTTATAGTATGATCCAAAAGTACTATTTCCTAAGCATGTTAATGTACCAAATGGTTTCAAAACTGGATACATGACTTCTTTCTTTGTCATCTATTGGGCATTCTACAGTTTTGTAATGATTTATGCCATTTTAAGGTTGTCCAAGTACCTAAAACTCCAAACAACAGTTTCTAAAACAGCTTGCATAGGCCTTCACTTTATAATTTTAAGAAAGGATAACACTTACCAAAACAGCTGAATAGTTTATATTATTAAAAGGAATAAAACCTTTCATAACCTCCCAAAATTATTTAATCCACTTCCATAACAATAACAACATAAGAACAAAATATGCTAGCTACAAACTATTGTCCCAGGTACATATATACCTTCATTTGGGGTGGCTTCCAGAAATGTGAGTCTGAGTAGAAAAGCCAACCCTGCACATTGGTAGAATAATATAGTAATGATTTAACTGAGAAAAGATACATTGTAGGAGCAAACTTAATCTGACCTTGTATGGTTAAGACATATAGTTTAATGATCATGCAAGGCAGATATTCATATGACAAATTAGGATCTACCTGAGATTCTTGTCCAATTTTTATGTAAAGAATATAATTTTCAGCAGTTATTACCTAAATATGTCAAACAGAATCTTCTATTAAATGATGTGAAACAGTTCATGTTGACAAAGAACACTACCATTTTATTGTTCCCAAACAAATACAAAAAGCGTGGCCTCCTTGCAGGGCTACTTTGAAGATGCAAATTTCTATCTATTAAGTCCCCACCTTGAGAAATATCTCCAAAAGAGATTGTTTATTTTATATCATGACCAACAATGGACAAGCTCTACGAGAGGATAATGAGTGTCTTGAGATTCATCTATTTGCAACAACAGAAACTCTGCAACCATTTGGATGGTATATTTGATGGCTGGAATTTGATAAGCACCGAGATGCATATTTAAGGGCAACTCACTTAGCTTGTTCGTGTTGTTTCTTAATGTTATTGTCATTTTCAAATTATTATTATACCAACTCAATGGTCATGCAAAATTTCTTATCAGCCTAATACACATTACATATTAATACCCAAAAAAAAAGGCCTGATCATGTATGTTAGGTGAAACAACAATTGTCTAGGATCCTAACATTAAGTCATTTTATGGAAATATGACAAAAAGTTCACAAAGAAGAAATAGAATAAAAGATCGTACTTGCATCAGCCACACAGCATCCTTGTCACCTTTAGACATTGCTTTGTACAAAGCAGCACCAAGTGAAGAGATATATGTCGGGTCATTTGTAGGTGGGGAATTTTCATTGAATGTGTCACTGCAGTTTTGATAACATGTATTTATTCGATATCACAAGCACAATACAAAGTGCAGAGTAAAAAACGAAAAAAAGGCAAAAAAGATCCAACAACTGAGACAAATTACCAGTTGTAGATGTCCGTCACATCACCGTATTCTGAAGTAGATGAAGACAATGCAAACCCAATCAAAATAATCAACACATTAAGAAGAGGTACAATGCTCATATTTAACCACAGAGCTTTTACGAATATATATTATGTTAGCAGAAACATAAAATGTGTTATCAATTCAGTCATAAAAGGGCTTACTTTTTCTTTTCAGTACCCCTCTTTTCATACTTTCCACAAATGAAGCCAATATATACATGCTCATGTGCTACCTCACATTCATGTGCTGTGTGCACAAACACACCTAAATCTCAGTAAAGGTACTATCCTGCTTTGCTGGTTTCACTTTATTCCAGATATATTGAGGAGAGTTTAGAGTTTTACCTGGTATAAAACTAATCCCCTTCTTATTTTAATCCAGCATTCTAAGGCAGAATCATGTAGTAGAACATTAAGATTTTTTATATACCTTTCCATTTATTTTGAAAGAAAAATGGTTCCAATCATTTTAATTCTCAAATGCTGAATGTTCTTTTAAACATTATAATACTAATGACTAAGAAAATACAAGGTTAATCCAAGTAAACACTTCCAGATGAGCAGACCTTTAATTTGCTGCTGGATAAAAGCCTCTCCAATCTCAACAAATAAAGGATCAGAAGGATTCAAGAGATAAGTACAGCACCAACGGGGATCACCATCCACAGTGTTCCTAATATGGGTAAAAAAAAAAAAGAATTGCAAACTCATGCTTTTAATACATAAATAGAGAAGGTTCACACTTCAAGATTGCAATAAGCATCAAATATGATTGTTTCAGTGCATGATGTATGGTCCAAAATAATTACAACAATAATAACAATTCATAGCTGTGGGAAAACACTTATTTACAGCTGGTTGTAATCTTGTAATCTGTATATTTATATTTGTATCTCTAGAATTAAGTATTTGTATCCCTAGAATTAAGGAAGATTTAGTTTCCTAGTTTAACCTCTAGTTAGTTGTATATAAACCTAAGATTCTTGTATAATTGTAGATAAGCAGTTTTTCAATATACATTCAGTTTCCACAATAGCTTTTTTTTTTTTATGTGAAACTCATAAGGAATGCTATCATTAATTCATAATATGTTCTCAGGAATGAGAAAATTAAGTACCAGTCCCCTAGTCTGGTTATATTTGCTGAAGGAAAAATTGTCTTCAAAGCTGCTGGAACATTCCCAGAGAACGACGGAAGCACTAGAATAGATGGAAATTGGAAAACATTACAATTTATCAGCTACATTGTAAAACAATAATGAAACCACATGGTACTTACCAGCTTAAACAACATAGACATACACAAAGTGACATGAACATTGCTAATGGAAACATAATAAGTTCTATAAAAAAATTAACTGCACCTGGAGTCATGCCTAGCTCTAACATCCGAGATAGAATCTTCTTTTGTAAAACTAATTGCTGGTTCAACCAGTTTTTTGATAAAGGACCACCCCACCTGTGATAAAATAAATCTTAGGTCCAACAATCCAAGAGCAGAAGATAAGTATAACGAACAACAGAAATTACAAAGTGTCATATCCACAATTCAAAAAAGTTCAATAAAACACAGCATTTTCCTTGCACCAAATATTATGATTCTATTTGTGATTACAAGAATTTTTTGAACCCCATATTATCATGATTATCTCTTGTAATTGGCTAGTGTATAAGTTGAACATAATAAGAATAATTTGAAATACCTTAAAAGTGGGGACAATAAATAGAACACTCATTCACTATGAAGATTAATTGCTTACATAACCCGTTTTTGGTGACAGCTAGAATTGGTTTATACCTTAGTTTCTCTAGGTGGGTATAGTTTCACTCAAACCCTTTCCAGTTTGCATAATCAAACAACTAATAACCCACAAGGATTATTGTTTCTTATGTGAAAATTGTAAATTCAATGTGTCTACTCAAATATGAAATATAGAACTGGCAACTTCAACAGTAATTTCTATTTGCATTCATTGTATTTGAGAAATAGGATGACAGTAAAACAAATTGTGTTTACCTACCCATGTAAATTTCCCATGCGAGCCCAAGCAAGGAAAGCAGGTCCACCAAAGAAATCATTCAAATCTTCCATGCTAATATTAAAACCCTAGAAAATAGAAGCCAATCCTCATTGATATAAAATGAATTGAGTCTGTTATGCACAGATTATATTAACACAAGAGAAAACTGATAAGGTGGTTATCTATATGGGCATAAAAATATTCTTAATAACATTAAAAGTTCTTCACCATAAAAACTTTCTGCCAAATGGCTTCTTGTCCTGTAAATGCCAAAGGCAGGTTGATTCCTTGAAGAGCCATCCAGTCTATCTCTTTCTCCCATCTTTCCCAATCCCACCAAACATATGAATCTGCAGGGAACATTGTGATAGGGGAGTAATTTATTCAACCAACATCATGCAATATCTAAAACTATATATTTGTTTATATTGTTGTGTTCTCAGTTTCAATCACTTCTTAGTTATACTGTAACTAAAACTACACTAGAAATATAACTAAAATAATATTACACTAAAATGACACTCCAACCATGCCGTGTTCAAACCATATGCTGTTAAGCAAACAAATAGCAAACAGCAAAAACAGGAACAAAGATTCCATACTTACAACTAGAAGTAACAACATTTTGGTAATAGTTCCATGGTACTGGCCGTTGGATCAGCACACCACCATCTTTAACAAGGGGCAACGACCCTGGCTTGGGAACAGAGGCTATCTGCATCCCACCAGTCTTGTCCCAAGATACATGAGCACCACAGAAATATTTAATATACCAGTGAAGGCCAGATACAATTTCAACAGCTGTGCTACCTTTAATTCTGAAATAGGAAGAAACAGTAACAAAAACGCCAAAACAGTAAACATTTCCCTGTCCTCTTAAACTGAAGCGAAATGAAGAAAAGAAGACAATCTAATATCCTTTGTCTTATCGGTACACTAAGGAATAACATTATCCATGCTGCAGGCTATGATTACCAGTCAAAATTGAGAAATTTTTTGCCTAAAATGAACTAAAAGAAAATTAGGCATGCTTAAAGTTAAAGGAAAAATCTTTTAACCCATCAAGTCCTGGAAGTTTCTGATCAATACAGTGCACATAGGCATAAGAAGATATGCACCCTCACACTCAATAATGATGAAACTATAATCTTAAACAAGAACTGACTTTTACATACATTATCTCGGGTCGATCTTCGTTAGAGCCATAGTAATTTTCTATCAAAAAACAACTTTGTCCACCACAAACGTCCTGATAATTGGAAGTGAAAACACTAAATATCAAAGATAGTAACAAGAAGAACAACATATAAGGTTGCAATTATACTAATTTTCCCTTTAAGAAGCCAAGAACCGATTTTTCGTTTAAGTCGGCTTACCGAAAACGAATAAAGTAACAACAACAGCAACAAGCAAATCAAACTCAGTTGAAATAGTACCTTGGAGACAATCTGAAAGTGAAAACTGTGAAGATGGGTAGGGAGCAATCTTCCCAAAACGGCTTTAGCGGCTGATTCTTGAACAAATGGAGATGAGCGCTTAGAATCTAACCTTGTTAGTATAGGCTCTACTGCTTCGGTTGTTGAAAAGGAGTGCGGCAGTCTTGCTAGAAACAAGATGAAGATAATTACTAGTACATGGAAAAGGCAATTAGCAATGATGACTTTCATTCTGGGGATTCTTCAGAATTCTGATGGCCACGGTCAACCCTTCCAAATTAACAAGGCTTCGCCTTCACCTTCACCGCCGCGGTCTTGGTTTACGGCGGATCTTGTTAAGGCGTGAAGGTCAAGGGACAATTAAACGAGTCCAACGGGAAAAAGTCAAATCCCAAAACAAAACAACTGATAAGACTGACACGAGTGTCGTGTTTGTTACGTGCTGTCGTTTTAACACTACTTGTGGCACTCATCTTAAGGCTAAAATACTGTGTTCTTTTTTATATAATTTAGTAATTTTTAGTTTCTAATCTATTTTTAATGTAACTTGACAAAATTACGTAGTCGACGGTTCATAATGAAGACGATATGTAAAATCAACGATGGTAGTAAAAATTAAATCAATTAAACATGTCTGAAAATCATTATTTTAAGGTTAAAAGCAAAGGGCTAACATATAGCCGCCTTAGGTCAGCCGCAGCCACTTCCAGTGGATCTCACCACGGCCTACCACCAAAGCCCTAAAAAATCCCAATATCCGTTCCCAATTTTGCAGAAACCAAAATCCCTAAATCCTCCTAAACCTACCTCCCAAAGCCTCCAAATTGTTTACAGCAAACCTCAAAAAAAAAAAAAAAATGGAGGTGGAAACGGAATGGGGAAGAGCATGATGAACGTATTAACAGACCCAGAAGGGACCCCTCTGGGCGGCACCACGCACTTTGCCCAAAACGTCAGTCAATGCGCTTCTCAAAAATGTAACGCATTTTTTTTTGTTCTGTTTCATTGCATTATATTTGATCTAGGTAGTTCCAAGTTGTTAATTTTGTTTTTCATTTAATTTGCATTTAATGTATTTTTGTTCAAAGTTTTATGCCAATTGCTTGCATATTGTTGGTTGAATTTTTCAAAATTTGATTTTTATTAACCTTTATACCCATTTTTCTTCCCAATATGATTTAAGTTATCATGATAATGAAATGCTTCTAGAGACTGAAGAGTGATGAAGTTTGCTATTTTGGTTTCTGCAGGAGGAGAAGCTACCATATGCATTTTATATATCTAATCAAGAATTTCTAGTGCCACTTGGAACTTACTTAAGAGAAAAATAAAGGTAAGTTGGAGTAGTGGTAAAGTGAATTTCTTGCAGTTCTGCTTCTACTTCTTGGATCAACCGAGGCTGTTTATCAACCACATGCTGTTTTCCGGATACACACAATTAATCGCTGTTCTGCTACAATTGCTGGTATGATATTGATTTATTTTTTGTGGAAAACTTAATACCATGATGTTGAAATTGTTGTTTCGCATGCTATTTTTCATTTTTTGGCAGTTTTCTGTGGTCTGAGATCTGAAAATTCTTGTTTACCTTTTTCTTTTGTCTTACTATTAACTCCACCAACATTTTTTCATACTTGTTTCGTTTATCTGATTGTGTTCTGGTGGTGCGGCATGGTCTCGTTACTTGTCCATTGTTGGCCTATTTCTTCTAGAGCAAACAAAATTCATGTCAAGGATTGTCTGTCACATGGGATCTTGATATGATAATGTGATTAAACTATAAAGAAATCATTTTCTGGTTCAGGCTCTGCTAATTTTCCTGTCTAAAAAGCAGTTTCGTTAGCTTATTAAGAAGCCAATTATATTATTTGTTTCTCTGTATGGATTCATTAAGAGAAAATTAGTTTACTAGCATTATTTTAGTATTATTGGATTGGTTATCTTAAATCTTTGCTTTTGCTTTGTTACAATCAGTCATACTGAAGCAGTACTTTCCGTTGCATTTAATCCTGATAGTCGACAGTTGGCAAGTGGCTTAGGTGATACCACTGTTTGGCTATCGGACCTAAATATCCAGACACCAATGTTTACATGTACAGGTTAGAAAATTCAGACTTGATATATCTTTCTTAGTCACTTTGCCTACTAAGTTGTTTGAACAACAGAGAACTATTTTAAGCATACAAATGGAATTAAAGAAAGACATGCTATGTTATTGTCATTCTTTGTTCTCATTGCATTTCACTTCTTTATGGTAATCATATGTCTTCTAACTTTATTTAGGACACAAGAATTGGGTTCTTTGTATTGCATGGTCACCGGATGGTAAACATCTTGTAATTGGTAGCAAGTCTGGAGAACTATAATGTTGGGACACAAACAGGAAAGGCTGCAGACAATGCACATACTGTAAAGTCTTTATTCTTGAATAACTGTTTTATTCATTTATAAAATTGCATAGTTTCTTGAACTCATTAAATTAAAACTCCTTGTCTGATGGATTTGGTAAAAAAACAATGGAATACTTTCCTTTTTGTTTAGTCAGTTGTCTTACCCATATAATCTCTGATGATAATACTTGGATTCTGCTCTAGAGCCACAAGAAATGGATCACTGGTATCTCATGAGAACCTCCCCATCTAAATGCTCCGTGCCTTCTATTTGTAAGTGCTGGCAGAGATGGTGATGCCTACATATGGGATATTTCCTTAAAGAAATGTGTTATTTGTCTCAGTGGCCACACATTTGCTGTAACTTGTGTGAAATGGGGTGGAGATGGAGTCATATATACAGGACGCGATTTTCTTCTGTTTCTATGATTCTAATCAGATTTACTAATGGCATTTTAGTCTTTTCCATGAAAGTGCAATCTCTGATTTCCTGTAGGAATGGCATAAATTTTGTATCTTTTCTTTCTCTTCATTATGTCATGTTTCTTTTGATTGGGGCTGGAATGGTAAATTTTTTTAACAATCATGCAACCTCTCTCATAATGAGGCCTAACTGATAAATCATTTTCGGAGGTTTGGGACATTCAAACAAAAAATTTGAAACAAGACCTTCCTGGCCATGCAGATCAGGTAAGTTCTCCATACTAGCAAAGCATCATTGATATTGGTTGCTAAGACAAACTGGTGACTGATCTTCATCTTCATGATCAATTTGGAAAGGTTTATGCTGTTGATTGGAGTCCAGAAGGTCAGAGAGTTGCCTCTGGTGGTAAGGATAAGGTGTTGAAGTTGTGGATGGGTGAGAAGCCTAGAATCGATGCAGCCAAAAGTGCATATCGGAACATGGTTGAAATGTTAAATATATGGTGGTTTCCATCAATGGCAACACATTTGGTCTTATAGGATCAGGGATATGCATGCGCAACTGCAACAAACCAGGAACTAGAGAATCAGTTCAGGTTGATTGGTAGAAGCAACTTCTTTGTGCAGCAGCATTGCTGTTAATGCTGGCTAATGTAGCCATTGTTCATGGTATTGAGGATTGTTTGGTTGTTGACTGTCACCGCATACATAAAAGATGTATGGAAACATAGCAATTGATCTAGTGTCTTATTTGACGTGAAACATAGCCTATTGCTAAGGTTGGCCATTTTTTCTTTTGTCGTGAAATTGTATTCACTGGCATTCAGCTAGTTTGATCTAGTGTTTTATAGAGAAGGAAAAGCAGTCAACAAGAAGCATGATAACTTTATGACTAACTGCCAAACAGAGTATTGGGAAGGAACTAAGAGGGGGAATAACTTAATTCGACTAGCAATCCAGCTTTTTAAACGGACTGAAATCTAGCATGTCAGAATGGGTTACAGATATATTATATATTTTCCAAGAGAAGAAGACCTTGTTTTTGTTTTTAAATGGTGCTGAACAATTTGTTTTGGGGTTGCTCCAGCTTCGCCGAGTACAGAGTGTCGGCTAAATGAAAGAGGAGAGAGGGAGAATGACATTAATACCAACTCTTTCCCGATATACATGTATGAATAATTTTGTTTAGGCTGACTAACACAAAACCCAAATGCTTGAAATTCAGTACAAACGAATTATGCAACAATCGACAGATGATGATTTAAGTATATACCAGGTCTAGAAACAACATGTTCCAAGAAACACGGATCATTGAAAGTGAAATAAAAACTCAAATGCTTAAGAAGCCTTTCTCCTTCAAGCTTTCAATAGTTTCCCTCAGACTCACCTCCCAAGGAATGAAGCTGAGACCTTTTGCTTTCTCCTTGGATATCTGGTAAGTAGGCTTAAGAGGCAGATCTCCACATCTGTCGTGAATGAAAGAAAACATGACTCTTATCAAAATCCCCTAAGGCCTAATCAATCAAGTAATTTTATAGGTAGAGAAGTAAACCCCCCAAACCTAAAGTTGAGATTTAAAGGGAAAGAAGGGTTGTTGGATTTTCACCTTTTTTTCTTTAATTAAAAAAATTATCCAAACAAGAGTAGTGTTTCCCCATTTTCCCTTCTTTCCTTTTCTTTCTTTTCCTTTCCCTCCCCTTCCTTGGATTCAAACATACTGTTAAGTTTCAATCATGCATGCAATAGGGGCTTTTGAACCATCCTCTCGTTCAAGCAACTAAAGAATCTAGACATAAATCTCTTCTTAATCACATTCATACCTAGTGTGGAAGGGGTTATCATAATTCTATCCGATTAAAAGGAATTACTCATAGAAAAAAAAATGAAAAAAACTGAAAAAGAGCTCCTCTAGAGTCTAAACAACTTTATTGGCAAACAACTCGACAATATCAGCTAATCTATATGATGAGACCCTTAAAAGCCCTGAAGCCTTCTAACCATCTAATCTCAGGCAGCAGCTCATTCATGTAAATTTCTTGTTGGATACAACCTAAAAGTCTTCCAGTACCTGATTCAATGGTTTTCTCATCAGAGGCAAGTAATATGATTCAACTACCCAACACTATCTTACCATTGCACTAACTTCTCAAGTTAGAACAGTCAAGCGAAAGAATGATGAAAGATTTTGTCACAAGAATCCAGTGGGAGAGCAATAAGTTGCATTTGGCAATCGAGCAATGAATGATACTAAATAGCAAGATAACGCAATTGCTTACTTTTCTTGAAGGCCCAAAGTAGGATAAAGTTCACCCAAGGTTTTCAGAACCTCCGAAAAGTGTACAGCTCTTTCGACTAAGCAATATCTGCCAGCAGCTGAAGGAATCTCAAACGCTTGAATATGTGCATATGCAACATCTCGAACATCAACAAATCTATAACTTGAACTTGGGAAATCGTGTTCCCCTGTATCCAAAAGATTTTAAACGTTTTTACAGTAGAAATAGCACAGATTAAAAACCCATGGAAGTTGGAAGGATCTAGCAGTAATTACAGATATAATGCCATTGGTTGTTTCAGCATTGTCTAGAAGGTGATTAGATATACCAATTAGCATGACATGAAAGATGCGTGAACTTTTTTCCTGAACAATTCGAGGAGAAAGATAATTTATGTACATCACCCTCAATAGGTTAGAGAAGTACCTTTTGTGAGGGCTAGAATCAGCTCTGATGAGAAATTTAGAGCAGGCTGTAAAAGAGGACCAACTACTATTCGTGGATTAAGTATAACCAAATCGATCCTATTATCTTTTGCAAACCTCCATGCATCTTCCTCTGCTAAAGTTTTCGAGACCATATACCATAGCTGGAAAAACGAAAGATTGTTAAGAATTAGTACTTTAACATCATGTATACTTTCTTTTGTCATCTGAATAAAGTAAATCACTTTTCATTAAAGCATAAGGTCGAGAAAAGATAAAATATTGAACCCTTAAGATGAGAGACAATAAAAATCAGAGATATCTGAATTTTGACAGCAAAATCGTAGTTAATGATCATTTATAAGATTTGCAAGGACTTTTGATATTTGACTATATATCAAAGTGCAATTTGATTAGAAACCTTCCTCCAAGACCATGACTTCAAATTTATCCTATGTCATGTATTAGGTACATATATTGAATTAGAAAGATGGTATCAACTAAGATTACTGATCACTCATGGAATCCTGAAAAGAATATAAACTACTATTAGCTATGACACTATAAACAAATAAAGTATTCTCATTCACAGGACAAATCATAAAGAAATTAGCAGAAGCATGTACATACCTTACCTTCCTCACAAAAACGTGGATCTGAAAACCAAGTCTCATCAACCACCACATCAGGAGTCAAAGGTTTTCCATTGTATAGAACTGAGGCCATGGAAGCTGTCATGACAACTCTTTTGATTGAAGGAACTTTTGCACATGATTTAAGAACATTAAGTGTACCCTTGATTGCTGGATCAATTATTTCTGCCTGAAAGCGGAAAAGTTTAGACTTTTTGCATGAAATTCAGTGACAATAAGTTATAAAATTAAAGTGACCATCATCTTACAAGGTAGGATCAAATCACAAATGGTTGAACGATATAGCAAAACTTTACCATGTTACATGGATTCATCATTGGTACATAAGTTTATTGTATTTGTGATGGAGTCCAAAGTTCAATTAGCCTATAATTGAAATGTGCATGTTTTCCTCAATACTGTATTTTAAGTGAAATTTAGCTTCTTTTTTTTTGTTTTTTGTGCATCTAATCATTTCTCAAAACAATTTAACAACTCTTGTACTTAAAGAATCCGACTCTTCATTTATTTTTCCACCCATATTGCATATAAAAGTTGTAATTAAGAGTGTAAATGATATCTTAATATTTATAAATTTTTTGGGTTCGACTCGAATTCGATTTAGTTATTATTGAATCAAATTTGAATAACTTGATTTATAAATCAAATTGAGTTTAAGTGTTTTTATACCTAGTTTGAATAATTTGCAATCCTAATCAAGTTTTTATATTTTTTTAAAAAAAATATCTCAAACTCGAGTTTTGGTTGAATATAAGAATCAAGCTTAATTTATAAATTAATCGAGCCTAATTAAACGAATTCGAATAACTCAATTTTTATCTCGAATTAAACTTGAGTTAAAAAAATAAAACTCAATTAAGTTTGAATTGAATTTCGAGTCTCGAATTTCAAGTCAAGCTCAAGCTTGAGCTTAATATTATATCGGCTCGAACTTAATCGATTACACTTTTAGTCATAACGGTTTTAATCAGATTAAGTCCGATTCAACTTTTTTATAATGCATAAAATTATAAATTTTTAAAATCTAATCTGAATTCGAATCAAATTTTCATATAATCTAATTCAAACCAAACCAAATTTTATGGATTTGGTTTGATTTAGAAGTTTTTTTTAAATTTTTTTTGTTTTTTATATATTATTTTAATATATTTAAATAGATTTAAGTATAAAATAATTATTTTTATTTTATAAAAATTTTAAAAATATATAAAAATTAATAAATATATATAATTCTGTTTTTTTTTTTCAATTCTTGACTTTTATATCTAAAATTCGATTTAAATAGAATATTTAGAACTTAATTCAAATTAAATAAAAAAATAAATCCAAATCAATCAAACACTATTTTTAAACTGATTTTTAGTTTTCTCCAAAAAAATTTTTTCACCCTACCTGCCTATGATATTTCCCATGATTAAGCGGTTGGTCCAATTAAGAGTAATACGATCAGAGGCATTACAAACTGGAAATATAAGGAGGATGGAACCTGTGGGTCAGCAGCTGAAAAGAAAACGGGGGAGGCTGTATGGAAAACACCATGGCATCCATCCACTATAGAGTCAAAGCATCCTTCAACCAATAGCTCTACTCTGAACAAATGAAGTCTTTCCTTAGCTCCATCAAGGGAAAGCAAGTGTTGTGTCTTCTTCGGATCATCTGTTGCATGTTCAAACATAATATTTTGATTTAACAGTGAGACCAAACAAACCAGGAAAGAAAAACACAAGAAAGAGGATTACAAACCTGGGTCACGAACAGTGGCTTTGACAGTATAGCCACGCTCGAGTAAGAGCTTAACAAGCCATGAAGCTATGTAACCAGCTGCTCCGGTTACACACACCACCTTATCTGATTCACTCATCTCTAATTCTAATTATGCAGTACACCGAATTATAATTTTTTGGAAATTTGCGGGGGATAGAATCCGAAGCACACGTGGGTATTTCCACTCAAAACTGCCGTTTGTGACTCCACACAACTAATTGTGTTTAAAGTTTCCAGTTATTTTAATACTCCTATGAATTTAATTAACTCAATAATTCGCTGTTTATTTTTATGATTTCATTGACTCTTTCTTTAATGATGTCATTAACTCTTTAGCGGAAGTATGTGAATTTTTTTAAAATTATTTAATAAAAATTTAAATTGATAAATTGATTAAATTTAATATAAAAATTAATAATATGTTATAAAATTATTAAAAATATTATTTATCATTTAAAATTGATAGATATTTATTTAACGATAAAAATTTTATCAAAATTTTTACTAAAAATATTTATTTAAAATATATATCAAAATTTATTTTTTAAATTTTATATATTTGATTTAGGTAATAAAATTTTTTAATTTATCAATTTTATTTAATGATTTTTATTAGGGTTTTCTACTTTGCAAAACGCACCAAACCAAAAAGAAAAAAAAATGATGGGCGAACAACAACTTACGCAAGCAATGACGATTGACGAGTAGTGACAACCTTAAAATAGAGTATTTAAGAAAAAAATGATGGGCCGATTGGCGTGTATTGACAACCTTTTGCCTTAAAATAAAAATAAGAAAAATGATGGGCGAGCAACTTTCGCAGGCAACAAACGATTGACGAGTAGCGCAGCCCAAGACCTTTTGCCTTAAAATAGAGTATTTTTTTGTAAGTAATAGATTTTGCATAGCGCCACAAAACAAGGCAGCCTTTTTTTTGGGTCAAAAAAGCAAAGCCCAAAGTTGCATTGGATATGTTTTTCAAAATGGAGGCCTAAAGATGCCTCACAACCGCTTGAACAACAACCCACCCAGCTGCTTAATTATGAATAATTAAGAACAAATGATCAATTTAAAACAAAACATTTAGGGTATTCCTCAATTCAAGATTAAATGTATTATCTTATTTAAATCACGATCAAACATTTTCTATTTATAATAATTTAAAACTTTTTAACGAATGTAAAATATATACAAAATTAACTTTTTAATGGTAACGTGTTAAAAATATAAAATATGATAAATAAATTAGACAAAAAAATAGAAGTTAAAATATATATATATATATTTTTACATCTTTCATTTTTTTCATCTTCTCTCTAAAACTTTTCTCTTTCTTCCCATTCTCTTAAATCTTGCAAATATTTCTTTTGTCTAAAACTCTCTTGTATGCTTTTTGAGAAAAAAAAAAAAAAAGAGAAGATGAAGTTTTGCAATTAAGCGTATGAAAGTGACAATAACATAGTTGGATTTTGAGTAAAGTGAGCTGGACTTTACTCTATTAAACAAATAAAAATGACGTCGGTATCTAAGTTTAGGTTGTTTATAGCATTATGATAACAACATAAATAATGGCATAATTAAGTTGGGTTTGGATCTTGGTGCGGAAACTGGATGGGTTTGACAGACAATAAAAGATTTTGTTTGAAACTACTACAACTCTTATCTTGAAAATCAAATTTCATTTTTAATAAATAAAAAGACTACTTTCATATTCTTATCATTAATTAAAATTTGAGATGATTTTTGGTTCTTTTTTCATTTGAATTTTTTTTTATTTATTGGCTTTTTTTGAAGACTATTTGTTAGGAGAGATCATGGGAGGTTAAGTTTCCACGAAAGAGTCTAGTAATTAATAAGGAAATTAGCTGATGCTTCAGTACAAGCACCTAATCTTAGCTTGACCTTGGTTGGATCCAGCAAACACTCAGACAATTCTCAATTTGTTATCAATGGGTTTGCCCAAACTTCACCAGTAGAGTAGATTAATCATTTTTTTATTAGGTGTTTTTTAATTGATGATAAATCTCTTTTATGAGCGTAAAATTTAGATGAAATTTATGTAATCTGAATTTGAATAAGTTTTTATTGTAAGGTTTTGGATAATTTTATGTTTTTTTTTTAAATTTTTTCACGATAAACTATTTATATTTCGATGTGTTGTTCAGTTAAAAATTTATAATTTATTGAAAAAATTTGATGGAGGTAAATTAATGACTTATTTATAATTTTTTATGAGAAAAAAAGAATAACATTTTGAGCATAATTTATATATTTAATATTATTTTATTGTTTCACTTCAAATGTTTTCATCAAACAAGTAAAAAATCACCTTAACAATAATAATTTACTGCACGAGATGATAGCGAGTGTTTTTCACATCGTTTTTTTCATTTAAAAAAGTTTTCAATTGTTACAAATTGATAATATTTGATCTTAATTTAGATAAAATAATATATTTAATCTTGAATTGAGTAATATTTTAAATATTTAATCATAAATTAAATATTTAACTAATAATTAATTTAACAATTTTTAGGACCAAAAAAAAAAAAAAAAACAATTTTGCTCACTGTCGCTCTTCCCCCTTGTGTTTTTTTTCCCACTTGGACAGAAACCTTAATTATTGTAAGCTAGAAACCAACACAACCAAACCAAGTCACTGAGCTTCTTTCAAGCATGTGTGTCATCAATAATATTGATGAACGCTTCGGCCCATGATATACTTGAATAACTTTGACCAGTTATGATATGTAAGGACATGTTTGATGTATGAGCCTGTCATATATTTGCTTAAAAGTACATTAGGGACCAGGGGAAAAGGTATGCAATAACTCAGAATTTTACTCAAAAACACCTCCAAATAAGAAAAATAAAATTGATGTTATTAATCATATGATGGTACGAGTCCCAGTGTGTATACAGAATGATAATGTGGTATGCATGATTTCACTACGATTTGTTCTAAACAATCACAGCTCTCCATTCTCCCACCTACTTACTCCCTGCCCATTTCCACTAACCCACTGGATGCTCTGACTGAGTGCCCAAATTGGCTGATTGAAGGGTTGAAGATATTTACAGCAGTTAGTCAGTCATGTTCATATAATGTTTGATGGAAGCTTGTAATCAAGCATCTCCCTTATATTTAACTTGATCGAAGGACCCATTGACGTGCATATGTGTGCACTTTTCCAGTATACTCCCTTTGCACCTTTTGGCTTGTTTGTTTCAATTGATTTCTGTCGAATTAAAACAAACATAAATAAATATCTCAAGTTGAATTGCAGTTTGGAAACTAATATTGTTCAAAATAAAGAAATAGAGAGCAAAAAGTCGAGAGAAGGAGATAAGAAGTGCCAAGGAAAGGAAAAGGGTGTGACATACTACTGCAGCAAGGAAGTTCACGAGAAGGTCATCTTCAGAGAAGTCAACTTTCCCAAAACATATGTGAACAATCCCAGTTTTATCAGCTCTGTATTCTACTTTTCCCTTTTTGAATTCTTCTATGGCCTGAAAAAGATGATTCAATAAACATTTTAGCTATATTAACGATTGCTAGCTAGCATGTATCATTCAGTTACAACTTCATTAAAAGTAAAATGACCCCTAAGCATATTACTGAATGTGGTTGTTCTACACTTCTTCCCCATCCATCATGGCCATATTCCATTGGTGTTATTACTTCGTCAGAGACATAAATGAGCTAATACCAGCTCAAATACGTGAATCGGAACACCTTAATTTTCCAAATCGTCCGTTCTCTACTGTTGAGGGCAACTACTTGCTAACAGATTGTCTCAACTTCACACTCAATTTGTAGTTCTTACTATGTCAAAGAAGCACATTGACACTGAGGCACAAGAACAAGCGCCTATGCACAAACATGATTCATGTAAATATAAGTATGCAAAATGATCCATAGGAATATCACCGAGTACCAATTTATAGTCCATAGACCAGCATCTCTCATGTGAATATATACGTGCAGCAGAGCATGTGTGCACAAGCACAAATTTGCAAACATAAGATTTCTATGGCCATAATAAAAGCGCAAAGATCAACACAATCAATAAACACTGACCTAGAACTCAGAACTTGAAACACAAGCTCATTAAAATGTAGCAATCCGATCCTACCTGAGGTATATTGGGTGTAACAGTAGCAGCTTTGGGATTTGGCATGAGCCCACGTGGTCCTAAAATCTTTCCGAGACTTGCAACCTAATAGAAGTCAGGAAGATGTCAAAATAAAATCCCCAGTGACTATTATTGTGATTTCAAACCAAAAAGAAATATGAAACAAATGATATCCTTGACCAGTGGAATTTGGTTAACAGAGTAAGGGAACAATCAGTATATCTCATTAATTGAACTAAGAGAAGCAAAGCAACACCTTAACCATCATATCTGGGGAAGCAATTAATTTGTCAAATTCCATGAATCCTCCTTTTATCTGTTCAATCAAGTCCTCACCACCGACAATATCTGCTCCTGCATTTTTTGCGTCATCGAACTTTTCACCTGTAAAGACATCAAATTTAGAAACCTGCCAAACCATAAAAGAAATTGATAATCATGTTGATAAGAATCAAAAAAGAAAACTTATACTAATAGGAGTTTTATTAAAGATCTTCAAATATTATCACCCACCTAAAGCACATCATTTTAGCATGATTACTTGCCACTATCAAAATTTTAAAATTAGTAGTTCAGAACCTACTCAATCTCTTGCAAGAACTGCACATTATCAGTTATGTTTCTTCTGTCCAGTGCTGTCTCTCAATTTAAGCCAGCATTTCTAGATACAGGAACCAATTCAAGCAAAAAACAAATGAAAACAAGTAAAACAAATAGATTAGCATGCATCAAAGCATGGTAACTACCTTGAGTAAGAACAGCCACTTTAACCGTTTGCCCAGTTCCCTTGGGCAAATTCACCTGTAAGATGAAGGGTCAGAAGAACGTAGGATATCAAGTGTAACATAAAAAATTGGTGAGGCCATGACTATTATCATGTGAAGCCCAGAAAACTTACCGTCGCTCTCAGCTGTTGATCATTATACTTAGGATCAATGTTAAGGCGGAAATGGGCTTCAGCTGTCTCTACAAACTTTGTACTTGTCATTTCCTTTAAAAAAGATATTGCTGTCTTTAGATCATACTCCTTTTTATTTTCCCTTAATTTTTGAATTTCCAAGAATCTCTTAGACCTCATCTGCAGTTTGAACAGCAAAAAGAAAAAGTAATTAATTAACTGAACCTACACATTTAACAAAAGTAATGTATAACTGAAATAAACTAACCATTCTGATAGACAATAGTTTCTTAAACCAAAATCTTAAAATAAAAAATTAAACTCAATTAAAGTAAAACACCATTTACCGAATCACAAACTCAAATACCATAATTCAAAGACACTCCAATGTTCTACATCGGCGGAATGGCACCACTTGAAATTGCGTATAAGGAGACCACTATACCTACCTGTTGGTGAACAGCTTTTTGCTAACGATTGGAATCGACGTTGGGCGGGAGCAGATTAAGAAGCAAAGGCAAAAACCTAATTTTGTGGTGCTGGAACTGATTGAACAAAGGGAGCTGCTCTGTCACTCTAGAGAACTAATCGAAGAGGGGGTTTGCTAATAGTTGAAAAAAAAAGTGTGAAAAACACCAAACTATTTTGTTCATTATACAAAAATCCTAGAAACGACTTAAGAAATAACAAATTCACTCTAAGCTAAGCAAAACCCACACAGAAAATGATCCAATATACCCCAAAAACATAGTAACCAAATCTACATACTCTGTCTCTCTTAAGAGGCAACGCGGCCTTTCCATTCTTGCGCTTAGACGGGGCAGTAATAGTTGCAGCCTTAGCCAGTCCTTTTTCCCCCGCAGCCACAGCCACCTCAGCCTCCGCAGCCACGGCAGCTACAACAACATGCTTGGGATCTCGTTGGGGACATAGATTAGCCCATTTAAGGCCGGATTTTCTGTCTCTAGAAGCATTCAGAACAAGTGGGTAAAGAGAAAAGGTAGGCTTGTTGGGTTTGAAGGATAGAATGGAAGGAGTAAGGTCTTGCGTGTGTACTGTAGATGCGGCATACGTTAGCATCAGCGATGATGATGGTGTGGTGCAAGTAGGCATTGTTAGGAGTGCGCGCTGTTTCTGTAAATGAGAGAGCTTTTTCAGTTGTTTTTTTTGGGGCTATCTATTAATTTCGAAATATAGGGGATAAGTGATGTTTTTAAGGTCCAGTAACGTTTCTCGATTATAGACCGTTGCTACGGAATGCAAACGCCATTTTTTCCTTCTCTCTGTCTCTGTCTCTCTCTTTTTTTTTTGTAAGAGATATTTTAGGAATAGACAATCAGTGGTATATTGGCCTTGCAATATTTAAAATTTTACTTTTTCTATCTTATTATGTTTCTTTTTATTGGCTTTTTGAGTCAAATTAATTCAATTTTAATTAATATTTTTAATAAAATTTTAAAAATAAAAATTTGTAAAATTTGTGTTCTAAAATTTTTAAAACATATTTTAAAAACTTTATTTAATATAATATTTTAAAAATAATGATTAAAATTAAATTAGTTTTATTCAAAATTTAAAAATGAACATACAAAATACAATAAAAGGAGTATCTATTTTGTCGATAATTAAGTATATTATTTGTAACTATAGAATATAATTATAATATAAAATTATTAATTATCTAGTATAGCTTTAACAAGGGATTGATCCCACTGATAATAGTTGAAAAAAATAGTTACTTTAACCAGAAAAGTAAAAGTGAATTTTTAGTAGTTTTTTTTTTTTTTTTGGGTGGTAGAATGAGGTGAATTCTTGAAAATAAAAGTTGTATTCTAAAATAATTTCAAAATAAATTGAGCACTAATATGTGAATAGAGTTTCATTGGTACGTCACGTCATTTAAAAAAAAATCCTCTAAACAATCAAAGAAGTAAAACATACAAAAATTTTTTTATGTCATTTTTTATGGAAGCAATGAAATATTTGGGGTGTGAGAGCAAAGGTACCAGCTTTGAAGCAGTGGGAAAGAAGTACATTGGAGCGACATGGCAATGCCATGTGTTGTGGTTGAGGATCACAAAAAATTAGCGGGCCAACATCGATTTCAAGTTATGGTTAATATAGACGACAGAGTCTGGATCACGTGGGCCCAAATATTGCGGCCTTGTGCAGAAGGTCATGGTAACACGTGTCCTCACTTCTTTATTGGAAGGAGACAGGAACCGGTGCGTTTCAGGAGCGTTGTGCGCCAATGAAGTTATTGGAGACTAAACGGTGTGCTGCCTTTTTGTCTTTCAGTTTCCTCAATCAGTTCAAAAAGTAAAACTAGATTTTCACATACCCGTGGGCAAGGATGGCAGTTGAACCTGTATTCGACGGTTTCGATTTGATTTAATTTTTTAGGGTTAATTTTTATTTTAAAAATCTAGTTTTGGATTGAATAATTATAAAATAAAGTTGAGATTAAATTTTAAGTAAAGTTATATTGATTTAACTTAATATATAAAAATTATTTTTAATTATTTATTTAATTTTATATTTATATATTTAAATATATTTAATTTTATATTTATATTAAAAAAATAATATTTTATTAATTTCAGATCAAATCAAATTTAATATAATTTATATAACATCAAATCGAATTTGAATATTACGAATATAAAATCAAATTAAATACGAGACAAATAAAAAATCACTTCTACTCAATCTATTGTTTTCTCTGTTCATGTGTGAAAAAAATTATTTGACGAGTTGAATTGATTATTTTTTAAAGAAATGTGAAAAAAATTAAAATAAATATTTTTAATTTTATATATTTATTATTATTTTATTTTAATATTTAAATCATTTAACTAATTGTATTGTTTTACAATCAAAAAGTTGTAAGAATAATTTCAATAAGGAAGGAATTTGTAAGACAGTAAAAAGGAAATGCTCTATTCATTTTCAACCAAACAATACATTACATGGAAAAAAAACATAAACTTAGGAGTTAGAAGTGGAAAATAATCCAGTACTAAAGTTAAAAGAATATCTCAATCACAAAAAAAAAAAAAAAGAACAAAAAAAATGAAACACACGAGAGAGGGCAAATTGGATGCGCTCAAGCGTGATCTAATAATTTACAATGCATAACCTGAACATCAGGTAATTCCAGAGATATCTCCAGCTGCAGGTATGCTATCAGACCTAATTCTTGTAAGTTTTCTTGGTTTAAAGAACAAGTTATTGAATGAATCTTTCTCATTGGGTTGTCACGCTCTTGGCAAGATTCCGAGGTTGGTCAACGTTGTAACCACGCAGAACAGTAAGGTGATATGCCAACAACTGCAGCCAAAAAGGATAACGAAACGACTAAGTGAGATAATCCAAAAATAACAACGAATATAATAACAACCCATGAATATGATGGTGTGAAGTCCAATTGGCTGTTAAGACAAAGAAGGGTTTTGAAGAGGAGGCGGAGAGAGGAATCAGGTATGGTAACAGAAAGGTCCTATGAATATACGTAAATCTAAATAAATATTTTCTTTCTCCTCATCTTTTTCCACTCTACCTAGGAAAGCAGTGAGTAAACAAATGAATTTTTCTAAGCAATAAGCCTACAGAGAATATAGGATGAGTAAACTCCCGTTTATGTGAGTTATCCATCAACAGCAAACTGGTTGATTAAGCCACTAGAAACCACCATATTGACCAATGGCCAGGAAACTGATTGATGAACTACTGTATAACCTATTTGGCATAGCCAGAATAAAGAAACAAAGGTTCTGATAGACTGACACTAAGGGCAAATTCTATCCAGTCAAATCCCCCTTCTCGGATGCACATGCCATGGAGATTCACTATTCTCTAACTGTGGATGTGTAGTGCACAACTTAAAGATCACCAGAGCCACAATGAGTAAAGTGAGAAAAATATTTGTAACAATACCTGCAAAGGAATAATATTAACCACAGGTTGAAGACAATCTTCAACCTGAGGAACTTCAATCACTCGACAAGATCCACCAGGACATACAGAAGCTGCATCTCCTTTTGTGCACACCACTATTAGGCGACCTTTGCGGGCATGAAGTTGCTGAATAACTGACTGCTGCTTACTGTCCACAATTTGGAGATGTTAATCATCAAAGCCAAACTGCCATACTGCATATGACTTCTTCAAAACAGAAAATAACTGACCTGAAGCATGCGTCACGAGTAGCAATAACAATGATAGGGAGATTTTCATCAACTAGTGCCAAAGGGCCGTGTTTCATTTCACCTGCAAGTATTCCCTCACTGTGCATAAGAGACACCTCTTTTACTTTTAAAGCACCCTCTAATGCTGTTGCAAAGTTATATCCTCTTCCAAATACAAGAAGTGACTGCTCAGAAATCAAAAGTTTAGCTAGATCCTTCATTTCCTGGTCAAGCTTAAGTACCTCTCTAACTTTATCTGCAAAAATGTAAGGTAAAAGCATGAATTGTATTTTAAACCTTCCTAAATGCCTCTGCATCTAAAACAAGCATTTAGAATCCAGAAATTTGTTAAAAGAGGAAGCAAGATGAAACATACATGGCAAATCAAATAGTCCATCTATAATAGCCTCTCTTCTGGCCTGACTAGATATTGCGTCATCTCCAATAGCCAAAGCTAGCATTGCCATCACAACAATTTGACTAGTGTATGCCTAAACATGATGGTGAGGATTTTGTTAACCCATAACACACAATAAATGGAACGTGAACAAAGGGTGAAACTTACCTTGGTACTTGCGACCCCTATCTCACAGCCAGCATTTATATGAATTCCGCAATGTGTCTTCCTAGCTATAGCACTACCAACAGTATTTGTTATGCCAACACATAATGCGCCATTTTCAAGGGCATACTCTAATGCAAGCAGAGTATCTGCAGTTTCACCAGATTGACTAACAAAAACTGCAGTATCTTCTCTATAAATTGGACCCTGCCGGTCCACTAGATCACTAGCAATCTCCATAGTAACAGGGACACCTATAATTATCACAGACAATAAACAAGAAACTAATCAGCAAAATAATCCTAAAAGTTCTCAAGGAGCACCAGACATTAAAGAGAAAGTAAAGTACCAGAAAGTTCTTCAATGATAGGTCTTGCAGCTAAAGCAGCATTATAGCTTGTACCACAGCCAATAAAAACAATTCGTCTGCTCCGCCTAATAGTTTTTATGTGTTCTTTAAGTCCACCTAAAAGAACAGTCTTGCCTTTGCAAGAACCTCCATGTTTAAGTCTCCCCCGCATTGTGGTTGTAAGAGATTCTGGTTGCTCATGAATTTCTTTCTGCATATAATGCTCATAATTTCCTTTATTTATTTGCTCAACCTCCATCTCAAGAAAAGATAATGCACGTTGCACTGATGATGGTTGAGAAAGTGCAGTTCCACGTTTTCCTTTGTCATTCTCAAATTTAAGAATTGAAACTCCCCCATCCTGAAAAATTTACTAGTGTTAGTAAGAAGACTTCAATGTAAAAAGTTCGTAGGTAACTCATAGAGCCATGCCAAACAGTTTATTTAAAATTCATGTTGACAAACATACCTTAAGATGAACTACTTCACCATCTTCAATCACCAGAACCTTTTTGGTGTGTTCAACTAGAGCACTAGCATCACTGGATAGAAAAAATTCTTTTGGATGCCCATTTTCTGAAATGAACTTAAGATCAAGAAATGAAGCTCCTGTGCCCATGTCTTCACTTAATTCCTGAACATGTTACATTAGCCAAACTAAGATTCCTCAACTTTTTAAAATGCAAATAATTAAAGCTAGTCCATGATTTCAATGATAAAAAGGTTTCAGTTAAAACACCAAATCTGGCTCATTCCAAAAAAGATAAGATGTACAGTAAATCAATCGGAAAAACATTATTCAACCGGAAGAGATATAACAAATATCCTAAAGTAGGCAACACAATAATTTATGCTTTTCTGATAACTTACTTTGACACCCAAGAGCAATGGACTACCACGTTTACAAGCAATCAACTCATTTGGATAATGACGACTTTTGAATATAAGGGCATAGGCTCCTTCAAGATGCCTCATAACTTCAAGCACAACTTGACCGAATGTGACACTCTGGTCAGCTGCAGGATGGCCAGTAAAACACCATTTGAAACTAAAATTATCCAATTCTGACCTTATTAAGCTTAGGGAAATAAGCACCAAAGTTTATCAACATAGACTAATAGAACAATTTTTTCAACCAAAACAACATACGAAGATTTTAAGCCAGACTTGTCATGCCATAAGTTAACGCTGAAGCTAGATCTAATATTTGACTGATGCGAAAAACGAGGTGTTTGTCTCAAAATTTTATTGCTAACTTGATGCAGGATAGACATTAAAAGACGACCCATCTATTTGCATATATGTCAAGAACATTTACAACCGTATGATTCTAGTAGACAGACAGCCAACAAGGTATATTAAGAAAAAGCACCAGAGAAAGGGCTAAGATTGCTTCAATTACTTAGAACCAGTCCTTGAGTTCTAACCTTAACAGTGAATAAACTACATCCTTTAAAACGCTTCCCAGCCCTTTTAAAGAAAGTACCCTCAAGCCATTGCATCATTAACAGGCATATATGCAGTTATTTAGCAAAAACAATGCAATTTCAAATTGATATAAAAAAAAAAACTAGTAGCAATTTGAAATATTCATCTCTTTGCTGCACACAAGTTATGATTACCTTCTTCATTTGCCTTGTCAAAAACATATTTGGCAAGCTTTGGAATAACTTCTGTGTCAGTGTCAGATTCAAAGTTGAACCCATGCCGGATCAGTGTTTCCTTCAACACCTAAAAATGTAAAAAACGAGACGAGTGCTTGAGCATGTGCCAATTATCAACGTAGATGTAAGAATAGGGAAATGCACATTAAGCAGTAACAGTGCTTCTAAACACATAAGCAAACCTCGTAGTTAGTAATAACTCCATTGTGAACAACCAAGAACTCATTTCCAGCACCAGATGTCTGAGGATGGCTATTTTTTGGAGATGGCTCTCCATGAGTTGCCCACCGGGTGTGTGCTATTCCAGCATGAACAGAAAAAGGTTCCTCCAAATTCAGCTCCATTGACGCAACATCTGAAATACCACTATCACCATATTAAATTCAATTTCTTAAATAAATATAGTTTAAATTCATTCTCCTCCATTTTCTCCAAACCCAAACACTTTATCACAGTTATTTTAACTAAAAAAGGGACAGTCGTTCCCAAAGAAAACGACTTTTCAAAGCAAAGTTTCTCAAAAGTGAAACAATTGTCACGTCATCTTCATTTGACCAGCTGTACCCTAATCTAAGCCAAAAAGAAACAGGAAATAGACAACATGATGACTCGAATATAACAAGACAATATCACTTAAAATTTTAATAATAATTATATAAGTTTAAAAAAAGAAAAATATTTGATTTTTTTTACATCAATTATGACGTATAATTTTTATATAAAATATAATATAAATACATAAATATTTTATATAACATAAATACACGAATAGTAGGTCTAGGAAATACCATTGTAAACAGATTTAACGAGTGATTCGATGTTGCCTTCTTGGCGAAAGACGAGAGGAGGAGGGGCAGAATTGGAAAACTGTCCGTTAAGATTCGAAGAAAGAAACGATTGAGATGAAGAATCAATGGAAATCCCGCCGGAATCATAGCCTCTGTACTCTAACCGCCTCAAGCCGTTGAAGAGGATCTCCAGAATGAAGCGTCCATCACGCGTGACGTTGTAGTTCAGGTAAGCAAAGATCCCGCACATTGTTGTCGAATTCGGATTGGCTAAACCTACTGGCCGTCAGTCAGCATCGGGTGACACAGAGGAAAAGAAGAAGAAATAAAAGTTAAGGAGAAGTAGTTTTTTCTGTGTTTTTGAGTTTGATATAACACAAATATCAGTTCCGTTGACAGTTTTGACGCGCCATAGTTTGGAGGGCGTTTTTTGTCTTTTCAGTTTCCGTCATGTGTATTGACGTGGAAGCATGCTATTGGAAAGAGAGTGCCAACTTGGCTAAATCAAAAGGATTTGTTATTTTTGTCTTCTACAGTGGGCTTGACTTTTTTTTTTTTTTTTTAATTATGTTTTGTTCTAAAAAATAAAAGTTTTTAATAAAATTTAAATTATAAAAATTAACTTGGATGAGGCCCTTAAGTTAGGCCTGTAATTCGTTATCCACTTTTAGACGGGCCTTACATCCGCAAAATCCGTTGTCGGTTTACAAAACCCTAATGCCGCGAACGCACTTAAAGAAGAAAGAAAGCAAGCCCAGCAAAAACCCTAACGAAGCAAGTTGGAGGGAGAGAGATGACGCAGAAGGGAAATCTGTTCAAAGGGCATAAGAAACAGAAAACAATCCCTCCCAATCGCCACGGGAAACTTCCTCACATTCGCAAAGGTGTTTTTTCTTAACTTTATAATGACATAAGGTTTGTTTATAAATGCATATTTTTTTTCTAAATTTTGATTCTTTGCAGGTAAGAGAGTAGTCAAGCCGTCGAAGTTGACAAAAGAGATGGACGCTGATCGAGTAAAGTTTCAATTCTCTCTCTTCACTCTCTTTCTTGCTCATATTTTTTGTAAAATTTTTTTGCTAAATTATCTTGTCTTGAATTTTCCCATACTTGGCTTCTATTTTCTTTGCTTTTTTATGATCTGTTTAATGTAATTTAATTGAAATTCACTTAATATTTGCATATTGGGTCCTTTATGTATTCATCGAGTGCTAAATTTGCCAGCTTGCTTGGATTTACGTGTTGACAGTTCAAAACCATGAAATACTTAGTATTTTTTGGGTAAATCACTGATCCAATGGCACTCTGAAACAATTCGCGAAGCTGTGCTTAAAGATTTCCCTGACTGCTGTATTATTATGCATTGTAAGAATTCCTTTATTTAAAAGAAAAACTAGACCTTGAGTCTTTTTACCGTGCATCTTTGATCTTTCATTTGTTCACTGCTTTTTGGTTCCTTAGTAGGAAAAAAGAGAGCAACTGGTGGTGGTGTGCGTGTGTGTGTGTGTGTGTGTGTGTGTGTGAGAGAGAGAGAGAGAGAGAGAGAGAGAGAGAGAGGGGACAGAAGGTTAATGTTGGTTCCAATTCCACATTAAATGATTTTTCATACATTAATCTTCCTTTGTTGTCTTATAATTGTTTAATATTGGTACCAAATCAACTCTTTGTTTCTCCCTCATTATCACAAAAAATTGTATCTGCAACCTGCATGCTTGCTTATTTTGTATAATTGGAATGATGGAGCATCTGTCTGTTTTTATAGGGGTAAAAATGGAGTGGAAGATATCTATTTTTAATATGGGTGCGGCCACATCCTGTCTGGTCCTCTGCCTTAACTTGCTTGAGTGAAGCTGGATTCATTGAGTGTCATGTTCATTGGTTGATTGGGGAACTGGTTTCCCTTTGGGATGTTCAGTTAATTTTGACATACAATAAACTCAGCCTAAATAAAATATGAGCTGTAGCTAATTATAAGGATTGCTGTGTTTGTTGAAGATTTTAAATTAAAGATTAGATGGGAGTCATTTTAGCTATGTTTTTACACTGAATACAGGCATTTGCATGATAACGATTGCTCCACGAAACTACAAGCGAAAATATGGTTGTTTTTCTTCCCATCAAAATACACTTTATTTTGACATTGTCTATATACGAATGTTGCTAACATTCTCTTTTGTTACCTGATGAGACCAGGAGCTGACCAAGTTCATAAACCATTGCAATGTGATAAAAGCAGCCACTGTTGCTAACAAAAATGGAGGCCAACTAAGTATTGTCAAGCTACCCCCAGAATCTTCTGGTGATGTGAAGTAGTAATGATGTTTCGTCAAGAACATTATAACCCCAACCCTCGGAACCTTCTGCATGGATAGGGCGAGATGCTTTTCGAGAAATACAACTTAAACCATCCTTTTTGTTGAAGATCATTTTTGTTGTGAAATGCGTTCTTGATAATTTGTATTATTTATTTTCCCCCTCATTTATGTGTAATTCCGTAGTGTGATGCCTAATTCTTCTACTTGCTTCAAGAGCAACCTAAATACATTTTGATTTTGAACTAAAAGAGCTTCATCTTATTCCAGTAGTTTTGATTAATTTCATAACGAACTCTAAATTGAAAGAAAATTCCCTTAATTCTGCTGATCACTTTTTAAGTTTAAAAAACGTATTCATTCTTCATATAGCGATCTTGGAAGGATCTTATTCTCTGATTAAGAATTGAAAGGAGAGGAAAGCAACATTTACCCTGCAATTACTTACCCTACTGGCTACAGGTAATGATTTCTATTGCTTTTCATGATTTCTTTGTTGCAGATGGCTTTTGTAAGTGTTCTTTTCTCATTTGAAATTTGCATGAAGAAATTAGAACAATTTAATGTCACTAAAACCAACCCCGACGGAACATTTATTGGTGAGATTCCTGGATTTGATTGCTGATGGTCCACAATCATCACTTTGGATCATTCAAGTGATCCAGCATCATGAATAATTTCACTGCCTACTCCAGTACTGATGAAAAAGCAAACCAGCCCAACTCCCTCCAACAATGTAATCCAAATTTCCAATGACAGCTAGGAAATGAACTTTTGAGAGAAGACAGACGAGTCCACAGTCTCCTTTCAACACCATTATTGGCACCCCTAAATGGCAGAAAGATAGAACCTCTGAATGCCATAAAGGATGCAGCAAGTGATGCTTTGATCAGTGGCAGCCACCAAATCGACGTTCAACTAAGACTTTCAGAGCAACCAAATTCTTCCATCATAAGCAGAAGAGAAATTGTGGAGAATGCACCAACCACCAATATCCTTATTCAAGATTTGCAGCATAGTATGCTTTTTTAGTCTAGTTTCCAGCAAACAAACTACTTCTACATCAAATCCTCTAATTTTACCAACTACCTCCTTTTGTTTCAGAGGAGCATTGAGCCCTCTAACATTCCAAATCAGAAGATTCATGAGGAAAAAGAGGAGGAAGGTTAAGTGGTTTGACCTCCCAAGGTGGAATCCACCTTGACCTTATTTTTGCCCTTATCAATCTGACCCTTCTTGCTTTTCAATTAATTCATAAAAACAACCACACCTGCTGAAGTTGCTCTAGCTTTCCAGGGTGAGTTATAAACAATAGCTGCAGGAGCATCCACCAAAGCCTCATGACAATCAGGTTCAACAGAAGCTGAGCTAGCCACTTCAATCCTCTCATCAACAGAGTCAATAATAGCAAATCTATGAATAAAACCAGATTTGGCATTCGATTTCTGTTCAGAGGCAGGTTTAGCAATATATGAGTAGACTTTTTCACACCGTCCATAACCTCTTTGAGCAAATCTACATTAGGAGTTGGTGGACGCTTGTCATCATTCTGTTTCTTTGGCTGCCAGACCTTAACAGGTTCAACAACAGGCTTATGGCAACATGCTTTATCAGAATGCCTAACTCAGTGCTGACACTTTTGACCGTGGAACTCCACTGATATCGAAACAAGAGAGCCATCTTGAAGCACAACACCATTGAATCGAGGAATATCAAGTGCAACCTCAATCTCCTCACAAATTTTAGCCACGGCTAACCTTTCCACATACAAAGTAGTGCCCAAAGCACTAGCAATGTAGCTAAATCATTTCTTGGTATAAAGCTCCAGAGGGAAATTACCCAGATGTATCCAAACAGGCAGCCTAGTCATATTAAACTCCAAGGTTTTCATTTCTGGCTCCCATTTTCGAAAAATGATACGTTTATTCTGAATGTGCCATGGACCCGACTCAAGCACTCTGTCTCTGTCTTGCTCAGAGGAAAACTGCAAAATGAGAAGAGTAGCTCTAGCAGGCTTAATATCAACTGAACCATCCTTTCCCCATAACATATTAACCAGCCTTTGGAACCAGCTGAAATTAGGAACTCTGCCAATAGACTGAGCCACCAGTGATTTCTGTGAATGGTGAACCCCTTCCTCAAACATATCACTAATAGGCTTAAACCATAACTTAGCTTCTTTATTCTGTTATTTTTCTTATTAATTTTTTTGAATAAATGTAATTTATAATATTATTTGATAGCTTCTTTTATAAATATTGAAAAAAAAGTAATCCACACAAAACAGGCTCCATTCTACTAATTATGAATGTAAATATTCAATCTGTATGAACATATCCAAAATTTACAAATTACAATACATGTGTTTAATTTTTTTTTGCCTTCTTCTAGTCCATAAATCACATCCGTCAACCCAACATTCGGTGCTTCGCTCGCGCTTCCATAGAGCGTCAACGTCAACGGTTATTAAAAAAAACCAGAGGGTCCCACCTCTTTTGAAGCATGTGTTAACATTCTGACAAGCTTTTAACTGTCAAATGAGCCAATCGCATTAACATCGCAAAGCAAACAAGAGTATCATACGAAATCCAACAACACAGCACGTTTTCGAACAACCAACCTTCTCCGCCTCCACCGTCATAACCGCCGTCATGGGTGCCACTGAACATGTAAACTCTTGACCCCATTAGACAATTTATTTCTTTTACATTTTTACTTTATTTATGTTTTTGTTTTCTTCTTGGGTAGTTCTTTTTGTTGGCTCTTTTTTTTTTTGTATAAACTTGAAGTTTAAAGAATTTTTGCCCTGGTTCTGTTGCAGGTGGAGAGTAAAGAAGAAAGGAGAGAAGAGAAAGAGATTGGTGAAGAAGAAGAGGAGGGTGAGGATAGAGAGGTAGACCTGGAGAAAGAAGGTCAGGAAGAGGGTTTAGACTTGGAGAAACAACAAGGGGGTGAGATGTTGTTAAAGAGAAGGCTTTTTCTGTTGCAGGTGGAGAGTAAAGAAGAAAGGAGAGAAGAGAAAGAGATTGATGAGAAGAAAGAAGGTGAAGAAGAAGAGGAGGGTGAGGATAGAGAGGTAGACCTGGAGAAAGAAGGTCAGGAAGAGGGTTTAGACTTGGAGAAACAACAAGGGGGTGAGATGTTGTTAAAGAGAAGGCTTTTTCTGTTGCAGGTGGAGAGTAAAGAAGAAAGGAGAGAAGAGAAAGAGATTGATGAGAAGAAAGAAGGTGAAGAAGAAGAGGAGGGTGAGGATAGAGAGGTAGACCTGGAGAAAGAAGGTCAGGAAGAGGGTTTAGACTTGGAGAAACAACAAGGGGGTGAGATGTTGTTAAAGAGAAGGCTTTAGAGAGAACTGATGATCAAAGTGACCATTTTCATCCAACGAACCCTTTAAGGATTGTCATAAATGGTGGCACAAGAGTGGCTACTCCTTCTCACTCTTCTCATTTTCAGCCTCCTCCTCAGCCTCGTTCTACACCAACCCCACAAGTAAGTCCTTAGAAAGAATCGACCTTTTAGCAGCTTCCTTGCTCGGCCCTTCTAGTCTGTGGTTTTCTGAGGAAGTTCCTTAATTTGAAGCCTAGAAAAAGTATTTTTCATTTGATTCAGGAAAAAGAAGTAAAACAATTTCATTAATAAAATTTGAACTTAAAAACTATATCAGCTAGTATTTAACATTAACTTTTGATATATTTCGGAGGTTACAGACAGACATCTTAAATCCATTAAATAAGTTTCCGATTTTAAGTCTTCAGGAAACTTACCAGCAAGTTTCCTTTAAAAAAATTTCAAGTTTGAAAGAAATTCTGGTCCTCCTATCCTATGTAGTAAGAATTTCTTAAATTTTTGAAGAAAATTTCAGTTGTTAACTTCAATTTTCTTGGTTTTTACCTTTTTGTCGCCAGCAATCAGTAACAACACTGAATTCAAGAAGATTCACCAACAAAATATCTCTATTATTATTCATGGTGCACATGGTTGTGGCTGTTGCACTAGTCTGCTTTCTTATTTTCAAGGGAATTCAAGGGTTAATAAAAACATCAAATCCTAAAAAAAAAAAAAAGAAGGATAGGGTACTTAAATTCTTGTTGCCACAAGTTGAAGTTGCATCTCTTGTGAGCATTGCTTTTGCATTTGCTTGGCAAAATGCTTAGCGAGAATGGCCTCAATTCATGGTTTATTTCATCCTATGGTGCACTTTCTTCATGTCTTTATCAGCAGGAATTCTTCTAATTTGCTTCCAAAAGCCTGCCACGGACGGTGTTGGAGTTTGCTTCATTGCCTTCGCAATTGGTAACGGTTTGTATGCTTGTTGGGTCTCTCAGCGAATTGGTTTTTGTTTCAAGGTTTTGCTTAAATCACTGAACCAGTTTCCAAATTTCCTGATCTAAATCAACGTGCTTATTGGATGCTTGGGTCTGGATTCTTGTGGATGTCTGTATGGATTTTGGCTGTGGTAGGAGCACTGAATTTCTACTTCCCACCATTGATTATAATTGCATTGATCTTAAGCTTGGCCTGGACAACAGAAGTTATGAGGAATGTTGTTAATATAACAGTGAGCAGAGTGATTGCTCTGTATTACCTGAGAGGAATGCAGTCTAATACCCACTTTTGCTTCCAAAGAGCCTTGACCCGGAATCTTGGAAGTGCTTGTCTTGGATCTTTATTCGTGCCAGCTATTGAAGCCTTGAGAATTGTTGCCAGAGGTTCGAATTTGCTTGAGGGAGAAGATGAATTTATGTTTTCTTGTGCACATTGCTGTCTTAAGAGTAATGGAGTCCATCTTCAGATCTGGAAATGGCTGGACATATGTTCAGGTATTCAATTGCATTTGATAAATCTTTAGAACTCATAATTTTCCCTAATAGTTACTTTTATTTACTTGGAGTTGGAGGAGTCATTTTCAAATAGTATTATCTTCAATGTTCTCGATTGTTCAGATAAATTTTGATTCATTAAGAACAACTCCAGTCAAATGCGCATGCTCTTGAGTTTGATTACTGTGCTGAGCTACTTTTTCCTCCTTTTAGTTTATCTTTTACATTTAAGTAATCAACACCTGAATCCTGATTTTGCTTGCGGTTCATGAATAAGGACTAAATTAAACTACTTTTTTTTTGGCAGATAGCTGCCCATGGAAAAGGTTTTGTTGGGCATCACAAGATACTTGGGCGCTTTTCGAGAGGGAGGAAATGGAACTCATCGTAGATTCTGACATGACCAGCCCAATTTGCTTCCTAACTGGGGTTTGCAGTGGCTCAATTTGTGTTATTGTCGTGGGTGCTTGACTGCTAAAGTCCACCATCCCTTCATAGCCACCGTCTCCCTCCTCTCTCTCTTTTGTGGATACCTCATGGTAGGTATCCGCTATTAGACTAGCCTTTTTTCTAACATTTTTTAATCAAGAAATTTTGGTCGTGTGATCAACTTGGATATATTTTTTTAGTCTCATGACTCGGCTCCATGATTATCTAATGAACTATAAAAATGAGATGACAGACGAGGATTGCTATGGCATTGCCGTATGCCTGTGTGAGCTGTTGCCATGTTTGCTACGCCGAAAATCCTGTGAACCGATTGTTCGATAAAACTATGAAGGATCGTCTCAACTTGATCAAGTCTGGTCGGGATGTGGTAGTGCCCACACCTCGTGTTCCCCGTCGATTTACAAGATAGCAGGTGAGTTAAAAGTTACCATTTTCCTACACACGCACCGTACAGAAATAATGTGGGAAAATGGGGCCATACTTGCAAAATTTAGCAAGCATTGGTCAATTTCAATGGGATCGTAGTACTCAAATACGGGCCAATTACTGTGGAGGCAAATTTATCCACATGGCGTTGGTGGATGGTGCTACGACTGCTGATGACGACCATTTTTGAATGTGAAAGTAAGTTTTAACCATTACTGGATTGTTTTTGAATGTGGAGGGGCCACTGAGATTCCGATCAACAAGGCTTACAATGACAATGCGAGTTTTGGTTGTATTCATTGCATTATACTTTTAGGATACTCCAAGCTAAAAAGTGATACCATTATTTTACTACTTTCCCCTTTATGATTAAAACCACCATTATTTAAGTGAATTAAATTGAATTGCACTGCTAGTTCATTATGTATAGTAATCGTAACTGAAAGCCTTTCTCCCTTATCTTTCTTTAATAATTTAATTAAATATAAGATTTATCTCAATTAAAGTATGCCATGAAACAGGTAATGTAGTAGGTTCGGTGAATAGATGATTAGCCTCAATGAGAAAAGTGCCAGCCATTTACCTTAGAATCAGATTGTAGCCAACGGTGCGACTGTAGAATAATATAATATAATATGGAAAATTCCCGAAATCGAATAAAAGAATCAAGAGTCAGGACCCTATAATGGAACTATTTTGTTGTCATGATACAGGATATAAGTACTCCTATTCAACATTTTTCTATTGAATTCAAAGAGTATGCTTGATAAAAGCTACACGTGTTGTGGGATGTAAGAGTAAGAGTAACAAAAGGTAAGTATAATTGAATTTATATGTATTCTGTTTTCTGAAAAGGATCAGATTTTCTAAATTCTTTCTTCCCTACATTATGAAGGACATATGCACTCTCCAGCGGCAGAGAATGCTCAAAAGACATCCACCAACTTTGGCCTAATACAAAATTTTATTCATTATTCCAACCATGACGATAACTATTTCTATAATGTTCCTCTCTAATAGAGTACACTAGAAACTAATAATTTGACTTTTGTATTTTTATATCCATCCATTTCTTTGTCTTGCAAAAACTTATTGAAATCATCTTTTCCCTTTTGGTTCTGACTATAAGCCCCCCAACTTCCCGAAAAAGAAAAAACAAGTGGCTAATGAAACAGAAACTCTAACTTTAACATTCAAGAAGGTATACGAACCAGACATAACGCAACATCAACAGAATTGACAGATTGCCAAATACTTAACATCACCATGCGCCCAAACAGCAGACTACCAACAACTGCCCGCCCTCATACACTAAGAATAACAGAGTGAACACACACATCATCCGGTTCATGATGAGCAGCAGTTCATATATTGCATGAGTAAGGGAAAACATACTGGTTGAAAGAGGATCTGAACAACATTGGTAAGGAAGCAGAAACAAGCAAGACAGACATACACATACCATAAAGCGTGAATGCAGAAAGTTAAACATAAAGACTTATTCTATTGTTTGAAACACAAGTCCAAACACCAAAAAAGAAACATTTGACCAACGTTGGGGGAAAAAAACTCATTGTAAAAGTCACAGACAGCACAGACACCATTACATTCGCAGGAGTGAGCTAAATCATATAGAGAAAGCCAACATAATTTTGAAACCCTCAGTCAGATTATTACTTCCGTAACCAAACTAAAAATAACATGGGCCACCGATAGATTATTAGAGTACATAAGCCAATACCACATAATTCTCCAATCATCCAGCTTTTGAATCAGATTTTGTGCTAGCTTTTGACTCTGATTTTGAGTCCCCTCTTGTTTGAGTCACATCTAAGCTTCTTGCCTCACCTGAACAACATCCACCACCATGATGATGGTGATGCTGGTGGTGGTGATGATGACCATGATGATGGTTCTGCTTCCCCTTCAACTGCTTCCGCATGTCATATGCATCTTCGCCATCTGCATAATATTTGGCCTCTACATCATGAATCTTATATCCCAAGGTCTGGGTATATAGATTAAATGCTGCCCTGTTACTCTTCCTCACATGCAACGAAACATACTCTGCTCCAAACACCTGCATCACTTTGCCTATTAGCAATGAAGAATATAAATGTTATTTCCTCCTTTCTGATTAGCTTTTCAGTTCATGAATTGCTACATAATAACTAAATGTAACATTAATTCCAACATAAGCATTCTACATAAAAGTAAAACCATAATTTTGTTAAGAAAACTAAAAAGATTACATTTTTAAGTTTTTCTACTTCAAAAATATCGCTTGCTTCTTAGACGTATCCAAATGAGCTTTCAAATTGCCAAACGAACGTAACAGAAGCAACAATCAAAGCCTATCTAATTTACAAGAAAATATGTATTTAATCAGCAATAAAATTTGTATAACTAAGGAGAAATCAAACTTCCAAAGTTTCATAAAACATGCATAGTCAAATGATGAAAAAAAAAAAAAAGGTAAGACCTGCTCCATGGCGGCTTGGGCGGCGTTCATGAGCTTAGTGGCGAGGCCAAGCTTGCGGTGGGTGCGGAGGACGGCGAGAGAGGTGATGTGGCCGTGACACTCGTTGCTTTCTTCTTCCATCTTGGCAAGAACGTAACCAACGATACGGCCGTTGTAGTCCTCGGCCACGTAAAGGAGCTGAGGCCAAGAGAGGATGTGATACAAATAGTACTTCATCTGGTAATTCTCGGGGAGGCATAGCAGATTACAAGCTTGCATCGCCAGTAAGTCGTCTATGGTTGCTTTGCGTATGCACACCATTGCTTCTTCCGCTGGATTTTATTGCCTAGTTTGGGAATTAGGGTTTTTTTATTTTTCTGATCTTCAATTCTACTTCAGATAAAGAGAGAGAGGGATTGATTCGATATTTATGAGGTTCCCACTAGTTTTGATGGTTTAGGGCTTGGGCTTGGCTTGGTTTTTCCAGACACAGCCCGATTTTAAGGTGAAAAGCATGGCCAGACTTACAAGAAAAGTCATAAGTTCTTGTTATCTTGGAAAAGCACGTGTATGGGGCTGCTAGCGTTGATATTTTGGAAAATAATTAGTTTTTTTTTAGATTAAATTGTCTAATATAAGCGGGAAATCAATAATCCCAGGCTAGATAAAAAGGCTAGAGTCCAGCCCATTTTACCTGAGGCCCACCTCCAACTTGATTGGGTTTGGAGCACTAAATTTCTATCGGACTCAGTTGGCCTGCGGCAGTGAACCTACTATTAAAACAGAGTTCAAAACCATACTGGTATATAAGTCGAGCAAGAATATTAAAGGGTAATAAAACCTCTACATGTTACAAGATAGAGCTAACATAGGAGCGGAGCGGCAGGTTGAGAATGAAGATTTTGTCTTAGTTCTTAGGGGAATAAATATACAGTACAAATGACTAATACAGATACAAATAACCTCTCGCTTACACATTGAATTTCCACATTCCAATGTACTTGCTATTATGTGCAGTGACAACTTTTTTCATGCCAACAACCAAGCATTTGATGGGAGGTCATGCAGTTCTTGGAGTCCTGTCAATTTGGCCATCTTCCGAGAGTCTTATTCCATTCCTTTTTTTTCAATGAACACATGCATATTTCCAGAGCAACTTGGCAGCCTCTTATCACCAAAAACACAGCTTGAAAGAACTTCGCCTGTTTTCTGTTTCAAAACAGGAAGCACACCATCAATTCCTCCAATGACCAAAGTTAATTTATCATTCCGCAAATGATGCAAGGAATAAAGAACATTTGAACTTATTCGTGTCTTCCATAATGATTTCATGGTCCTGCAGTTTTAAAGAACAAGGTGATTCAACCACTCATTTATTTTAGTCTCCATGACTAAATCTACTATTACCATTGCCAACTGCCACGAGATTGATAGATCCTATCCAACCCCTTCTTCCTTACATTAATAGAGCTACAGTTTCATCACCACTTTAAAACATGAAGCATAATATCAAGAAAATAGTGGATCATATTTTACAGGTAGCACATTTTTTGTTTCACTTATCAATTACTAAGCCCTTGCATCATGCACCATTCACAGAGTATCCAGTCACCCATTTCATTTCCAGTCAAAAAGCAACTTAATGAGCAAATGGGTTGCAAAATAAGTCAAAAAGTTGAACATGAAAAAGAAAATAGCTCTAGATTTTTTTTTCCCTACTTGATCAGTGATTTAGCTCTAATATTTGAAATCTATGAACTTAAACTAATAAAAAAAGAAGTTACGATTCAACTAACATACCTAAGGTCTCAACAATAGCACATCCAAATGTTGTCCCTGCAAACACTAAATGAGAACAAGGTCCTTATGCCTGTCAGAACAAGATGAAACTAGATTCGTGTTTCAGATGCAAAATACCGAAAAAACCAAAGTGGTGTTCAATACAGTGATGTACATAGCGTTTAATAATACAGCCTGCCAAGTCAGTTGGCATTAGTGTAGCTTCCCGCTGATCAGATGAGAGGCTGGATATTGAGACACTACCAAGAGAGCTCCCACTGAGAGTCAACTGGTCATCACTCAGAGATAAGCATGTTACAGGCCGGCATGCATCCTGCTATGAAGAGATCAATAAGAGCATTAAACGGATTACTTCAAATATTGGGAGAGAATGAAACATATAACATTCAAAATATTGGGAGAGAATGAAACATACACCATTCAACAAGCACAGTGCATACTTAATAATTCGAGGACATGTCCTACTATACATGTCAAATACATAAGCAGTTCCAACCTCACATCCAGTGACAGGATCCGGATCAATGCACCTATAGAAGAAAGCTGTTTAGTTTTCTTCCTTGATACCTAACCAATTAATATGGTTTAGGAGTAACATTTTAGAGAAGAATATTCATGCCAGAAATTTCTGTTAATCAACATAATGTATGCATCTAGTCATACTGCATCCATAAACCTTTCGAGAATGTGCCTTCACGGTAGGGAAATATACTTCTTTTCCCGTTACATCTCCATATGCCTACACGTGAACCAAGCAAACCAACAATCTGGAAGAAAAAGAAAAAGGTAGAAATTGTTCAGCAGAACTTATTTGATTAAATCAATTGAAAGCTTTCAACATAAGCACAATGATTACATTCTCAATAAGAGCATTTAATGTTTAAGGTCACTTGTGAACTGATCTAGGAGACATGATTGGGGAAAAAGAGAGGTTAGGGAAGAGGCAAAGGAGGAGAATGAGAAAGAGTGAGATAGATTAAGCAGCTAATTACAAGCGGAGAATGAAGTTACCTTGCTCTTATCGAAATCAAAGTCAACTAGGGAGAAAGTATCAGGAATGTGATATTCTTCCACACAGTTGTAGCCGTCCAATGACCAAAGACGCATAACCTGGTTTAGTTCCCATTAAAAAGCGTGAGTAGATTTAAGCAGTAAAGTAAAAAACCTTTCAGACAAAAGAAGGATAAAGTCTACTACAAAATTAAAGCCATATCTATCAGTTTTATATAGCAGATCACAATTAAAGAAATCAGCACTTGACTTTTTATTGACCTCGAGCAAATGGTAAAGAATTGGACTGAGTTTAAACAACTCTCTCAAACCTGATTCACCAAGAAGGGAAATACCAAAAAAAATGTTTATATTCCACATTTCCCACGTGCAGAACAATATGCTTTCTATATGTCCAATATAACATGCTGACCATAATTATTCTACAGTCAATATCCAAAATGTGTATTTGACTCATGACAAGCATGGGGAACAAACTTTTTTTCTCTTTCTGGTACTTTTCAAATATGACTGAAATGGGTAGCAAAGACGAACTTATTCAATGCAAATGAAATTGGTTTGAGCAATGCCTTTTCTTTAGATGCATGAACTGAGTAAGCTGGCCTGATGAAATTGAAGGAACCGACCTAAAATTGACAGAAAAGACTTATGCAGCATAAGCATGCCTCGTTGCCAACACCAGTGAGAAGTAAGCCCACCTTCATCATGCACTGATCAACCATAACAGAATACAAGGTTAGAAACGTGCAAGGCCGCAGCCTCCAGAATCTTTTGTAATAAGATAAGTAGCAATTTTAAGTTAATTGTAAGAGTAAATTGGATTTTGAGCACCATGCATTTCAACAAGAAGAAACAGAGGTGGAAAAAGAGCATCACAACGTTACCCGACTGAATGAGCTTTCCACTGGTCAATATCAATGCGACCTCGTAGTAAAGATAGCCTATGATGCTTCATGGCTACTTCTTCTAGACCCAATTACCATGATTGTCCTGAAAAATTGGACTCACTGGCATTTCCCCGCAGCTCGAAGTACAACACTTGCAATAACTTGGATTTTTTAGTGACTGCATTACTTTTTAATAGCTGCATTCCTTAATATAATGAAAAAGGATAATAACTCATTTGTCCCTAAACTATTGTAATTTTTTTAATATGATACTTAAATTAAAAAAATTTTAATCAAATACTTAAACTTTAATTTCGTGTATTAAGTTATCTCAACTTCTTAAAACTGTTAGAATAATATTGATTTAGTACTTAAATGTTGACATTGATGATATATGACTATCATGTGATAGTGATATGATTGGCATATGTCCATTTTAAATAATAAAAAATAAAAAAGTTTTTTAGAAATTATAGTTTTTAAAAGTGACATGTGATAGTTACATCTAGATCATATGACAGTCACGTGTCATTCATATTAGTATTTAAATATCAAGTTAATGTTATTTTAATGATGTTAAGAGTTTAATAATTTAATATCTAAAAATGTAATTCAAGCATTATATTAAAAAAAAAATTTTTAGATATCTCATTAGAAAAATACAATAAGTCTATGGTCAAATGAGATATCATGTCAAGAAAAAAAAGAGAGAAAGAAAGATACAAGCAATTATAAAGTAATTCCTTGAATAAATAGGAAAATTTGTGAAAGGCAGAGAGAGAACGAAAGTACCAAGAGAGGGAGAAGAAACCGAAGACCATTTGCAGAAATTTGTTTCTTGTTTCCCTTCTGAATCTATCAACAGCTTGTTTTTGGAATTTGCGTACATATCGTTGAAAACTCAGACCAGATTCAGCATAGATTTTCAGTTTATTTCAAGGCAAGGGATGTGGAATATGACGGCCCAGTATTCTCCTCTCTTTTATGCACTTGTCTTGCAAAACAGGACAGCTAGAGATGCATAGTCGTCCAAGTGAGGCCGGTAGGCCTGTCTTTGGTAGAAATCGGAACTTACGGCAGTCTTTAATGTGCAAATCTTCGAGTGCTGTGAGGTTTTCGAGTCCCCTTGATAGAGATTCCAAATTCTGGAGGCTTTCCATGCAAAGATTGGTTAAAGTGGAAGGAAGCATCACGCCCTCGTCATCTGGAAAGGAAACCGTATCTGCAGCCGGGCACGTACCAACAATTTTGATTTCTGTAAGTCAATTAAGTTTTTCCAGGGCCCACCCTCACATTGGCTACTTCAGATTTTTGCAGTTACGCTAACTCGAGAAGTTATGTAGGGTGGCAAACCACCATCTGGAATGGATGTGAGAGCCACAGAATCAGAAAAACTCAATTCTTGAAGGAAGGTGAGAGGTTCTGTATCTGGGTTGGCAGGGCCCTGAGATTCCTACAATTGGATATGCGAAAAATTTTAAGATTTGGGATTGACAACCTGCCTTCGAGGAAGGATTCTGAGGCAAGAGAATCACCTAGACACGAATATTCAAGATGACATGCTCTATTCTCATTTTCATCACGTCGCACTAGTCCATCCGGAAGACATTGTATATATCTGCAGTTTTCTATTCTCAACCTCTTTGAGTGTGTAGGGCAACTTGCCTTTTAAGAAGGATTTCAGAGAAGAACATCCTACAACTCTTCAAGAAGGCTGTAGTGGGTGTTGCAGCCATTCATCCCAAACGTGTCAGGCAGTGGCCTCAGAGCCTTGCAGTCATACTGTAAGGCACTTTAGTGTATTTGGCAAACCTGTTGCTGGCAGGGAAACAAATTTTGGCAGCTTTCAATCCTGAGATCTTTAACAGACGAGAGGCAGCATAGCCCTTGCTTTTCTCCGATCAAGGATACAAGCTCGGGACAATTCTTTATTACTAGACTCTCTAGCCGAGGCAGGTTTTCTAATTTTGATCCATTCCGCCACAAACAGGTAAGTTCACAGCAACCCTCAATCTCTAGAACTTCAAGTTTCACAAAGGCCTTTGCGAGCTCTTCAGTTAAGCAGGTAAGGTCTGAAATTCTCTAAATTTTCAATTTGGTGATGGAACGATGATCAACCATACTTATAAGGATTACGTCACTACTTTCTTCAATAGTCAATTCACCTAAGCATGAGATGCCTAAAGGCGAATTCATTAACCATGGAAACTTTTGAACATCTAGTTTTACCAGAGAACAAAATGTTCTTGGTAACTTTCCAGCTAACTTAGGAGTTAGGACAGTCATGCAGTATAAGCTCACGAAGAAGAGGGACAACTTCTACATTAGCAACAGGTGAAATCCATTCCTTCCATTCTGGCTTGTTCTCAAACCTCAAGAACTCCAAAGATGGAAAAGCCTAAACAAAAGAAGAATCCTCTCCGTAAAATTCAGTGCCCAAATTCTTCACTGCATGCATGCCTCTTATATTCAACTTTCTAAGTAATGCCCGAGTGATGGCAATGATAAGCAATTTATACAGCCAAGAGGTCTAGCTGCTCTGTTTTAGCAAAAGAAGGATTCCCTTACCCAAGAAGGGAACTTTGTAGCAAAGAAAGCTTAATTGCAGCGCGTCGAATCAAATAATAGCCATTGGTTGCTTCACAGGTCAAAATTGGAGGCTACCAGGTAATATAAAATAGTAGTAGTATTAATATTTAAAATAGTTGTTCTAATGATGTTGCATTGTTTAACAGGAAACATAGATGGAAGAGAGAAGGAATGAGATAAAATTATATTTACAATGCTAATGTACTACTGTATTATTACGAGAAGAAGTTTGATTATTATTCAGTTAGCAGGAGTAACCTTTGTAATTAACTCGTAGTATATCAGTAGAAACCAATTATGCCATCCCTTTGATCACAAATTAATCAATCAATTAGTCTTTGTAGGTACAGAAAATTATATTTGGATAAACAAAACAAATATATATATATTGCTTCTATTGCATCTTGCAGCTGCTCAGGTACATTGCCCCATTTTAGTTGGTTGCACTCAGGGACAGGGATTTCATAAATCAAAACATTATTTGCTTTTATTTCTTCTATCATCCAACTGTACAGCAGTAAAATATGCTATTAGCATATGATAAACAAAGTACAAAGGCATTAGAGTTCTATATTAGAAATGCACATTTATTTGTCATAGTGATACAACATCGAAAATTTTGTTTCTAGTTTCCTGAGGCCAGAAAAGGATTTACCTGGTTCAACAGTAGGACGTATTAGAATTTCGTTTTTGGTAGAATTCAATCTGCTTAAGCTCGTTCAGCGGATGTCGTGATAATTTATCCTCACACGAGGAAGGTGAGAAAGGATTGGCCAATATGCACCTTTCTCATCTAAGCATTTCTTTTCTAGAAGAGGACAATTTCTGATTTCAAGTACACCCAGCATGACAGGCAGGCCATCGTTCGGCAAGTACTGAAGCTTAGGGCAGTCCCAAACATCTAATGCTTCAAGAAAAACCAGGTCCTGGAGCCCCTTGGATAGAGATATCAGATTAGGTAAACTCTGGACTCGAAGGTGGAGAAGAGTTCGTGGAATTGTAGACTCTTCTGGGAAGGAACTCATATGCAAATCAAAATCACCAACATTTAAGTCTTTAAGAGAAGTGAGCTTGTGCAGGCGCCACATTGCAAAGGGTAGTTTGAGTTGCTTGCAACCCCATATAGAAAGTGATAGCAGGTTTGGGGGAAAACCAGCTTCCGGCAAGAATTTTACACCTGGACAACCAAATACTGTTAGATATTGCAGAGATGTGAGGTCATGCATCTGCTTGGGTAAGGACCTGAGATTCTCACAGTTGGAGATCAAGAGTGTTCTGAGTTTATAGATGGGCAACCCACTTTCTGGGAAGTTCTCCAAGGAAGAGCATTGAGTTACATGCAACTCAGTGAGATGTTCAAAGCTGTACAGGCACCAAGGTAAGGCTTTCAGATTTTTGCAGTTTCCAATGCGAATGAATTCAAGAGACCTACTATTCTGTAGCAATCTCTCTGGAATACACTCCAAGTGAACACAATCCCAAATCTCAAGGTGCTTAATGGCAGCTGGTAACTCACCAGTAGGAAACAATCTGAGAGATGGACATACCAGAATCTCCAAGTTTTCAAGATGACATCTAGTGATGATGCTGTCACCATCGGTCACCAGTCCCTCAGGTAAAGACTTTAAAGACTGACATCCCAAAATTACCAGATTTTTTAGCGTAGATGGCAAACTTCTATTTGGAAAAGACAATAGTTTGGGGCACCATTTAACACTCAAATCTTTCAATGATCTCAGCTTTTGTAGCCCATTTGGAAGCTTTACCAGTTCAGTGCAATCTTCTATTTCCAGATATTCTAGGCTGGAAGGCAGCTCTTCCTCTTCCTCTTCCTCTTCATCTATCAACCTCCATAGTTGAGGACACTTGATAATTGCCAAACGCTTCAAACAAGAAAGGTTTTCTAGTCTGGCACCCTTTTGCCACAGCAATGTCAGTCTAGGACAATCTTCAACTTCAAGAACTTCAAGTGATACCAAGCATGTGAAGTGTTCGGGTAAGCAAGAGAGATTTGAAATGTTCTCAATTTTCAACCTAGAGAGAGCAGTGAGGTCTACGAACCTTGGAAGAAACTGCTCATTACATTGTTCTAAATTCAATTCACGAAGAGATGGGAAGCTCAGAAATGAGGCTGCCAGCTGAGGACATTCACAAATGGAAAGCTTTACAAGGGAAGTAAGCAGGTTGGGCACAGCTCCTACCAACTTAGGACAATTCTGCAACACAAGCTCATGAAGATGGGGGAATTTTTTTTCTGCAGCTTCAAACCCCCGAGGTTGAGTCCAGTTCTCCCACTTCAACATTTCTCCAAATGTTAGAGTCTTTAAGGATGGAAAAAGCTTATCAGAATATTTAGTCCCATAAAATTCAGAATCCACCAGGCTTACTTCACTCATTCTCTCAATGTGCAAGTCCTTGAGGGAAGGTAATCTCCCAAGTGATGGTAATGATGTGATTTTCGAACAATCATAGAGATTTACTTTCACTACATTAACAAATGAAGGATTCCCAATCCAAGAAGGGAACTTTGATCCTTTATAAAACAATATACTGAGCTTCTTTAGATTTTGATGGGGTTCTAGGACGTCGAGAACATCAAATTCATCTACTTTGCTCTGAATATCATTTGGAGCATTACTCCACTTCATAGCTATCTCATCAAGTCCACATTTCTCCTTTAGATTGGCAACCCTTACGTCTCGAATCTCTGCCACATTTTGCAACTCAAATAGAGAAAGCTGCCCTTGAAGATGAGACAAGCCTTTCAACTCTCTTATCCTACGCCCATTGCCTTTCTCCACAGTAAACTTTGACAGCTTCTTGAGATTGATCAAGTTACCTATATTCAGTGGCATTTCCGTCATATTATCAGTATCAGCAATATCAAGATAATGAAGGCTGATTAGATTCCCCATTCCTGGAGGCAATTTAGCAAGTTCTTTACACCCCCTCAAGTTTAATGTCTGTAAATTGCAGAGAGCACCCAGTGAGTCAGGTAAGCATCTAATTCCAGTGCAAGACAGATTCAGGTATCGTAAGTGATTGAGATCACCAATAGAATCTGGCAGCTCACTTATGCAATAACCACTCAAAGATAGCACTCTTAAGCATCCAAGTTTAGGCAGAAGGTCTTGGAACACTGTATTAGATAAATAGCATTCTACTTCTGGATCTGGCACAAAGACGGGTAATGCTACGAATGTTCTTAAGCGTTTCATATTGTTGAAGTATTCAAATTTTGCGACGACATCATACTTCTGGCGAATGAATGAGGAGTGGCGAGCCCTCATGGGAACATAGCATTGCCCATTGCCATTAATCCTGTCCTCCAACTTAAAGCAAACTTCACCAGCAACATATTGAGCTAAATCATTGATGAGGTCATGCATCATATAACATGATTTGCTAACACTTGATTGTTGAAAAAAAGACCTCGATAATAGATCATGAAAATACTCAGAACCTAAGTCTTCCACCTGCTTCAATCCTTTGGGTTGATGGATAAAGCCTTCCGCAATCCATAACTGAACTAATTCATTCTTGTCAAACTCATAGTCCTTGGGGAATATTGAACAATAAGCAAAACATTGTTTCAAATGAAAAGGAAGATAATGGTAGCTCAACCTCAGGGCCGGCAGAATCTCACTATTTTCTTCTGGTAAATCCCATATCATGCTGTTCAGTATATCTTCCCATTCACGATAATCTATCTTGCAGCGCAGTAGGCCTGCAAGGGTTTTCACAGCCAATGGCAAGCCTTTACACCTTTTCACAATTGCCTCACCAATTACTTCCAAATTTGGATGATTATCAAAATTTGTACTCCCTAAAGCATGTTGTGTGAACAAAGACAAACACTGATCATCTGACAGTTCTTCCAAATGGTAAGCAGAAACAGTTCCCATTATTGATGCAACTCGTTGATGACGGGTTGTAACGATGATTTTACTTTCCGCAGAACCTACTTCAAAAGGACCACGAAGAAGCATCCAATCGTTATAGTTCTCATTCCAAACATCATCTAGAACTATGAGAAATCTCTTCTTAGACAGTTTCGTCTTCGCTCTAACTTGCAGCTCGTTCAAGTCATTAACATCCGAAGCCCTTGAAGTAATGGATTCTAACAGAGTTTTCATCACTCGAACAACATCAAATTCCCCAGAAACACAAACCCAAGCTCTCAATTCAAAGAAACTATCAACTCTGGCATCATTATAGACGAGCTGGGCAAGAGTAGTTTTCCCTAAACCTGCCATTCCAACTATGGGAATCACAGAAATCCCACCATCACATGATTCGTCCTTCAGAAGTTGATTAACAATAAGGTCCTTCTCTCTGTCCCTACCAAAAACAAGAGATTCATTCACCAAAGAAGTAGAGGGCGTTCTTCGCAGCACTCTATCACGGCTACCCTCAATTCTTTCTATCAAACCAAGGTCATCTTTTTGTTGGACAATATCTTGCAATCTAGCAGTTATTTCCTTTATTTTGGATGCCATTTTATAATTAAAAGTAAAATGATCAAAAAGGGAAGAAGCGTATTTTCGTATCTTGCTGATGATTGTTTGACTCTCTTCCTTGAACTTTTGACGCATAGCTACAGTGGCAAAGTCATCAAGCACATCTTCAATATCGTAGGCCAAGTCTTTGAGCTCGTCAAGCCATATCTTAACAACGCGATCAGTGAATTGCCTCTCCTCTGCGTCTTCGAGAACTGCCTGAATCTTGAAGAGAATGGTCTCCCATTTCTTGAGATGGGCACGGACCTGTTCCTTGCGAGCAAACTCCAGCAGCATAGGGGTGGCCAGCTCCTCGGATAACATCCCAATGAGAGAAGAAAGAAGGTTCTCGCCAACCAAAGCGATCCCACACTCCATCGCAAAGAAACAGAGCCTTTTGATCAGAAACAAGAGGAGATGATAAATTAGAGGTGACCCACCAATTTGCAACAACTGAACAGGAGTTAAAGAGAAGAAAAAGACGTGCTTCCTGCTTTTGCACAAAGTAAAAACGAGGATGTTTCATCATCAAGATGGAACCTTCGAGATTGAATCTTGTCCGTTGGTTAAAAAAGTACCAGAAAAGTTCTATCTGAACGCTGATAATGCATTTTTATTTAAATCTATAATTAATATTTATTTAAATTATTTTTATTTTAATTAGTTTTTATTTATTTTTATATTAAATTTAAAACCATTAAAGTTTTAACAATGGATTTAAGTGAACATGAATTATTAACTTTCAGACAAAGTGAAAAAAAACTTTTATTACTTTTTAAATAGTAAAGAGATTTTTTTTTTTTTTGGAAACTTTACCTTTGGAATACCTCTGTCAAGGTCTCTATCATAAACAGCATGTATCACTTACGATTATCACATTTGTTCGGCCATTTCGATTATTTTGAATTAAATTATTTAAAATTAAATTAAATAAATTATTTTATTTTATTTTATTTTTATTAATTATATTAATTTTAAATATTAATTAATCAAATTTAATTCTTTGATCAATTTGATTAAGTTTTTATTAATCTAATAATATGATTATTACAAAACGTGATTAATCAATTATAATTTACTATTATATAAAGTTTATAAAAATATATAAGATTTATATTTTAAATAGTAGATAATTTTATAATTTTTAAATTTGATTAATTAATTATAAAATTATAATAAAAAAAGTGAAATACTTTCCTATTTTACTCTTCAAAATAAAAAAAATTTTAAAATTTAAAATCAAACAAAAAGGAAAGGATGTTGCAGTTGGTTAAAAGGGAAAAGGAAGTATTGGTTTTGGCCTAACTTCAGTTAGGTTATTACGGCGATTACATTTGGATTGATGAGATTGGTTATGATGGAAATAAAAATAATTGTAGAAGTAAAAATGCAAGATTAATTACCATAGTTTAATAAAATATGGATTTAGCTGTAAAAGTATTAATAATGATGAGATAAATTATATTAAAGAATATATATTAAAAAATTTACATATAATAAAAATTTTAAATTATTTAATATTTATACAATTAATAAATAATTATAGATTATAAATTATAAATTATTTTTATATTAAATAATAAATTTGTTAATAAATAATAATAAATAATAAAATGTATTTATCAATTAATTTATGATATAATAGAAAATATATATTTATTAGTTTATTATATAATAATGAATCATAAAAAAAATAAAAATTTAGGAAACATTTTTGAGTTAACAATAAAAATTTAAGAGTAAAAAAAAACTAAAGTGACGACCACTGAACCAAAAAATAATTAATTGATGTCGCATAACAGTCGATTCCATTTGGGTGTCAACGGGACAGTGCCGTGCTGCAGGCCGATCTCATTCAAATCAAACTAGATGGGTAAAAGTGACGATATGGTGTAATTTATTACTAGTGCTTTTAAACCAACCCAACAATTGTGTAATATAAAAACCCAAGAAAAATATCCCACGCTTATAACAGCCACACTAGCATTGTCTGGTACACCAGATGGACACTTGTTCGGCCACGGAAAGTGGCGGAGGAAAAAGCCACTTAAGTTTATTTAATGCTCTAATGTAAAGCCCAAATGGCCGTATCCATTTGAACGGTAAAATGATTTGCTTTTGAATAGAAAAGTTTTTTTTTTTTATTATGGCAAAAAAAAAATTGGAATGCTGTGTTATTTTTATTTAATATTTATATAAAATTTTATTTAAATATTTATATTAAAACTTTATTTAAGTATAAATTACAAATTAAAGATTTATTTGGATATGAATTAAAAATTAAAAATTTATTTAAATATAATAAAAGTATAAATATTTATATAAATAAAATAATAAAGTTGAGATTTTTTTTATTATTTTAATCAGATAGATAATAATACATTACATGCCGGCGTGGCTTCTAATGCTTTGCCCGCAAAAGTCAAAAGAACTTCGGCGGATTAAAAAAAGAATTTGAAGCTGGCTTGCGGACTCTTGTTATATGCAGACCGCAGTGTCAAAGAAGACATTGGCCGCTGACTCGTGAGCCATCACTTTTCAAAATGCGAAACACTAATAATTATCTCACTTTGTATCTTCAGCGATATATTGGACTATGTAACTAATTATAATATTTAAGAAATAATAGTAATTTCTAAAGTTTTTTTTTGTTACATTAAAAAGACAAAATTCAAGTATAAATAACGAAAAAAATAAAAATTTAATTCAAAATCAAAATTTTAATGCCTTTTTAAGTACTTTTAATCATTAAATTAAAAAAAAACTAAAGTGACGACCACTGAACCAAAAAATAATTAATTGATGTCGCATCACAGTCGATTCCATTTGGGTGTCAACGGGACAGTGCCGTGCTGCAGGCCGATCTCATTCAAATCAAACTAGATAGGTAAAAGCGACAATATGGTGTAATTTATTACTAATGCTTTTAAACCAACCCAACAATTGTGTAATATAAAAACCCAAGAAAAATATCCCACGCTTATAACAACTACACTAGCATTAAATCGAAATTAAATCTTTAATGTCTCTTTAAATATTTTTAATCATTAAATTAAAAATTTAGAGACAATTCCTAAAGTTAAAACCTAAGCAACGGTATATATATAAACTGCCAAATGAAAAGCGAAATCAAACATCAGATGAGAGGTAAGAAATTACGAGGAAAGTGCATAAAGATCAAAGTAACATATATCCGAGAGGGGGAGCCGGCTGGGCCAGCAAAGTACCTAAAACAGCCTACGATAGTGCGATCGATCGATTGTTTGGCGGGAAGCTAATTGGTCTTGATACGTTGCTACCAACCTTTGCACGCATGGTTTTGACTACTTGTAGCCAAATATATATTGGTTATTCACAACGTCAAACCTTAACAAAGAACAACAAAAAGTACAACTATATATAGTCTAAATATTATTATTAGTTAGTAGTATGAGATGATCATTTAAGTTTTATTTGCTTCCTACTACTGTATATTTAATTTTATTATTATTATTTTTAATAAATTTTCTTTTGTTTTCTTAAAAAATTGCTATACCAGTAATTAAAATAGCATTAATCTGCTTTATCAAAGTATCTAATTTAAAAAAAAGTAAAAAATGAATAAATTTTTTGAGACGAATATCAAATTATGTCATAATTAAATTTATTATCTACACACATACACACATATATATATACAAGTTATAATGCATTAGTAACTTTTTTTTAATACCTCCAGGCCCTAAAATTGCCATCGGATGTTTCTTTTCTGCTTTTCTTTGTTCTTTGATGCATTGGGTTGGGTTATTCTAGTTGGTTACTGATGAGGATAATGTCGAATCCTGAAAAGTGGAAAGAGTTCTTTGAAGAATCTTCTAGGATAAGAAAGAATAAAATTGTTCCATACCCAGAGAATAATTAAAGAAATTGTTCCATTGCTTTTTATTTTATTTTATCTTATATATTTTACAATATATCCTTAGCCTAGCTAAAAAAAAAAAAAAAGTTGGAATAAAAAAAATTGTTCTCATATTAGTTTTTTGTATCTGCTTTATTCGTTTCTTATGAGGTAATTTAAATATGTGTGGTAAGCCTTTATAATCTTTAGTTTTCTCTGCCTTTTGGCTTCTCCTAATCCTCGGCGTGGTTGTGTAAAGAGCCAAACAGAATGATGGAAGCTGAAGGCATACGCTATCATCAATTTCATGAAGAAATTAAATATCAAACAGTAGGTGGAGATTGTTAAGTTCCACCATCATCATCTACTTAATTTGGAAGTAATTTTGATTCCTTTTTTTTCATACGTGGGAATATTTAGAACGACTTGACTTATGTAATTATGGGAATGTTGTATTCAGCTTATAAATAATGGCAGCAGTGACCAACACCTCCTCTTAAACTTTTTCTACGTATATATATTGTCGTCTACTGATAGTGGTGTATCCATGTAATAAAAGTGGGGTCATTTGATCTGATCATTTAAATTTTTAATTCCTCTATAATATATATTAATATAGAATAAATCATAAATCAGTTTCATTAAAATAAAAATTTGAGAGGAATTGACCTTATTAAAATAAAAATTTAAGAATCAATATATATTATAAAAAATAATTTGGGGTTAATATTTAATTAGTGAAAAATAGATATCACAATTTGACAAAAAAAAAAAACAAATCACACAAAGAGTAGTTAAGAAAAGGAAAATATTAGTGTTATTTATCCCCTAGTTTTTTTTAATATTAAAACTAGTTTTATTTTTACCAATTATGACTGTAATTATAAAAAAATATTTTTTATGAAGTTATTAATATAAAAAAATTATAATTATATTCAATTATTACATATAAAAAGTCAATAAATTACATCAAATAAACAAATTAACCAAACAACAAATCATCGTTTAGTTGAATCAAACTTACACATGTGAAACTCGAGTAGAAGAACTTTCAGCTATAAAAAAACTAAAAAATTTGTTTCTTAAACCAATAAGAGATAGTTTAGTGAATAATTGTTTGATTTCACATTGAAAAAAATAAATTTGATGTATTAAATGATAATTTTTGAAATATGAAAGATAACACAACATTTGTAAGAAGATGTCTTTACAATGAAAATTTCGTTTTGGATTATTATTCTATATTGATGGTGAAATTATTAAATTTTACAGTCGAAATTAGATGATTGTTATATATGTTTATTTAATAATTAAATAATTTATTATTTTTTAAATATATCATAATAGATATAAGTTAATGCTACAATCTCACTTGTAAAATTTAATACTTCATTATCATATAAGATAATAATCATTTTCTTCAAAAAGGAATTTCAAAGCGACTGAAAATTATTTGTATCAAACCTAACAGGAGATTGAGAGACAATGCTTCTATAGTTCACAGATATCAACCTTCGATCACTGGTTTCAAGAGATTTAGTTTCAGCTGGTAAGACTTGATCCTCAAGCTCTTACCTCACCAATAACAAAAAGCAAGTAGAAAAAAACAAAAGAAGAGATTTCAGTTGAGCGCTCGTAGGTTTTAATAAAACTTTTGAGATAAAATTGGAAGGAACACAGAGAGATGCATTAATGGGTGGTTGATACTTCCTCCTAAGCCCAACAGTTTAGGGTTTTTTTTTTTTTTTTTGTGACTCTCTTCTCTCTCTTTAGTTCTCACAGATACAGGTCATAGCCTAGTATGGATTATGAAAGATAGGAAAATAAAAAATAAAAAAACAACTTGAGAAATAGAAATTTGTTATTAGGAGTTGCCTGTTTATAGTTTAAAATATTAAACGGTGTGGCTATTTTAAGAGCACGAATGCTTGAAGGCAGCTGTTAATATGACTGTTCCTAGCATTCCTCAAAAGGTATTTGAAGCTTGCTGCAGACATTTGTTATATGCAGACCGCAGTGTCAAAGAATCATTGGCCGCCAACTCTTCAGTCCTCAGTTTTCAAAAAGCGAAGCACTAACCAACCACATACGATAGCGTTTTGCAAAATAATTATCTCCCTTTCAACTTCAGTGATATATTGGACTGTGCAACTAATTATATATTATATTTAAGAAACGATAATTCCTAAGTTAAAACCTAAGCAAAGGCATATATATAAACTACCAAATGAAAAGCGAAATCAGATGAGAGATAAGAAGTTACGAGGAAAGTGCGTAAAGTTTAAAGTAGCATATATCTGGGAGGGGAGCCGCCACCTTATACGGCCGACGAAAGTGATCAATCGATATCTGTTTGGCAGGTAGCTATTTGGCACTTGATACGCTGCAGCCACCCCTTGCATGCATGGTTTTGACTACTTGTAGTCAAATACATATCGGCTATTTCACGACGACAATCCCTAATAAAGAACTGTTGGGGAACACCAACTCTGATATCATTTGTTGGATTAAAACCCTCCAATCCAATCATACCAACGAAAGCGAAATCAAATAATAAATTAAATACACAAAAGATAATAATTTAACGTAGTTCGATCCAATCAACCTACGTCCATAGATGAAAAATAAGATCCACTAGTTGTAGAGAATTACAAACATACATCAAATAATCAACCTCACTCAACAATTAATACTCATAAAATACTCTCAATCTCCTCTAGTCCTATGGAGTATTCTCAACCCAAACAAACACAAACCCAAACCCTTGTACACCCCAAACACATACTCATATGCTCTCATAAATCATACCTATGTGACATTCTCAGTCTCCTCTAGTCCACTCACAAACAAACATGCACATCCATAAGACGTAGAGCCACAATACTCCTATGATGTGTCTATCCTATAAAATCCTACAACTCTCTTACATCTTTTTCTCATACCTATCATTGTAGAGACTTCATCTATTTATAACCATACAAACTTGTCCATTAAAAATCCTTCTCATTTTAGAATTCTTCTCCTGTAAATCAAACTTACCTATTAAGAATTTTTTTTCTTTTAGAATTCTTCTCTTGCAAGTCAAACTTATCTATTAATAATCCTCTTTCTCTTAGAATTCTTCTTTTGCAAGTCTTCTTATCCATTAAGTAATATCTGACAAATCCCAAACAAATCTCTCATGAAATTTGAGTCATTATTCTCAATAATCTCAACTTTGACTCAAATTTCATTAATCATCTGTCTTCATGCTAGACATGCTTGATTTCACCTGCAATAAAAGTCTCACAATCATCTTTTTTTGTGTGTCTTCACGCTTCATATAAACTGATCTTCAATCTTTAAAACTTCAATAATAATTTTTTTAAGATGAATGTCAAATCATGTCATAATAAATTTATCATCCACACATATAAATCAAGTTGTAATGAATTAGTAACTTTTTTTTAATACCCCCGGGCCCTAAAATTGCCTTTGGATGTTTCTTTGCTGCTTTTCTTTGTTCTTTGATGAGTTAGGTTGGCTTACTCCGGTTGGTTACTGATGAGGATAATGTCGAGTCCTGAAAAGTGGAAAGAGTTGTGTGTGATATTGGAAAAATGACTATATATTTATGCATTGCTTAAAACTTTACTTTGAAGAAATCTTATAAGCGAAGAAAGAATAAAATCGTTCCATACCCAGAGAATAATTAAAGAAATTGTTCCATATGCTTTTTATTTTATGTATTTACTTTATTCGTTTCTTATGAGTTAATTTAAATGTCTGGTGAGCCTTTATAATCATTCTTTTTCTCTACCTTTTGGCTTCTCCTAATCCTTGACGTGGTTGAGTAAAGAGCCAAACAGAATGATGGAAGCTGAAGGCAGACGTTATCATCAATTTCATGAAGAAATTAAATATCAAACAGTAGGTGGAGATTGTTACGTATCACCATCATCATCTACTTAATTTGGAAGTAATTTTGATTCCTTTTTTTCATACGTGGTAATTAATCGAACGATTTGACTTATGTAATTATGAGAATGTTGTATTCAGCTTATAAATAATAGCAGCAGTGACCAACACCTCCACTTAAACTTTTCTACGTATATATATTGTCGTCCACTGATAGTGGTGCACCCATCTTATAAAAGTGGGGTCATTTGATGTTATTGAAAATTTTAATTCCTCTTATAATATATAATAATATAGAATAAATCATAAATTAATTCTATTAAAATTAAATTTTGAGATAAATTGACTTTATTAAAATAAAAATTTAAGAATCAATATAATATAAAAATAATTTGGGGTTAATATGTAATTAGTGAAAAATAGATATCACAATTTGACAAAAAAAAAATGTAAAGTGTAGTTAAGAAAAGGAAAATATTAGTGTTATTTTATGCACTAGTTTTTTTTTTTTTTTTTAATATTAAAACTAGTTTAAATTTTATCAATTGTGATTGTAATTATAAAAAATAATTTTTTTATGAATATAAGAGAAATTTAAATCATATTCAAGTATTACATATGAAAAGTCAATGAATTATATCAAATAGATTAAATCAACCAAACAACTAACAAACATTTAGTTTGATCAAATCTACACATGTAAAACTTGAATAGGAGAACTTTCAGTTATGAAAAAATTAAAAAATTTGTTACTTAAACAAATAAAAGATAGTTTATTGAATAATTGTTTGGTTACAAATTATATATATATATATATATATTTTTTTTTTTGAAAAAATACATTTGATTTGATGTACTGAATGATGGTTTTTGAAATATGAAAACTTTTCACAACATTTTGTAAAAAGATGTCTTTATAATGAAAATTTCATTTTGGATTATTATTTTAGATTGATGGTGAAGTTTTTACACTTTACAATTGAAATTAGATTATTGTTATATATGTTTATTTAATAATTAAATAACTTAGTTTTTAAAATATATCTTAATAGATATACATTAATGCTACAATTTCACTTGTAAATTTTAAAACTTCATTGTCATATAAGATAATAATCATTGTTTTTTGTTATTTATATTTAATTTTTGTAACGATATTGTTGTTATTTAAATATTTTGCATGAAAACTTTACATTCATATATTTTTATATTTTAAAAAATAATATTTTAATCATTTTATATGTTTATTTTTTTATTTTCATATATTAAGAAATAAAAATAATAAATAATTAAAAATAAAAATACCTAGTGTCATAACATTTAGATTCGGAGATCCATCGCTGGACATTGACTTAAAGAGTCGTCACCAATCTTTTTTATCTAGGCGCGATTGATCACCTAAAGAATCTATCCTTTTAAAGAACACCTAAGCTTAAGGATCTCTAAAAGAATAGGTTCAGGTCTACTAACTAGAACAAGATTCGAAAGTTCGGTTATGTGTGAGAAAGGTTATAACACCCTCATAATGCCTATCGAAAGATGGTACCAACTTAATTTTGTGTTATTCAATAAGCATTAAAAATTTACTAAGTGATTAATTATCAAAAATTATTTTCAATTGACTCTAATACTTTTAGCAAAAAATTGAAAAAATTCTCTCACCTCAAGAGTATACAAGGAGACTATTGTTTCACTTGCAGAGGCTCTATCGTCGGATTATTTAACATTAAAAAAATTCAAAAAGAAAAAAATTAAATTGAAAAAATAATAATAATAATGATTCAGCTTTAGATATAAATATTTTTTTCCTCAAAATTTCATTGCTTTTGTACAAGAAAAATTGATGCTTTCAACTTTTTCCCAAAATGTTTTTCTGAAAGTTTAATTTCGAAGAAAATTGATACTTTCAACTTTTCCTCAACAATATTTTTTTTTGGAATTTTATTTAAAGAAAATCAAAAAATAAAATAAGATAAAAATAAAAATAAAGATAAAAATAAAAATAAAACAAAATAAGAAATACTAAATAATTATAATCTAATCAATAAATAATAATAATAAAAAATAAATAAATAAAAATCTTTTGAATGGCTCGGCTCGGCTCAAGATAGAAAGGGCGGCTCAAAGGCACGGCTCGGGGACGTCGGCTCAGCTCGACTCCAGGGGTCAATTAGCACTCGGGTCACACTCGAGTCAAACGCGGATTGGCGTTCGGGACGGATCGCTCGATTTCAAAACACGCAGATCCTCTGAGAATAGTAATGTCAAAACGATATCGTTTTCAGCAAGTATAAAAGGCTCTAACTTTTATTTTTCAACAGACCGCTTCTTTTCCTCTCTCTCTTCTCTTATTTTTTTTCTTCCTCTTTCTCTAAACAATCCCAGATTTCGGCTGAATGTCTACCGAAATCTAGAAAAAGTCACCAGAATATTCAAATATGGCCAAAAAACTCGTCAAAAAATTCAAAGTTCGTCGAAAAATTTCATCAGATTCTGAAAAATTTTCAGAAATTTTTCAGAAAAAATGCCAAAAAATTCAAAAAAAATTCTCACCAATTCCTGAAGCTGTTCTAATGCATCAAAATCTTTTTTTAGCTTATATTTTCTCTATGCGTGTGTTTTCTGTGTTTGTTCCAGTATCTATTTATAGGGATTGATTAAAAGAGTTTCTGATCAATCCCAATTTCTTTTTGGATTGGGATTCAATCTTTGAATCCAATATGAGCTCTGATTGAATCCCAAATTTACGGTAGAATTCTAAATATTTATCCTAATCATAACCGAAGAAGAATAAAAATAAAATAAAATAAAATAAAAAATAAAATATTAATAGATAATTAAAAGAAAATAATTAGATAAATAAAAAATATTAATAGATAAATAATAATAATAAACATATATATATTAATAGATAAATAATAATATATGTTAATAGATAAATAAATATATATGTATATTAATAAATAATAATAGTAATAATAAATAATTAAATAAAAAAATAAAAAACAATAAAAATGCATTGGACTGTAGACAATGGATAAAAAAAAAAAATGCTTTAAACAAGCACTGATCCATGCGTGGTATCCCTTGCTACCTGTAATTTATCCATATTCTATAGGAGATTTGGCTTGGAAGGAATAGAAGAAATTTTAGACAGAATGGTGAGACTACTGACTTGGTGAAATTGGTGACTGCGAATGCTGCTGAATTTTTTACGATCAGAAAGGAGTTCGGGCTCCGTTACAATCCTTTGTGTCCATTAGGTGGAACCCTCCCAATAAGGGATGATATAAATTGAACACAGATGACTCGACATTGGGCAACCCTGAAAAAGTAAGAGTTGGAGCTAGAGTCATTATTTGAGATAATGAGGAAAACTAAATTTTTAATTCCTCTAGATATGTTAAAATGTGTTCAAATATTTTGACTGAATTGTGGACTCTCAAAGATGGATTATTTTTGACGAAAAGATTTAATATTCACAAGTTAAAAATTGAACTCAATGCTACCACTGTTATCTTTATGATTAAGAATCATCATGTGACTAATCTCATGATACTCTCTCTGATCTCTAATTGCAAGAAATTGATAAAAAATTTTAAAGATCAACGCATACTTCACATGTTTAACGAAGGAAACAGATGTGCTGACGCCTTTATCCGATTTAGTAGTAGTAATTATTGTAATAATTTTAGTCATTACTAAACCAATTATATGATGTTTAGTGGATCTCATTCCTTTATTAAAGATTTAGTCATCATCGGTAAAACTAGACATGCTATGTATCCGTACTATATTATTATAATTAATTTATTCCTGTTTTTTTACCTAAAAAAAACAAAAAGAACAGGAAAAAAAAAGTATCGCCAGATTGAAATTAACAAATATTAAAGATCTACTTTTTTTTTTAAGGAAAATGGATTCAATACAAATCTAAAAATGGTAACAGTTTCGTTGCCAAAAAAGGACCATCTTCATTCTTCAAGCTTCCAGTCTTGTGTTTGAGTTTGGGTTCGGTTTCAATATTTGTCCTGCCCTTTGGGATGGAAGCTATAGCGTCTTCTCTCGGTGAAGCGGTCTTCTCTTCTTTGTTTCGTTCGCTGTTGGACTTGACCTCTTCCGCCCGCTTTGTCAAATTTGCTCGCAAAGAGAAAATTTTTTCCGAACTCAAGAAGTGGGAAAAGATGCTGCTCAATATCAATGCTTCCATCGAAGATGCAGAAGAAAAGCAAATCACAAGCGAATTAGTGAAGTCGTGGCTCACGAATTTAAGAGACATTGCATATGATGCTGAAGATATCATCGATGAGCTAGCCACTGAAGCTCGGCGCCGCAAAATGAAGGAGCATCCGGGGGCCTCTTCGTCCACCCGCAAGGTAAGGAGATATATTTCAACTTGCTGCCTCAGTTTTAATCCTTCAACCGTTAAGTTTAGCACCAAAATGGAATCCAAAATAAAGATGGTTACTGCTAGACTAGAAGAGGCTGTTGGATTAAAGAATGATTTGAGCTTAGTTGAAAATGATAGAAGGAGATATGAAATAATAAGAGAGAGACTACGAAGCAGTTCTCTTGTTGATGAGTCTCGTGTCTATGGCAGGGAAAGAGATAGAGAGGCCATTCTTGATTTGCTGATGAACGATAGTGACGAGGGCATTGGTGATATTGGTGTGATTTCCATTGTGGGAATGGGAGGAGTGGGTAAAACCACTCTCGCTCAGTTAGTGTACAATGATGTCAAAGTTGAAAGATTTTTTGATCTGAGAGTGTGGGTTAGTGTTTCTGAGGAATTTGATGTTGTTAGGGTGACGAGCACAGTGCTTCAGGCTCTTACTTTGGAGAGTTGCAATTTTAAGGATTTCAATTTGCTCCAAGTAACCCTAAAGGAGAAGCTGTTTGGGAAGAAATTTTTTGTTGTTTTAGATGATGTTTGGAATGAGAACTATGAGCAGTGGGAAATTCTTAGTAGGCCCTTCATTGCAGGGGCAGCTGGAAGTAAAATACTTGTGACAACTCGAAATGAAGGTGTTGCTTCCATCATGTCTAATTGTGGGACTTATCCTTTGAAGGAATTGACAAACCATGATTGCCTCTCGTTGTTCACTCGGCATGCTCTTGGGACTTTAGGTTTTGAAGAACACCCAGACCTAAAAGTTATAGGTGAGGAAATAGTGAGGAAGTGCAAAGGCTTGCCATTGGCTGCTAAGACCCTCGGAGGACTCCTGCGTACTAAATGGAACCGTGATGAGTGGGAAGACATATTGAAGACCAAGATGTGGGATTTGCCAGAAGACAAAAGCGGAGTGCTTCCAGCTCTGAGATTAAGCTACCATCACCTTCCTTTCCATCTGAAGCGGTGTTTTTCTTATTGTGCTATATTTCCAAAGGATTATGAATTTGATGAGGATGAGTTGGTTCTATTGTGGATGGCAGAGGGCTTCTTGCACCACACAAAAGGAAAGAAGCAAATGAAGGACATAGGAGTTGAATATTTTCATGATTTACGGGCGAGATCTTTTTTCCAACAGTCAACTTGTAACAAAATGAGGTATGTGATGCATGACCTCATAAATGACCTAGCTCAATCCGTTTCCAGAGAAACATGCTTCAATTTGGATGACCTAGCTCAATCCGTTTCCAGAGAAACATGCTTCAATTTGGATGGAGACAAATTATATGCAAGAGTTGAAAAGTTTCGTCATTTTTCATTCCTTCGTCACCAATATGACGTTTCAAAAAGATTTGAAATCTTGTATCACATGAAAAGTTTAAGAACTTTCTTAGCTTTACCCATTCATACATTGCCCTGGGCAGCAAATTCCTTTTTAAGTAACAATATCTTACAAGAGTTGCTGCCAAGGTTAAAATGCTTAAGAGTGTTGTCTCTGAGTGGTTATTGCATTGATGAGCTACCGCATCACATTGGTGATTTGATACATTTGCGGTACCTTAATTTATCTCGCACCATAATCAAATCATTGCCTGATTCTATGGGTTCTCTTTTCAACTTACAGACATTGATACTGCATGGGTGCAAGAACCTTATTACATTGCCTCAAGCTATTGAGAATCTGATTAATCTTCATGTTCTTGATCTCACTGATACTGATAGCTTGAAAGAGATGCCGAAGCATATAGGTAATCTGAAAAATCTACAGATTTTGTCCCAATTCATTGTGCAAAGTGATGGGGGGCCTGACATCAGAGAATTGAAGGGCTTGTTGCATTTGCGAAAGGAGCTTTCCATTCTTGGGCTGGAAAATGTAGTTGATACTCGAGATGCTAGGGGTTACATTCTGAAGGATAAGAAGGAGCTTGACAGGTTAGATTTGCAATGGAGTCTGGAATTCCTTGATCATGGAAATGGTGAAGATGGGATGCCTGTTTTCAACATGCTACAGCCTCATGGAAATCTTAAAACAATTAGAATCGTGTTTTATGGTGGTACAACATTTCCTTCTTGGTTAGGTGGTTCCTCATGGGCTAATATCGTGGATATAAGCCTCTCTAAGTGTAGAAACATTATGTCCCTTCCAGCACTTGGGAGACTGCCCTTACTCAAGAAATTGTCCATTGAAGGAATGAATGGAATCAAAAAATTGGATCTTGAGTTTTTTGGAGATAGTTTACCTTTCTTTAAGCCTTTTCCGGTTTTGGAAGTTCTACAGTTTCAGAATATGTTGAATTGGAGATATTGGTATTGTCCTAACAAAGCTAATAAAGAAGATGGAGAATTCCCTAGTCTGCGTGAGCTTATGATTCATAATTGTCCCAAGTTGTATCAGAAATTACCCAGATACCTGCCTTCTCTGGTGAAGCTTACAATCAAAGGATGCCCGAATGTGGCTTATTCAGTTATGAGCCTCCCATCTCTTCTTGAGCTAAATATTGAAGATTGCAATAAAATGCTCCCAAGGAGCATGGTTGACCTTGCCTCTCTAACTATATTGAGAATCAGGAGTCTATCCGACCTTACCTGTCTTCCAGATGGCTTTGAACAGTTTCCAGGAGCACTTAAGCACCTTGTCCTTTCCAGTTGCACCAGATTGACATCCTTGTGGCAGAATTGGTTCACGTCTCTTGAGCATTTGCATATTGACTCATGCCCAAAGCTTGTATCCTTTTCAGAGACAGGTTTCTTGTCCACACTCAGGCATCTCCGGCTCAAGGATTGTCCGGTGCTTAAGGACCTGCCCAATTGGATAATGAGGCATTGTGAATTTACCAGCTGTCTTCTTGAAGACTTGGAAATTGAAGAATGTCCTTCTCTCACATGCTTTCCAAGAGGGAGTTTACCTTCTACATTGAAAAGTTTAAAAATTCAAGGTTGCTTTGTCCTACGTTCTCTACCTGAGGGACTGATGCAGGTTGATAACAACAAAATTACATCTTATCTTGAGAATTTGGAGATCATTGATTGCCCATCTCTCGTTTACTTTCCTGAAGGCAAATTACCAACTAGCCTTAAAATGCTTAAGATTTGGGATTGCTTGCAGCTGGAGCCCCTTCCAGATAGAATTCTGCCCAATAACGCATCCCTTGAATGCATTGGTATCTGGAACTGGTCAACTCTAATATGCTTGCCAGAGTCTCTTAACAACCTCTCGTGTCTGGTAGAATTAAATATAAGCAATTGTCAAGATCTGAAATACTTCCCAGAGATAGGTTTGCCCCTCCCCAACCTGAGAAAGTTGGATATCGGCACTTGTGCCAATCTCAAGTCTCTACCCGATCAGATGCTAAATCTCACTTCTCTTCAATATTTAACAATTTGTGACTGTCCATGTCTTGTTTCTTTTCCTAGAGGGGGCTTGCCTCCTAACTTATTATCACTCGAGATCTGGGATTGTAAAGAACTCAAGGAACCAGTGTCAAAATGGAACTTGCATGCGTTAACCTCTCTCAGAGACTTCAGCATTGCCGGTGGACCAGAGATGGTTTCCTTTCCAGATGAGAAGTGTCTGCTTCCTACAACTATAGTTTCAATATATATTGCAAGACTCCATAATCTAGAATCCCTGTCCGTGGGGCTTCAAAATTTGTCCTCGCTTGAAGAGCTAGAGGTTGTTGAGTGTCCTAAGCTTCGACGCTTGCCAAGGGAAGGGTTGCCTGAAACACTTGGAAGACTTTGTATCAGGAACTGTTCACTTCTAGAAAACCAATGTTCAAGAGATAAAGGAGAATATTGGCACTTCATATCCCGGATCCCCTGTGTTGAGATTAAAGCAACAGATATTTAGTGGGCTTTGGCAGATCAGCTTGTGGAAAATCTTATAAACAATGATGTACTTTCTCTCTTGCTTTGTAGATGGATAAGAAGTATGTTACACTGAAAAATGTTCCGGCCATCAGTACAGTCAACTGAGGTAAATATATTCTTTTGGATTTCAACGGTAATTTCATTTCAGTTCACGCACAGATTGACCCAACAAAAGATAGAAACGTAATAAAGTAAGCTTATTCTATCTTGTTTCAGACAAAATGTATTTATTTTGATTGACTTTGTTATGCAGATACATCCTGGAAACAAAGCTAACTAGTTCCATGGATTTTCTAAAATTTTCTACTGGAATTGAGGTATTCTCTATGAACTCAATATGCTTATTAGTGAGTTAAGCATTGATCTTTCTACTAGGAGAGTACTTGCAATACATTTAATTCCTCTATATTGGGGAGCTTTGTGGATAACATTCTTAAAGATTGAATTACATTCCATGACTCATCTGTCATTGACCGCAGGTTGTGATCTTGCTAATTGTTTAAGCCATTGATAGCGTACTAAGGACAAAACTATACTGCTGATGCGTACGCGTTTTAGTTTTGGATCTGTTGCGGAGAAAAGTCAACAATGTTTCCTTCCCAAATGCGGTTGGGGCTCTAGTTGTGGCTATGATGAGTTGAACTTTGTTGTGCATCTTAATTAATGTGTGTATCATGTCTGGTTATAATTGAAGATTGACCCCATATTGACTGGAGACTTACAGCTAATGTTTGTATATATACGAGGATTATGTTTAGATATGTGAACCACAGAGTGTATTGTATTTTATGCTGGTCAAGGAGACCTTTGACTAAATTGGATCAATATCACCACTCAATTTTGACTTGTTATTGTGTACCAATTGTTAAGTTGTCTTGTTTTTTTTTTTTAAATCGGGTAGTATGATTTAACTTTACAGAGGATGCCGTCCTGAAGCTCCATGTAGGCCCCTTTAAAGTCATTGCAGCAGTTGGAAAAAAGAGTTTCGTCTGTCTGTTCCTTGATTATATATGGCTTTGATTGATGAAAGAATCCATCATTGATAAGTAAAAGACTGGTCTTCTCTTATCTCTTTACAGGTTTCTCAGTTAAAAATTATGATCAGTCCTTGTCAGACTTTATTAGGACACTGTGGTAGTACTTCAGGGTTATGGGGATATTACTACTTCTTTGCAGCGTCTGAAAACAAAGGGGTAGTCTCAATTTGTATCATTCACAAGAATCAGTCTTTTCTTTCAACTTATAGATACCAAATGGTTTAATTGTGGTAACCTGGAGAAACCCTGCTTCGGATGCATGGCCTCACATCACATCTCTGAAGAAACTGCAAATTGAATCATGTCCAAAGCTTGTGTTGTTTCCCGAGATTGGTTTCCAGCTCACCAAAATATTTTAAATTCTGAGTTTGCCCTGCTCTGAAATATGTTGCTTCTCTTGCGTATATTACAGATGCAATCACCAATTTTAAAATACTAAACTTTAGCCTTGAACTGAGCATTTATTTAATAAGTTGATCGTTTAAGCCAAAAACTAACCGCATTTCAATGAATAATTTAGAATGACTAGTTGTGTATTTATTTATTTTTCTCGAGTTCAATACCTTTACTGACAAAATAGCATTTGGGATGTTATAAACAAATTTCCTGAAACCTAATCAAGATACTTGATGAAACAATTAAAGACATCTGAATTGTTGAGAGGAAATCAGATGTGTTTTGAGGTATCAGGGAGAGGCGTGCCAGCAAGAAAGTGGGTGATCAGTGAAAGTGCCCTATTTGGTTGGAAGCTTGGCACTTGGTGCCCCGCTTCTCTTACAGTAGCAAATGTTAAATCTCCCTTATATACCTGGGTATGACCACCAACCTGCCACATGAATAGTACCAAAGGCAAATGCAAGTGTCAATAAATTTCTCGCATGGTTTGGGACTTTTTAAAAAACCGAAACGAATTAATTAGTTCACATGAACAGGAACAAGAGCTGAATTATGGCAAACAGGACGAGAGATAAAATTTACCTCTCCGTCAAGGTACCAAGGATGCCACTTAGTTTTAACTGGAAGCTTCATCTTATTAATAGAGTACTTGGTTGAAGTAACTGGTATCCTTCCATCCGTATCACCGCTGCACTCCATCCAATAAAGAAATTTTTTATCTTGCGTTGTTATATGAAGATTTTATACCACCATTAGAGATGGTAAAGAGTGAATTTCTGCTATGTGGTCCAACTATTAGTCAAAGACCACAAGGGTTGATACTATGTAAGAAAAGTTTTGGGGTGCTGCCCTGTTCCCATGATTTCACCCACTAAACAAGGCGATGATGATATGTATAAAAATTGATCACGGCAATGTTTTTATTACCTAAAAACCCACACTCTGATTCTGTTAACCATTAACTCCCGTAGAAGGGGAATAATTGTTGAAGGGCTATCTCTCCATTTTCTGATGATGTCGCTGCAGGGTTGCCAATCATGGTCAAGTATTGTTACATTGGCATGGATGGCCTCTTGAACATCAGCCCTGTTTAGATATGCATATACGTAATAATCGCTGCATGGATCAAAATTCATCACCTACACCAACCGCAAAAGTTAATAAGATTATTTTAAGGGCATATCAAAGAACGAGAAATTGTTTAAGAAATAACCCCCCCTGACTTTCACAGGATTGGATGTTAGAATCCTGACCTTGTACTTGTAGGACTGCCAACCCAAAACAGGTGGCCAAACCCAAGATATGCTGTGTACTTGTATTGAGTTAAATTAATATAAACATAGAGATGCACTTTCGAACGATAAATTGTGCTTAAACCAAGATTTAAATGTCTTAAGTTTGGAGTTAGCCCACATATAAACAATAGCTACTCAAAACTAGACTAACCTAGTGAGACTGCAAAAGAATGTTCAACCGTTGTGTGAGTTGGGTCAACTTACAGAAGGCTCCTTGGGCCGGACTGTGAGATTGGAATTGTGGCATAAGGGGGCATAGATATTGTAAATATCATTGTTGTTGACATCCCTGTTTGCCTCATCAGTGGCGGCATTGCACTCAATACTGGACTCTGAGTTATTCTCTGATGCAAAATTACAGTATTTTTGAATCCTGTATGCAGTTTCGTCTGAAATGAGAGCATGGCTCTCAAAGTAGTCATACATTCCTTTAACATCAGTTTCATCATTGATCACAGCATTCCCAATCTGCAATTTTTATAAAGAGGTTAAAGAAAAATAAAATAAAAAACAAAATAGAAGGTGATCAATTAAAATTTATGTTAAACACTATAATAAAAATAATAAACTAAATTTTATATCTCATAATTTTAAATCTTAATAAAAAAAAACATGATACTAAAAATTTAAAAGCGAAAATGAAAGGCTAGCCCACATAGCTTAATTTCTAGGTTTCAATCATTTCTTCATGTCCGAAAAAAGAAGCAAAAATGACATCAACTCTAAATTCAAATCATGTGTCACATACTTCTTAAGTTTTCAATTATTGATTGAAAGAGAAAGAAAATAGACAGGCAGAGAGAGAGAGAGAGAGATACTATAATTCCTTTGAGATTGATAAGGGTCTTGTTAGCCTTCACGTTGTGTTGGAGAATGGTATGTGCAAGTTGAGGGACATAATGCCCCGCATAGCTTTCACCAGCGATATAAAAATCCTTGCCTTTGTATTCAGGAAACCTCTCCAACCAATTTAACAAGAACACATAATTATCAGCAGCTGTTTTACTATCACCACTCTCATCATAATCTGATGTTGTGTTGGAGTATGAAAATCCTACCCCAGCAGGCGACTCGAGAAACAAAACATTTGCAGCTGGAAATATTTTTTAAAAAAATCAATTTAAAAAAGAAGCTATATACGCCTGAAAGAATGAAAAAACTGCTATGATTAAAAGGTATTGTACCATAGTTCCATGAGTATCTATTTCTGTAAAGTGTTTTTCCATTGCTATGAACTCTAAAGGGTCCAAGCTCTTCCATTGCTCCATAGGCTAGAGATGAACAGCCGGGGCCTGATCACAATTATAAACAAACTCATACCATCAAATTACTCTTTCACTGTGACAGTCAAACTGAAACTATTTTATTCTTTCGTAAAATGCCAGACTCCTGATAGCAAGTCTCAATTACGTGAAAAGTGATCATTTAGAGTTAATGAACAAAAGAGATACTAGAATAGTAAAACCCACTAATTTATTCATAGTAGAACTTGACATCACTCTTTCAGCCAACTTAGGGATTCCAGGAAACAGAATGGTTATAATAAAAAAAATGGGTTAAGTAATAATTTATAGTTCTATAAGCCTCTTATATTAGAAGAAAGGATTATACGAAATTGCTACTTTATGTCAACTTATATCACTTTTATTTAAATCATTTCATATAATCACTTCCATTTAAATGAAAAATATATATACTGACATGGAATAACGGTTTCACACTATCAATTTCTATATTTTAAAAGATTAAATTGGTACAACATGCATGCTGAGAAATCCTCCTCATGAGTGAATTCTGGGATTGCAATCACTGTCATCCCCGCAAAACGTGGTAATTAACAGAGCAAGAAGAAGTAGATACAACATGCATCTATTACAACTTGCTATTAAAAATTTATAATAATTATTGTTATATTAGGAACCATGCATTTTTTTTAAATTTTCACATATTAAAAAATTATTTATATATTGTCATGATTAAATGGTAGTACCTTATTAATAATTAGCTCCACCAGAAGAAATGTGGCCTCATTATAGGGGATATACGAAAGAAAGAGAGTGACACAGAGTAGCCAAGAAACTACTTGAGCAATAATGGAGACATGAAAATGTTCAGATAAGATTCCTGAGATTTGTAGGATATCTTTATCACAACCACAAAAACCAGAATGCATCAAAGATAAAAGAAGAAAGTCAACAAGGGATCGGAGAACGTTTTGAATCAATGAAGTTTGTTTTTTTTTGGCACTTAACAAAGTAAATGGAGAAGGAGATCCATTCAAGTACCTCCGTTAAGCCAAAGAAGAAGAGGCAAAGACTCCTTGGAATGCTGCTGAGCCTCAACGAAATAGTAAAAAAGCGCACGACCTGCTGATATATCAACTGTTACATAGCCACCATACTGTGAAAATTGGACATGAGGTTGTCCAGGCAACTTTTCAATTCTATCTTTCTCTTTCATTCCCTCCTGTGGATGAACCCTGGTCTTGTTGATGTGGTCAACTGCCTTGAAAAGACTCTTATTAATGCCAGAACTTCCCTTCATCTTGCTCTTGTAAAGATAGCCAAGAGCTTGTGTTTGCTTCTTGCCTTGACTTGGAGCTACCAAAGGTGAAAGAATGAGGAAGAAAGCAAGAAGGAGAACAGAGTTTTTCTCCATTGAGTTTTCTCTTACTTTCTGTGGGAAAAAAACAATGACAGAATGAAAGAAAAAGCTAGTGCTGATAGGTTTAGATCCAAACGTGGTTGTGTTTATTTAAAATTGTGAAGAATAATTGCTTAAAATGAATAAGTTTTCAACAACCAGCGAGGCAGCTAGCTAAGCTTGGTTTCAGTTAAATTCTTTTTTTTTTTGCAACAAAATAATCTCTTCCAAATATTTAAATATGGCATGATTCTTAGGCAACATCCAACCGTGCTAAGGATGTGAGGGTAATTAGAGAAATTTTGGTCAATCAATAAACATGGAAGAGTAGCATGATGGGATTAAATCTTCACATGATTTATTTGAATTAAGTTTTTATTCCTATTAGAATAATCTATTGCTACAAGTACTTAATTGCAATCACTTAATGTTCTTTTGCTTCATCAATCACAGTGAGGTGAAACCTCTCTCTCTCTCTCTCTCTCTCTCTCTCTCTCTCTCTATATATATATATATATATATATATATATATAATATGCAGAAGAAATGGCAACCGGGGAGCAGCCGCTAGGGCAGTAGCAATAGGGACCCGCCTGCATGCAATTCCAGCAGCCGTTGAAGCCGAATCTCTACAGTAGGACCTTATTTTCTACAACTAAAAGCGCCGCCCTACTCCAAGTTTTTCTTTTGCCAATTGCCACTTGCTACCAAATATTATTATTATGAGTATTATTTTTTTTTCCTTTATTTTCTTTATCATAGAATTGGATCACCCCTGTAAACTGTCAAACGAATAAAATTGATTCAAAGCAAACGACCTTTTTTTTTTTTACTTATGTAAGTATTGAAGAAATGATGTTTAAGAAATGTGCTAACATGATTAGAATGACTGTCCTGGCCTGTTCACTTTGAGTGAGAATGAGGATTCAGGGTGGCAACATTGTAATATAGGCTAGAATTTATTAAATTTTAAATGTCATTAAAATAATTGAATTTGTATTTAATTGAGATCCATTGTATAATGGTCCACACTGATAATTGGATTTTGTTAAATCCAATCAAACCTTTTTTGATTTTGTTACGAGTTCAGAAGGGCTGCTTCAGCAAGGATTGAAACTTGTTCCAATCGTCATTCCAGGCCGTTATTGATTTCTAACAAAGTCATAATCAGAAAATGGGCCGGAAAAGGATCCCCAAACTTAAATGGGTTTTTAATGAGAGAATAGATTAGATTACTAAGCCCTTCCTTTATTACTTTTATTTTATCTTTAAATAGCAGCCCACACAACATATTGGGCTTCACTTAATCCATGTCATTTAATTTGAGTTAGTCAATATGGGCCTACTGGGCTGTAAACTCTGCCCAATATATTGTGATTTTGCGTAAGTTTTTGTTAATAATAATAATATAAGGAATAATTTTAGGAAATCGATTTTAAAATTTGTGAAATTGGGAATTCATGCACCAGTGATATTTTTGTGGGAAGGTTTTTTGCAATTTCTATTAAAAAAAAATATAATTTCTCCATAAAAAATTTAAAACAAAATTTATCTATTTATTATAAGCAAGATTTCTTAATTGAGATTAAGCCTTGTTAAAATTTGGTGATAAATTTTACGTAATCTCTCCTTAATAAAAAAAAAGCTTCTTTTAAGTTTTAATCATGTTTTCGTGCTGTGATTGGAAAACCGCTTCGTCCAGACGACTGCCTAATCTGCTTTCTTCGTTGTTTTCACCTTGCATAGTTGCGTTGCAGTAATATACACAATCTTAAACAAGAATCCAAAAAAAAAAAAAAAATCGATTGTTTCCACGTGTCATTTTGACAAAAATACGGATGAAATCAACGGATATTATTAACAACCACAAGACACAACCTACACTTCTCTAACTTTTAGCTAATTGCATGCATCATCCACCAAACATATGTAAATACATGAGTGTGAAAACGCCTTTTAGAAGCAACTTGGAACACCACAAAAACGAGCTAACAAGTAGGGCACTTTCCTTAATCGTTTAAGCCTCCTCCAGGGCCCAGGCTTTGCTTGCAAATTACGGCCGCAAATGGAGGAATTGTCCAAAACCGTGTTCGATAAAAAAATAAACATGATAAGTACGTTTGACTACACCAAATCTGTCACCTGGTTTTGAAATTTCAGTGGGTCTACACCACACTCTGCTGACTTTTCTTCTCCCGTATAAAACCCAAATTTGATCACCACATCTGACCAAAACCCAAAAACACCTGTATCAACAAAATTTTTCTGTGTTAGGTTGTCAATGGTACTCTTGGAAGAAAGACTTGCCAAATTATACTACAAGCTGGAGAATCACCACCACCACCACCAATTAGAAGCAGATGTTTTGTCAGCTTCTCTACAGGCTTTTGGATCTGTTGTTTCGAATTGCCTGAATCAGTTGTTGTTGAATTCGAAACCCGGATCAGAAATTTTGTCTTTTTCATGGATTCAACAATGTTTTGAGCTCCTACCGCTTATCAACGGGGCATTTGCAAAGCTAGTTGTGGATATAGAATACCCCATGAGCAGCTGGGATGTTGCTTCTCTTGACGAGTATCTCAACTACGGCTTGCATTTGCTGGAGCTTCTCAATTCTGTTAGTTCCTCTCTCTCTCATCTGGCCCACGCTCGGCTTTCGTTTGCACATGCTCTGAACCTTCTGGAGAATTCACCTTCTTTGGCAATTAAACATCTCAAAGCAATTCGACCGCAAAGTTCAAGCAAGGACTTTAAAGGACAGGAAAACATGGAAGATGGTGACGACAAGTTCTCCTCCTGCAAGGAAAGGGTAGTCAATCAAGCTTTGATGGAAATAAAGAATGTTGGATTTTGGGTATGTGGCGTTGCTTTGGCTAGCTTGTCTGGAGATGCTAAACCATACTTGGAGATCAAACGAGTGATTGACAGGTTCAATAGTGCTTTGTTGATTGATGTAGATTCATGTATTTCTGACGTTATAGTGGAGAAAGATGAGCTATTGAAAGACATTAAGGACCTTAACAATGCAGCAGCTTCCTTAGCTTTGGCCATAGTCTCTGGGAAAAGCAGTGATGCAGCCAAAGATTTGGAGAGAAGATTGGGTGTTTTCGAGAAGCAACTGGAAGCTTTGGAAAAGCAGGTGGATAATCTGTTCTCGGAAGTTTTGGCAGGCAGAAATGAACTGCTTCTCGTCGTTCGACAACGCAAGCAATAGCATCAATTCCACAATTTCTTATGTAAATAGTAAAAACACACACGCACACACACAAACTTCTAAATTTTTTTCTTAGATTATTGCAACATTTGTAAGACATATTTTATGATAACTGTAAGTATTATATCTTCAAATTATTAATGGAAATAGAATTGTATCACATCATTATATCAGTTTCAACTTGCTATATTCAAATTTTAACAAGAATATTGTTATATTTTCAATAGTAACTTGCAGAATGATATCAACATGTCTTGCTCAAGCAGTCGACTTTTTTCATGTTAGAACAGATGATAGAATCTAGGTTTCTCGGTTTTGGACCAGCGAATAAATTGATGTCATGCAATGAATACTTTCAGCCTGCAATAAACCAGGAGTTTTTTGAAAACCCATGAACTATCAAGCAGCAACTTTTACTTGCTAAAGTTGCAGGTTACCAAGGAAAATTAAGAATTCTGAAAAAAGCAGAAGGAAAAAGGATGCCAAAAACAAATTTTCTGTCAGCCACCAAATGAAACATGAAGTGCAACCTCACTAATTCAATTAGTATAGAAAGTTGCAATGGAAAGCAAAATAGGACCATTGTGATACAAAAAGAAAAACAAATAAAGGAAAGCCTATTTTTTGGAATACCCTCACCCTTTTTTCCAATAACTCTACAACTAAACTATATTCATCACCTGAAAACTTAGTCTTCCTCCTGAAAAGAAACATCTATACCTTCACTGTGTTGACTTCTTCGATTTGGAAAACTGTTGCTTTAATAAACTACCAAACTATACTCAACTGTACCATGTCTCAGTTCTGTCATCCCCATTAAAGGCAAATCGAACACCATGAGGGGAAGAATCACATCAGCCCCAATTGGCTCTCCGAGTCATTGGAATTGGTTTCTCTTTCAGGTTTCTTTCTCTTGTGATGATTACTTGGCAACCTGATAATTATAGATAGTATATGAGACCTGACAAAATAGTAAAAGATTGACTACGATAGCAAGATAAGGGCAACAACTTCATTTTGGCCGGCGAGGCCAATCTAAAAACACTAAGCCAACAACAAGAACTGAGATATACTATTATCCAGAGATGTAGAATTCATTGAAGAATTGACTTCATTGTTATAGCATTTCTTATGCTGGTTGCAGGCCTGAATCTCCCTTTCCATCAACTAACCAAAATATAAGAAAATACATACCCCAAATACAAGGCAGTGTCTGAATCTCCCTTTTCAACAGTGCAATTACAGGTCACATCTGTACTGGGAATGCTATGGCTCATAAGAGAATTCTTCCTTTCAACAGGATAGCATTCCAGATAGGATTGGACTGGGCGATCAGTTAACGGAAAGAAACCTCGTAGCTCCTCAACCTGTATTGGTAGAGAAAAATAAAAATAGCTTATGCTTAACCCAAAACAGAAAGAATGATATTCAGTTTCATCAAGAAAAATATAACTTGCCTGTCTGCGTAAAGTTTCATTCTCGAGCATAGCCCGCTGCTCCTGAGAACAGGAATTATAATGAATTAATTACCTCTAATGGTTTTTTTTTTTTTTCTTTTAGATCATGTTTACAGATAATAATCCACTTCATTGACATAGTTACACAACAGAAGATGATTGTACAACTTTTCAAGATTCTCAAGGTGTGATATTTCACATATTAAATGACTTTACACGAACTTGCTATTTCTCACCATTTTCATAATACTATCCTTATTATTCTCACTTTAGAGTTACTTCAAGTGTTTATAACCAAAGTGTTGCAATTTCTCCGAGACCTCACCTCTACCATGCAAGTGTAACCAAGCATAATTCCCGTGTGTCTCGTTATCAAGATCCCTATTTTATTTTCAATATGATCTTATTATTGGAGACCACTGTAACATCCCTCCTCATAGTTCAAGAATAGGATTTTTAGACAAAATAAAGAACGCAGAGCAGGATCCAATATACCTGTAATCTTGATTGCTCTAGTTGTTCCATGAGCAATTGTTCCTGAAATGGCATGAATCCTTTTAAGGCCTCTTAGGTTAACAAATTTTCACTAGAAACAAGAACTAATTAACCTAATAGATCTGATGAACTTGGGCAAAATGTCATATAACCTTCTTCTCCTTTACAGATAACAACCCTTCATTAAGCTGCTGCTCCAGAAGCTGAAGCTCTTTCATGCTCATGCTAATCAAGTTCTTACCCAACAGCTGTCTATAAAAACTGAACAATAATTAGTTTTAGGAACAGCATTATCTCTGTATCGGATAAAATTGAAATGCTTAAATCATAACAGACAATTAAGATGACATACGACTGTTTCATTTGTAGCTTTGCAATTTCATCCTTCAGATTATCTGCCTCCTTAGAGTCTTGCTTCTGAAACAAGTGTATACTTGAAATCAATCAAATTTATACTTTCAACAAACATACAACCATTGTAAGGAAAAATAAATGAAACACAAGTATTTGGAAAAGAAAATTTTGTCAAGGAATAATACATTTTACCAACAAGTAAACTGTTGTTTCGACTAGAAGTAACCACATGCCATGCACACCAAACTCTAAATTAGTTTCCAACTATCATCTTGAGATACAGCATAAAGCCAACATGCAGATGAAGAAATTGAAATATGTTGTTTCAAGACCAGAGGAAAACCAGATTTGCATACGTAACCATAAATTGCAGATTACCTCTACTTTATTTTCCACTTGAGCAATCTCTGAAGAACCTTGAGAACACTTGTTGTATCTAGAAATTGTTTTCTTCATGCTGCACAAATGAACAAATGAATAAGAAAGTACGAGTTTTTACTGTGACTCTCTCTCTCATACACATTCCAATAATTCTGGTTTCCTCTATCACATACGCACATACATTCCAACATTTCTGGTTTCCTCCCTAATAAAATTTTCTTCCAACAAATCTTTGCATTCTATATTTGTTTTCTGGCATCCCCTCGCTTCATTCCCTTTTGTTTACAACTCGTTAGCTACAATCATTTCCATTTTGTACGATCTAGAGTTGTATCTACTTAAACTCCCATTACATAAATATAGACTATGAACCTAATTAATAAACACGCTGAAACAAACTATCCTTGAGAAAGCAGAGCACCTCTTATATCCCATAGTAGGACAGCCTCACTATCTCACTAATCTATGACCACTGGGGGTAACATATGTAGACACTGACGTAGATTAACATGTCGCTCTTGGAAAAACTTCAGAGGCTAACCAAAGACAGTACCATCCAAACAATAAAATCGATCATTTTGCCATGAATTGATGCCAAGTTTCTATTGAAAATTTAAATGAGAAACTCAGTTGGGACATTAAAGGAATGTAGCTTTTTACCTTGATGTAGGTATAAAGGCAAACAAACATTGATAATTTGAAAACAATTGTATCCTAGAAAACCTAAACAAAATCTTATAATAATAATAATGTAATATGTATCAGCAGGAATGAAAAAAAAGGGCCCAAAAATGAAAATTTCAAATTTACATGCCAAAAACACATGCAACAATTAATAAATAAAAAGGTCACAGACAAGTCCAAAGACTTATTTATTTGTCAAACATTTACTGTTACTAAAAATTTTCTACTGAATTCATTGTAAATGACCAAAATTAGCCTTTTTTTCTTAAGATGATAATAATAAAAGTAGTCCTCAATTCTCAAATGTAATTTGAAATAGGGGAAGAACAACGGGGTGAAGTTCATAACAAAATGACAGAGAAGACCAGAAATTCAAAACTATCAGCAGATAAAATCCAAACAAAACATGCAAGAATGCAAACCCTGGTAAACACCATTTTGATCATCAAGAATAAAGAAAAATGTCATAAACAATAAATATTACCCTTAGCCTTTGTGATTAAAAGCAAAGAGAAAAAGAGTCAAACTCCTCACACAAAAAAGGCCAATAAATTTCAAGGAAGATAAATAGTAAATTCTTAGATATAATCAACAAAGAAAAAAATGCCCATGCAATGATAAAAATTCAAAAAATTATATATTTTTTTAAATATAAAGTTGTGCATTACATACCCAGAGCTGGAAAACTCAAAGAGCTTGCCAGTATTGGAGAAAATGATGACAGCAACCTCAGCATCACAGAGAATGGAAAGTTCCCTAGCCTTCTTGAGCAAACCAGCACGCCTCTTGGAGAATGTGACTTGCCTGCTATTAGCATTCTCAATTCTCTTTATCTCTATTTTCCCCCTACCCATTTTTTCTTATCTGCTCTTCTCGAAACCCAGAAAAACAGCAAGAATATGGTCCTTTTAATTCAATGTTTAGAACAAAAGACCAACAACTTTTTCCATTGGTTTTAAATTTTGCTTTGTTTATTAAGAGGATTGGAAGAGCTTAATTGGGAAAAGACTTGGAAAAAGAAAGGATTGCTAAAATTAGAGATTGGGAAGATAAAAAGGCAGGCGTTTTTGAGAGTGGAAACGGCAAGTTTGCATGGCCTCTGCATTCTATTTCGAGTGTGCTTGCATGATTGATTCCTTTGCCACATTTGGAGAGCGTAGGTGATGATGGGGCCTATCTCTGGGCCCCACCTTTTGTTTTTATCCTTAATCTGGTGGGTCCCACTTGGGGAGTTTTATTCTTTTTTTTTTGCATGTATATGTTTTATTACTTTCAGTGGTATTTATGGGCTCCACCTGCCACCTGGGATGGTTTTGGTGACTACTACGGTCAGTTTCATTGTAATGAGATCCTATTACGTATCAACCGTTGAGAAATCCTCCTCCAATTTTTATTAAATCCTTAATAATTTGAGTCCATTGCCCCATTTTAAAAATCTTCACTTGCTTTTTCTTATGTCCCTAAGTGACCTTCATCCATCCAATGGTTCCTGTCAAATCTAACAGTATAATAAGATCCTCAATATGGTGATCAAATTGAGATAAATTTTTATTTATCTCGAATTTAATTTAATTTTATATTTGTTAAATTTGATCTTGATTAGATTCAAATTTTTTTTAAAATTTTTTTTATATTTGAATTCGATAGTGTATAAATCGTATCTGATTTAAAATTAATAAAATATTATTTTTTAAATATAAAATATTATTTTTTAAAATATAAATATTTAAATATATAATTATATAAATAAAAAATTAATTTAAAAAAATTATTTTTATATAATATTGGATCGGGTTGAATTTGCCTAAAATTCGAATTCGATCCGATTTTTTTTTAACATTACTTGATTCAAAACCCGATTTAAAAAAAAAAATTAATCTTATGAGTTCGGATCAAATCAAAATCCGTCGAAGATGGATTGAGTTGCCTATCCTAATATAAAGGATCTCATTATAATGAAACTCATCGCAGAGGTCAACCCCACGATTTGAAAATTTTTTCCTATTCCCTTCTATGGCATGGCATGCTAGATTTAGTACTTTTTAATAGCTACATTTGGTAAGGGAATTGCTAAGTTTAGAGACGGGGATTTGCCCTAAATGCTCCTTTAGATTTCAAAATCTTTTCCCATACTTAGTAATTTTAGCTAGATATGGGCGGCTGGTAAAACTTGTACCAAATTTGGAGATCGGTCACTACTTGCATTTTTTAACTTTGGCAAGAAAGAGAAAGTGGCAAAGTTCCATTGCCAAATTTACACTACCATTCCAAAATTAGAAGAAGAAACTTTAACGGCTATTTCCCTATTTTGCATCTCCGTTCAATAAATGATAGGAACATATATCAAACATTTTAATAGCTTTATGTTGAACAGCTTGCGGATCAAATATGAATAGAGTTTTAGCTTGGTCAGCCATTTATCTCTTCGTTGATTCTGTCTTTGCTTTTTGTTGGCTGTTCAAGATGATTTAAGAAGCGATCAATCCTTTTGTAAAACAAGAATTTAAAGACAGACAACGAACCACACCCATAATTATAAGAAAGATGTATGATTACGAGTGTTAAGATCAGTGCAGATAAAGGAAACGAAACGTGCCAACGATACTTTAAATCACTAGCATTCTTCCATCAGGGTTATCTTTTCCTTGGCTTCTTATTTTTTAGTGTTCAACAGCTGACCTAACATGTCAAACAACAAAAATAGAATTCTTTTTTTGTTACACACGAGAATGATCTGTCCTAATTCGTGGAAGTGCCGATAATTATACAAAATGCAATTTTGAAGCTTGTACAGCAGAGTAAAATGCTATCTCAGCACTTCAAAGTTACTTATTCACACTATAAAATGTCAGCTGTTAATGGATGGGTGGATATCCTACTTAGCTCTGTGTCATCCATCTTTTTGCATACATATATAAAGTGAGAATCCGGATCTTCCAAAACAAAGTCGGCCGGAATTAAGCACCTTTCAGTGATAGGAACAGGCTCCAAGTATGACCTTGTTGATGAACTACCTCCAGGCCTCTTAAAATCTGGTCTGGCTGCAAAGGAATGAAGACATGCGTTTAAAAAAATAAAAACAGTTTAAAAACTAGCTAACAAGTGTGTGCACAAAGAAGAACATGGGCAAGTAAAGGTGCAGCATCTATAAACTTTTGAAAGTTAGTTCTCCGACAGCAGTTAAATAAATGGTGATACAAGATAAAATAGTTTAACAAAGTAATTTGCTTTAGAATGGCCATATGATCATCAAATTCCAGAACCGGTACAACTTTAATCTCCTGCATATATATATATATATATATATATATATATATATATATATATCAGACAAGGAGCACCTGCAACCAATTGGGAATGTGCTCAGTGACCTGTTCTATTTAGCACATCAAACCCCAACTAGTCCTGTCTCAGTAGTTCAGATCGAAAACAGGATTTAATCAGGTCAAACCATCAACCCAAAAACCATAAATGCAGAAGATAATATAGATGCTTCTCCTTTACAACAATCCTCTCCTTGCATCTATTCACTTCTTAGCTGCCACCATGCCTTGAATCTGCCTGATGGATAGTTCCATTGAGTTTGCACCCAAATGCATGCCCAAGGTTAGGACAGCATTGGTTTCTAGAAAGAACATCTTAACACAGATTTGGATAATAAAATGTGCCCTAAAAATAAAACGCCTTTTGTGTGTTAATCTTATTTACATAACTTCTAGGGAGGATCTCTAACTTAAGAGTATCTAAAAGTTAAGAGACAACAGATACCATTCATGGGAAGTGTAATGAGGAGAAATGCTAGTATGTTTCTTCACCGTCAAGTCACTAAACAAGTATTGTCCTCAGATCTGTACTTCCTCCAGATCATGGAAAGTGGAGAATCAAATTCTAACCCAAAGAGGGGGCTGAGATGAAGTAAAGAGAATGCAAAATAGACTTTGGGGATGTTAACATGCTCTTGTGGCTCTCTTAGTGAATAAATAGAAAATTAGAATGAGAGTTCATGGTATATATTCAATGAAAGCAGAAAGCAGATCCCAATCAGGTAAAATCACATAAGATTAACAGTAAGCAAAGAAGAAACCTAATTAGCATTTGTAACTCAGTACAACTAAAAGAGGTGCGAAATTTAAATTCAAAAACATTTACTAAACAAAACAAAATAACAATCTGAAAACATGTATAACTTTTCACAACTAAATGATGAGAAAGAAAAATGCTTAAACAGATAAAGGAGCGGAAATAGAACTTACGTAGGTTGTACAACACAATAGTCCAATTATAAGCTGGCCGGCTCAAATGAGGCATCCTCACTGATGGATCACCATAGGTTATCTGGTAAAGGCAATTTTAAGAACACATCACTCATTTTGAAGCTTCAGATTAAAAGAGGGAACATTGCAAAAACAGAGTTTTCAGATTTGGCAAAATGGTTACCAACATATAGATCCCTCCAGGTTTGAGAAGCCTACCAATAAGAAAACAAAAAGCATCAGCTACCAATTTTAAAATTGAATGCATGCACAATTGGGGTAACTCCTATTGACAAGACTATGTCTCTAGTGACTGTAATCAAGTAACAGGTTCAAGAAATTTTCTATTATAATAAACTACTATTACGAAATAAGGGATATATGTTATAAATGCAATTAAGTTTACAACCTGCTCACTTCACCCAGCATCCGAGAAGCACTTATTGGAGCATCCGTGCCACACTAAGAATCATAAAAAAGAAGAAATCTTTAGGTTTTATGAAATGAACAGAAGAAACAACGAAAGCATTTGAATATGGATCATACCATCAAAGAATCAAGAGTTCCTTAATCGAATTTCAGCAGCTCATGAGTACAGATTCAGCAACAAGAAAAAAAAAAGTATCATCAACATTTGAAGCAGGAAGTCAGCAACTTTTGAAAAAGTATTTGAAACAAGGATAGTGCCATACCTTTATCAATGATACCGTCAAAAGATTCATCCCCAAAAAAACTCATATCCCTAACATCCATTTGCATGTCTATTTAGATTAATCAAGGAAACCACAGAAAACAGTTATAGCTACTTGAAGGACAGAAAAGGAAATGGAACAAGCAAGAATCATAAAAACAAAAATAAAGGTAGGGAAACTTTCCCAGAAAAGAAAAATTGAAGATTCTGTCATAGTTAAAAGGATACATTTCAGCTGAGGAATATACTCGTATTTCCTTCTCATCATGTCAATAGCCACTGAGGAAATGTCAATGTTCATAATGTCTTCATATCCATCCTTGACCATGTCCTCCGACATAACTACAGAGAAAAAGCATTTTCTAAAATGTAAATCCCTTAACAGATAGAATGAAGAAAACAAAGGACAACCCCATTCTCTACTAATATTGACCATTATCAGGTAGCAAACAGAGACACCAAGGGCAAAGGAAGACAAAACTTCCAGATGAGAACTATGAACGTTCATGTTGGAAGACAATTAACATTCCATGAATCTTTAACTTTCTATTTCAACTTTTCCCAGACTTAGTCAGCAAGCAAACAGGGTAAAGATACATAGAAACCCTAGATTTGAATTTACAAACCCTTTAGCCTAAAAATCACATTCATCAAATTCAATCCCTTCATCCCTTACCCTTTTCCACACTTCCTCAGCAAACAAAAGATATGCACTTTAATTAATCAGAAACACTATGCAAAACGAAATATAAATAAATGAAGAAAGAAAGAAAAAAAGTAATAGAAAGGTTTTAGAAAAAGAAATAGTGATAAAAAAAGAAGAAGCATAGAGTGGGGAGAAATTACGGGCATTTCCACAGCCGACCATGAGGACACGAGAGGAGGTAGGGACGTAGTTACGAATAAAAGGGCGAAGAGAAGAGTAACGCTGGTACCAGTCAAAGGCACCTCCAGCTTCCATAACATAACGGGCGTCCCAGTACAAGGCATCGCCATAGTTGTAGGTGTTGCAGCTTGAAACATCCCGGTACATCTTCTTCCCCTCCTTTTATATATTTTTTTCTAACCACAACTACTGTATATTTTTTCTTTTTTCTTTGGGTTCCACGACAGGGGTTTTTTTGGAAGGGGCGTTTGGTGAGGCAAACGGGATGGGAAGCGAGAAGAGGTAAGGCTTTTGGGTTGGGTGGTTCCGAGCGTGTAGGTGGACGTATTTGGGGGGATTGATGGTGGGGTCGAGGGGGCAAGGAGTGGTTTGGTTTTGCATTAAAGGAGGCTTATGTCCAAAGCATGATCTAGTTTGGTGCATAGACAAGATCAAACCATTGTTGGATAGTTGGATGTTCATTCAACTAACATCAGTTACTGTTTTTGACTTTTGACGATAAAATTCACTTTCCTTTCTGCAGTAAAATTTATTACTGGCTTATTGCACTACATATTGCAATTCGCCGTTTCTTTTTCTTTCTATTCTCAACTCTGCGTCCTTCTTAATAGGGATTTTTCTTATAAGAAGATATACTTTTTTTTTTTACCATAAACAAGATAAACATATTGAGTTAGTATTATTCTATGTGATACATTTATATCTTGTAAATCTTATTATCATACTTATAATGTGGGTTTTGAATTTTTAATTAATTTTGAATTTCTTAAATCGAAAAGCATTGCAGTAAGTTGAGATATATAATATATAATATTATGTTTGACTCTTATATTATATGTTTTTTTAATATGATATTTATATTTTAAAAATATTTAATGTAAATTTATATTATAAAATCATGTGATAATATGGTACTTGTGATTAATCCCATACAAAAATATAGATGTAGCAATCAGTCTATGAAATGATAAGATGTTAAATTTTGTGCCACATCGGTGTGTCATATCATAAAAAATTGTTTTATAGCTTGTACATGTGACATAAATATGAAGTTCAAGTGACAATGAGGTTACTGTACATGTTATTGTCACTTATCATTATGCTGGTACCTTTTTTCCCTTGAATTATTATTTTATTTTACAAACCATGACATGCAGTGCCAACATATGGAATAAATGAAAAAAAATTGAAAGAATTTATGAAGTACGTCAAGATGACAGTGGCGGATGAAAGTTGGACTAAGATCGACCAGCTCTCTATCAACGATCTAGATGGATTCATGGTTGAATTACGAAATTGTGAGAATCTTAAGCATGTTCGTGCAGGCTCAACGGGCAAGGTCAAGCTCCTCTTTGATCGCCACAATCCGCCGTTCGGTTTGCACTTTGCGGCGCCCAAAATAGCATAGCCTATGGCCTTAGCATATGGATTAACCGTACAAATCTTTAAATTGACCATAATCTCTAGTTATATACAGTAAGAATTTAGTAAAGCGGAGTCAACCAATTTTACCCAAAAAGTCAAGCAAACTTAAAAATGAAAAAAGAAAACCTCCCTTATTTGCGTTTGTCCTATTGGATTTGTGCCTTGGACTCCAAACTTGATTGCTTTGAGCCCACTTCCTTGGCCCAGCACACCATTAACCCAAGCCGAATTAGGGAAGTTAAAATATGCGCATCAGATTTCAGGTCATAAAACAAAGGGTCTTTTTAGTCTTTTAACTTAGTCAACGTAAAAACGGTGAGCCACATGTCATGTCCTGATTCGACATGCTGACAAAAGCCCAACGTCTTTCGTCACAGAAACTATCACCTGCCTCGTACGCTTCTACACTCTCACAATCCCTTTGTTAAAGTTATATTTTCGTTCCTGATTTACCCTTCCAATTTATAAAATTACGTCTCTGTCCGTTTTTTCCCCAGATACAGCTTTGAATAGAACCAAACTCAAGATCAGAACACGAAGAACGACCGCAGGAGCTAGAAACCAAAAACATCAGCACAAACAAAAAGAAGACGACATATAATGAAATTACCAAGTTTACCACTCTCCTCCGTCCAATAATCAGAAATTGCCAAAAAAAAGAAAAAAAAAAACCACTCCACACTGTTTCCGCACGGAACACTGCCCTCTTGCTCCTCGTCTATCATCTCTCTCTCTCTCTTTCTCTCCTCTTTCTGAATTCCCTGAATCAGATCAAACCCTAATTCTCCAAATTCTCATCGTTTTAGTCCAAATCAGATCTCTATTTGGGGTTCTTCCTCGTCAATTCACTTATTTGCTGATAATTGTTATCTGTATCTGTTTGTTTCTCACTGTATCGTCAAAGAAATTGATTGACATTTTTGGGGTAAGGAACCGTAAAATTTGCGTTTAATCTAATGGCGTGTATAAAAGGGGTGAATAGATCGGCGTCGGTGGCACTGGCGCCGGATGCCCCTTACATGGCTGCGGGGACGATGGCTGGGGCGGTGGATCTGTCCTTCAGCTCATCGGCGAATCTCGAGATCTTCAAGTTTGATTTCCAGAATGAGAATCGTGAGCTTCCCGTGGTAGGCGAGTGCCCCAGCTCAGAGCGATTTAACCGCCTCGCTTGGGGCAAGAATGGATCCGGTTCCGATGAGTTTTCACTCGGGCTCATTGCTGGTGGCCTTGTTGACGGCAATATCGATCTTTGGAATCCCTTAACCCTGATCCGGTATTGGATATTCTTGCAATCTATCTATAATGTACATATCGTTTGATTTGTCTAATTCACTTTAATTTTCGATTGAATTAGAAATGTGGTCAATTAAGAGTGCATTGTTGTAATCTGTAAGTTAATTGGATATGTTTTGGGTTTTAGGTATATAATGTTTGTGTGGATGGGAAAACGGTGACTGCTTTGTATCTACTTGGGATTATATTATTCTGTTATCTAATGCACATTGACACATTTTGATGTTGGCTTACTATAATTTTTTAAGTCTTACGTGAATTGGATTGCCTGGTTGTTTGGAGCGGATCAATTGGGACCTGGAGAGAATTTTGATATTTCATATGGTTAGTAAGAAATGGTTATTTAGTCTGTTGGGCTTGTTTACTTTGACTCTAGAGTTTTTAAGGTTTGATTTAGTAATAATGTGCCCATATTCGTGAGTTCTAGAATACTTATTATAACTGTATTTGATGAATGGTTGGTTGAAATTGAACTCTGGATGAAGTATTTTGAAATTTAATTTCCTTTTAAATTGTTACTCTCTTGTTTGCTTGTGCGGAGCTGGAATAAGTTGGATAAATGGATGGTAATTTGTTGTGCCTGATCTTTGCATTGCCTTCGAGTAGGCGACAGGCATGATTTTCATTTTTGTCTGATTTGGCAATGGTATTGTTTGGCTGTTAGGAATTAGGAGTGAGAGTTAATCAAAATTGGAGCTTCATAGTTTAGAGCAAAATATGATGTTTGCATGTTTCTTGTGTATCTTTCAGATGTTTGTTTAGTATTTGAATCATAAATCAGGCTGATTATATTGTGTTGGGTTAGGACTGGAAGATATATAGAAGAATGTTGTTAAAGTGCGGGAAATTTTTTTATTTCCTGGTATTGGATTGCTGGTTACATTTGGATGATGCTTTATTTTATTAGAGGCTAAGAATCCAAAAGGAAAAGATTATCTTCATCTTTTGGGAGAAATTTTTTTTATTAAAATGGTTCTTGATTGGGACCCTTTGTTAGGGAGGTGGTAACTTTTTTTATCTGTTCATTTATGGTCATTGTTGTCTAGATGATTGGATTTGATTACTTTCATATTTCTCTTTTGAGGAGTTTTTGGCTAATTATTACTAGTATTCTTGTGTTCTTTAACAATCTCATCATGTTTTGGGATATTTATTTTGTTATTAACATTGTTTTATTCATTGTTTGAAACAAAGAAAGAGAAGAAGAAAAGGGTGAAGAAAATTTAAGTGATCTACACCATAGATATCTTATTATATATGATTAAAGTAGTAGTAATTTTGGTTGCTTCATTTCCCCAGCTCTGAGGCAAATGAACAAGCTCTTGTTGGACACCTTTCAAGGCACAGAGGGCCTGTGAGTTTCCTTTTTCTGTGATTAATGCTCAATTGCTTTGACATACATGATATTTGTCGTCAAGAAATTGAAGACTGCCTGGTATTTACATCTTTCCTTTCCCCATATTTTAGGTTCGTGGTCTTGAGTTCAATGCCATTGCTCCAAACTTATTAGCATCTGGGGCAGATGATGGTGAAATCTGCATCTGGGATTTGGCAGCACCTGCACAACCCTCTCATTTTCCACCTCTTAGGGTACGTGCCAATCATCCATTACTTGTTGAATTGTAAACCTCATGCGTCTATTATGCCATTGATAATAATCTCATAAGTTCTATTATGCTGTTGGTGTTCTACTAAATGCCTTCTTGTGTGTGTTGCCATATCTTTACTGTAGTAAGCATGCTTTTCAATATATATTAGTGGTTCAGCTAGAAATCAGCCCACAAGAACACCACTTTCCCCTGCCCCACCCCACCCTACCCCCCCCCCCCCCCCAAAAAAAAAAAGAATAAAAAATCTACCGAGGCATCTGACATAGTTTTTGTGTCATCATGCAGGGTAGTGGTTCTGCCACTCAAGGTGAAATCTCATTTCTGTCTTGGAATAGCAAGGTTCAACATATATTGGCATCAACTTCATATAATGGAACAACTGGTGAGTAAATGAATGGACGCCAGACTATTTGTCTTGTCATTTACGTTTAGCGGGGAAGATAATTCGTATTTTTTAATTTTTTATTTTCCAGTTGTTTGGGACTTGAAGAAGCAAAAACCTGTGATAAGGTAAATTTCATGTTATCTACCAAGTGAAAATTTTCTGTGTCTGCAGGTTATTGTGACCTGGCACATCTTTTGACCCAATCTGTTTTTTTTTTTTTTTACTTTTTAATTGACAGTTTTGCTGATTCCGTAAGAAGACGGTGCTCTGTTTTGCAGTGGCATCCTGATGTTGCCACTCAACTTGTTGTTGCATCTGATGAAGATGGTTCACCCGCACTTAGGGTAATGATCTTGTCGATGATTTTGCTTCTGTTGAGGATTACCATTTGTTAGGAATTTGTTAATTTCTGGTATTTTTGCAAACAGCTTTGGGATATGCGGAATATAATGTCACCAGTGAAGGAGCTTGTAGGGCACACAAAAGGTAACCATGCTTGACAAGTTGATGCATCGTTTTAAACTTGCTGATAGTTTTTCCTTCTTTGCTTTTGGGTGTTTGTTTCCGTACTTGATATGACAATTATATGCTATTAAGTATTTGCTATTTCACTTTGCTCACTCTCTCTAAAATTGAAAAGCAGTAGCCTGAAAAATTTAATAAGAACGACAACAACGATGGAAAGGCTAAATTATTATTTAACTCTTTTCAGTTTTAACCTGATACTACACCATATAATATGAGATGTATTTAGTTAGCTTCTTAAAGTCAGAGTGAGAATTAGATTATTAAGATTGAATAGATGCCCTTCAGTCAGAAGGGGTCCATGATAAATTTAGGACTTTGTCTCTTTCCTGCTATGGGTCATTTGCTGTTTAATTTTTCTGATAGTTATCCATCTCCCTGTTCAGTTTGTGCATTATTTTTCTAGGTCTTTTGTTGTTGTAAGTTAAAAAGGAGTTTTGTTATTTTAAGTTCTTATATTTGACTGCATTTATTGTTGCAGGTGTAATTGCAATGGCATGGTGTCCCTCTGACGGCTCTTATTTACTCACATGTGCCAAAGATAATCGGACTATTTGTTGGGATATGGTTACTGGAGAGGTGGGGAATGAGTTAACTATTGATCTGCTTCAGGCATTCCTTCTGGAGATCTGTCTGTTCCTTTTATCAAACAAGTATTTTCTGAATTGTGATTTTCCTTTATGTTATTTTTCTGGAATAGATTGTCTGTGAACTGCCTGCTGGTACCAACTGGAACTTCGATGTGCACTGGTATCCGAAGATACCTGGCGTAATATCAGCATCTTCCTTTGATGGCAAAATTGGCATTTACAACATTGAGGTGTGACCTTGTCCAAGTTATCTTTCCTATCATAATTACATTTTTGTTAAAAAAAAAAAATCTTAGTTGTTGGACATACGTATGACTGATCAATTGCAATTAGCCAATAATTATCATACATTTGTTTAGGGGTGGGATTTTTATGTAACTTGTTGTGACAAGCACTGCTTTTGTAGTTTAATCTGGCAAACGTTTGAAGCTTATTGTTCTTGCTGGTTTGTCAAAGAAAAAGATACTTGTCTGATTACCTGCAATTTTTGCCTCTCAGAACTTTTTTCCTCCCTGGACCCTAGATTTAGTACTTCTTTTAGGTAATTTTTTTACCTTGTTCTGCAGGGTTGCAGCCGTTATGGTGTAGGGGAGGGTGATTTTGGTGCAGGTAATTCATCAAACATAATTATATTTATATGTGTGACTGCAGCAGTTAGTTTGGCAGCCTTCAATTTGCTTCTGGTAGAACTATCCATGTTCTCCATGTATTAGCTTGCACATATATATATATATATCATAATTTGACCGTGGTACTATTAAGCTTTGTTGGTCTAGGAGAAACATATTGATGACTGCCAATATAATTTGGGGAAGATATGCAGACTATGGGCCAAGGCTGCTTAAATAGTCTTTAATCTTTATCTCTGTTAAACTCTAACTTATTGTTTCTAAGATTATATATATTTTCATTGGTAATTTAGTTGTAACTAGTTCTAATGTCTTTTTATGCAGTGACTTTGAGAGCTCCAAAATGGTATAAACGTCCTGTTGGGGCATCTTTTGGATTTGGTGGAAAAGTTGTATTTTTTCACCCTTGTGTGTCTGGTTTAGGTGCTTCTGCATCATCAGAGGTAAATATTCTTAGGCAGCAAGGTCTGTTTCATTCTATTTTATTTGATTTCCACTGATATTCTTCTTTTTGGGATCTTATGGTCCTGTACGCTATTTTCAGGTTTTTGTGCATAATTTAGTTACTGAAGAAAGTCTGGTCTGCCGTTCATCTGAATTTGAATCTGCGATACAGAATGGGGAGAGGTCTTCACTAAGGGTTTTATGTGAAAAGAAATCTCAAGAGTCTGAGTATGTCATCTGAATTAAGAAATTGTAGTTATTTTCTTTCTTGTCTTCTGTCGAATAATTTTATCTACTTCCACCAATTAATACTTTTGATGATTCATTTGGAATTCTGTACAGATCTCAGGATGATCGAGAAACTTGGGGCTTCTTAAAGGTGATGTTTGAAGATGATGGGACAGCTAGGACAAAGTTGCTCATGCATCTTGGTTTTAGTGTATCTGCAGAAGAAAAGGATACTGTACAAGATGACCTCTCCCAGAGTGTAAATGATATTACACGCGAGGATAAAGTGGCAGAAAAAGTGGGCTGTGAGGGTGAGAAAGAAGCTACCCTCTTTGCAGCTGATAATGGGGAAGATTTCTTCAACAATCTTCCGAGTCCCAAAGCTGATACACCCGTTTCAACTTCCGAAAATAATTTTGCTATTGGGAGCACAGTTCCTAGTGCAGATCTAATACCTCAAGAATCAGATGGACTGGAGGAAAGTGTGGATCCATCATTTGATGATGCTGTTCAACGTGCATTGGTGGTGGGTGACTATAAGGGAGCAGTTGTGCAGTGCATTGCTGCGAATAAAATGGCTGATGCTTTAGTTATTGCTCATGTTGGTGGTGCTTCCTTATGGGAGAGCACACGTGATCAGTATCTTAAGATGAGCTGTTCCCCTTACCTGAAGGTGAATTAAATTTTTATATTTGCTTAGCACTGAAGGATTTAATCATATATCTTTATAAAATAGGAATCGAGATATCAATTCTTTACATGGGTTATATTTCTCATCGGCTACAATATTATTAATTATTTTTTTGAGGAAAATTATATGTTAACTGTGCTGTTTGTCTGTAGGTTGTCTCTGCAATGGTGAACAATGATCTCATGAGCCTTGTCAACACCAGGCCTTTGAAATTCTGGAAAGAAACACTAGCACTCCTCTGTACGGTAAGTTTCTATTTTGGAAGTAGATATGTTGTGGTGTAGCAACAAATTATATAACTGTACTTGTTGCTATTATGATGGACTTATTTATCATATTTGATGAGCAGTTTGCCCAGAGAGAGGAATGGACTGTACTCTGTGATACGCTTGCTTCAAAACTAATGGCTGCGGGTAATACTCTGGCTGCAACTCTCTGTTATATATGTGCTGGAAATATTGATAAAACAGTAGAGATTTGGTCAAGGTGCCTGACAACTGAACATGATGGGAAATCTTATGTTGATCTTCTCCAGGTAAGTTAGCAATTTATAGAAACAACACATTTCAAACTTAAGTTGTCTAATCAGAAATCTGATAATAGAGGTTTATTCTCTAGGATTTGATGGAAAAGACCATTGTCCTTGCTTTGGCAACTGGGCAGAAGAGATTTAGTGCATCCCTATGCAAGCTTGTTGAGAAATATGCTGAAATTTTGGCTAGTCAAGGGCTTCTAACAACAGCAATGGAGTACTTGAAACTCTTGGGGTCTGATGAGCTGTCACCTGAACTTGTGATCTTAAAAGATCGTATTGTGCTTTCTACAGAACCTGGTATGTGCTTTAGGAGATGGTCAATGGTTACTGCTATTGTGCTGTTACATATGGGTTTTGTGATCTACCATTGCTAATTTATATTTATGCAAATAATTCACATGCAAAAAAGGTCATGCTGGTGACTGAAAGAACACCAGTTGAACTTGGTAGAAAACTTTGTTGAGCTCATGTAATTTGGAGTGCTTGTGATGCTTTAGATTAAACTAAGAACTGTTAGCTACTTTTTCTGGTGTCTAATTCTTTCAATTTATCTTACAGGTGTTTTTGTGACATACCTGTAATAGCAATATTTATGTATGCAAGAAATTAGCTTACTGATGCCTGAGCTAAGTTTTGTGGCATGCAATATATGCTTGTTGAGGATATCTGTTTTTTATTCTTGCAGAGAAAGAAACTAAATCTGCTGTTCCTGAGAACTCTCATCCAACAAGTGAGCCTGTCTTTGAGCCTTCACAACATTTATATCCGGTGCTTTATCTTGCACTTTTCTTTTATGTGATGTGTCTCTCATTGAATGCTCCTTGATAAGCTGTCGTGATGTTTTTTTGGTTTTTTGTTACTTTCCCTCATTGCTTAGAATTCAGCTGCATCACTAATTCAGCCAAGTGTTCCTACTAGTGCTTATGATGAAAATTATCAGCATTCTTTTTCTCCGTATGGAGGATATGCACCTCCTGCCTCATATCACACTCAACCGCTGCCTGCCAACATTTTTGTTCCAACCCAAGCTCCTCATGTTTCCCAGGTATGCTGTATTGGGTTTCTTTTTGTGCATATCACTCTATTTGATTGTAGGCCCTAAGCTATGGCTAAGTTGTAATTATAGTTTTCTTCCGGTTTTACTTTTAATCTAGCATGCTATCTCAACACCTAGAGACAATTTGATTCAATGGATATTTTCATTCGGTCGCTCTCTATGAATCATACCATCCAATTGGATGTATCCTCAGGAAAAGAGAATGCTTGTTTAGAGATTTTTGAAGTGAAAGATTGGATTTACTTAGGACAGCATGCCAAGTTAAAACTAGCATAGGATTGGTATGTGTTTGGAAGGTTTTTTTTTTTTTTTTTTTTTGGGGGGGGGGGGGGTGGGGTGTTAGTTTGCAATTGATCTTCATTCACCTGATAGTTTTTCAACCTACAAACCGTACAATTGCTACTATATAAAATTGGTTGTGGCTAGTTTATCCTGCCTCCAAGACCCCCTAGGGCAGGAGAAAACTGGACAAACTGAAAATCTGAACTAAACCAGCTTCATCTTTTTGCTTGGATTAACCTTGGTTTGAACAAACGACCTGAGCATCTGTACATACAAAATTTAGTAAGAAGATTAGATATTGGGTAGACAAGGTTCTGTGTTGTCCAAAATGAGAACTTTATCTTTGGCTTCCTAGTTTTCCTTGCTTTTTATTTTATTATATGCATGATGCTCTTTGCTTTTATTTGTCAGCTTGATGCTTGACTAAATAGTTTCTTTTGTTTTTCCAGACAAGTTTTGCTCCTCCACCTGGCACCACTCAGCCTGCTGTTAGACCCTTTGTTCCTTCAAATCCTCCTGTTCTAAGAAATGCAGATCAATATCAGCAGCCAACTACCTTGGGTTCTCAGTTATATCCTGTCTGTATTCCTACATTTAATTTTATGGTCGATGCCATAGTTATTCTTCTGAGACTGGTATACTGATTATTTTTGCATGCCTTTCAGGGTGGTGCCAATCCTACTTATCCTGTACCCCCTGGGGCTGGTTCACTTGCACCTGTCCCATCACAAATGGGATCAGTTCCTGGCCCCAAAATGCCCCAAGTTTTAGCTCCCACCCCATCACCTAGGGGATTTATGCCAGTAACTAACACATCTGTTGTTCAAAGACCTGGGATGGGCACAATGCAACCACCCAGCCCTACACAGTTGGCATCAATACAACCAGCTGCAGCACCTGCTGCTCCTCCACCAACTGTGCAGACTGTTGATACTTCAAATGTACATGGTAATTGCTAATTTCTTGGTTGCTAATGTTAATGTTATACGTATATATTGGATTATGGAGATACTCTAGTCGTATGGTATGTCCACCTCACTGTCTGGGATTATTCCAGAATGATGGTTTACAATCCAAAAAATTAAGTAATGTTTATCTTTAAATAATTACCCTTTATGAAATACAATAATTTGTCACAAAAATGATAACTGGGAAAATGTTTTACTATTCTTTACAATAGTTATTCGTCATTTTGAATTTGCATAATCCACATAAAATAAGATTGAAGGTATAATCTGTGGCTTCTGAACTTCCCAAATAAAGATGAATAAAATGTGTGGTTGTTTCAACAGTAATCTCTGTTCATTAATGTCAGCAAACTAATAGATGAAGAAATATATGCTGATATGTAATACTTTTGGTAATGACTTTACCTTGTTTGCTTTTCAGCCCACCAGAAACCTGTAATCACAACCTTAACTAGACTTTTCAATGAGACATCTCAAGCACTGGGAGGTTCACATGCAAACCCAGTTAAGAAGCGTGAAATAGAAGACAATTCAAGGAAAATAGGCGCCTTATTTGCCAAACTCAACAGTGGAGACATTTCAAAAAATGCTTCTGATAAGCTTATTCAGCTCTGCCAGGCTTTAGATAATAATGATTTTGGTACAGCCCTACAAATCCAGGTATGGTGGGGAAAGAATGTTGTTTATGTTGATTTCCACATGATTGTTGGCAACTAAAAGTGCTTCAATTTTTTTTTACCTCTTCCCTGAAACAGGTTCTTCTAACTACTAGTGAGTGGGATGAGTGCAACTTTTGGCTTGCCACTCTCAAGCGGATGATTAAGACAAGGCAGAATGTAAGATAAGTTATAAGAAGGTATAAAATCTCCAAGGATCTAATCCACAGTCTACTTATTTTTCCCTTTTGTGGTAACACACTTGGGGCACAGATAAATCCTTTTTTATAGTAGTACACAAGAATGGAATATCTTGATTGCTGCTGCAGGATTTTGGTTGTTTTGGTCCATTACATGCTTCCTGCTAAATATTGACTAGCATTTTACATTAATACTCTTTTTGAAAGCAGTTAGTGAAAATAGTTTTCAGGACTTTATGTTGATTGTTTCTCATTAGACATTTTGTAGTACTGAGAAGTAGAGGTGGCTTATTTAGTTCAATTTTCACTTTTTTCTTTCTCTTTTTTGGGTGCTGAAAACTCTGTTAGTGAGTGAATTGGATTGACATACTGTTGTTGCATTGTTTGGTTTCCGCGTGGCCATTAGTTGTACAACAACCCATCTGCTTTTTTTATCATTAATATGAAAGGAGAGTTTTAATAGGATGCTTACAATTTCATCGACTGTTTTGAACTTTGAAGCGTTTCCTTCCCGTCACCTTTCTTTGAGCTGTATTTTAGAATATTTTCGAATATCTTTTTGGGACATCTCTCTTGAGGGTTGCGGTTTGGGTTTGAAATTCATGGGATAGTAAGTAAATAGTAATGGATTGTAAATAAATCCATTTATGAAGAGAGCATCATCACTAATGTGATTTTTTTGGTTGGTTTGAAAATTTTAATCGATCTGGGAGAAGGCCAATTTGTTTAAGCGTTAGTGGATCCTGCTATGGACCTCTAACGGTCCAACTTTGATCCCGGGCCTGGCTCTTGAACTGAATATCCGTCAGACTGGATGCCTCTATTTTTTTTTTTTTAACTATTTTATCATTTACTTCCATGCTCAAAAAAAAAAAAAAAAAAAAAGGATTGCTATGAAGTATGAATTAAAAATAAATAGGAAAAAAAATTAGAAATATAGTAGAATTTTATCCAAAATAAATAAACGGACACTCGTTTTTACATAGTAGTTTCAGGTAAAGCAAAACTTCAAGTAGTTTTTTCTTTATCTATAAGCCATATATATAACATTGAAATACTGCTATCTTCCAGTGGTAGATTTTGTATTGCAATGTAGATTTTCCTTTTGCGTTTCACGACAAATACTTCTATCTTCTATTTATATTTATAATCTCATTTAACCTGCTATATATACACACGCGTTTGGCCAAAAAAGAAACCTGCTATATTCTAACTTAGAAGGCGGGCTAGTGTTTCAAAACAGTTAAATATAGGAAACAACCACCAGACCCGCGCCCTTCAAACAATAAAAATCAAATTAAATGGTTAGTCCATCTGATATGAAAAGCAGAAATGTAAGTCTTAAAAATTAAAGCATCCAATTCGTCAATAGACATTTTCCACAAATTGGTATACTCATTAACCATACAATTCTGTTTGGTTGTTTACCTCTACGTATTCCTTACAACTGATTGAATAAAAGAAAACAATTTTATAGACTTCATAGTTAGATCGAGAATCAAAACAATCCAGTTTAGTTTCCTCTATTAATTTCTTTTTCTTTTTCTTTTTAGTGACCCAATAAAACCAAAGAAAATTCCATAGTTGACCAAACAATTAGGGAGGTGGGCAAGGCAGGGCACATTCACCGAGTCATTCAAAGGAAGGATACATACAATACATGAGATCTAATAAAAAGCCTTTGAAAAGGAGGAGAAGCATATGAAACAGCAAGGACCTGAGCTGTCAAGCCTTTGATATTTTAAAAGGAACATAGATTTTCTTGCTTCCTGCTAACTACTAAAGACACATTCCCTTACTCTCAGAGCCACATCATTTGAAACTTTGAAACAATTGTTGGGTTGGGTTTGTTCATCTTCTTCTCCTTGTCTTAATAATGGATTTTAATTTGTAAATACTAAAGAAGGGGTTTGGTCCCCTTCGATAACACTAACAGAATGGACTCAACTTGGTGTCTGTGCAGTCCTTTTCTTGGACAGCAAAACTTTTCCTAATGCGCCAATCCAGCCACTGAACCAATCGTATCATTCATTCTAAAGTTACATGGAGTTCGAAGGAAAAAACAGTGTTTTTGCATGCCTTAGAAGTGAATATTTTCTTCAAGTTTTCATTGTCCTTGTCTTGTTGATATGAGCTATGCGCATATTCTAGAATCTCAAATGACTCTTCCGAACCGCTCCTTAATCATATCATTTTATTTGGCCGAAAAAAAAAAAAAAAAAAAAAAACTGCTATGTTTTAGTTCGATTCCAACTTGGCTTAGATGGCTTAATTTCTGTTTTCTTAAACCCAACCAGCTAAGCTGATATATGTCCCAAGAAAACCTACGTAACTATTCTACTCAACGAATTTAGTTGGCAACAAGTAAAGAATTGCATCGTCTATTGACGACATAATAATTGGTTTTCATTTCTTTTGGTTTGAATAGGACGAATCGTTGAATTCATAATATCTGACATTTGCGTAATTAAAGAAAAGCCAATAACACATTATTTTTAATAGTGTATTTGGTAATTTTTCTAATTATAATGCATAATTTAAATAGTTATAATTGATCCATAATTGTTAAGAGTTCATTTATGTTTGGTTTGGTAATAATGTAATTCAACCAACAGTGCAAGTCAGTAAAAGTCTTATAAGTGATTTTCCAACTGCTCAAGATATGTGGAGAATCATGGTTAAAAAAAAAATTGTAGAATCATGAAACTGGGAAATGGTATGGTAACTTTTCACTTTTCAAAGGGAAAAAGATGGGATATTCTGTAAAACATTCAATTTTTTAAGGAAAATTCATATTCCAATCACGAGGGAGAGTGGGAAATGGGAATCATCTAGTTGTGTAGATTTTGAGAAATTCCCACACGAACTTCCAACTTCGAGCAATTCTTTCTCTATTGGCCCGCCATTTCAATAATGTACTAATAATATCTTTTGAATTCCAGAAATTAGATAAGACAATATCAATGAGAGACAACTTGGAAAGCAATCTCTAGATAAAATGACACAGCCGCCCATAGGAATCAATTATTTAAATTGTTTTCTCTACTATCAAATTTGGCCCTGTATGCTTTGGGTAACATCATCTATTTCAGGAATGCACACAGATTAAAATTAAAAACCATCTTACTTCAAGGATTGCGTGTGCAGAATGGAAGCCTTGAAGATGAGAAATGCTTTAGATAAAAATTCCTGGAAAAGTAAAGTATCAATTTGGCTGTTACTAAAAGGTAAAATCTCAACAACTAGAGCAATAAAATTGAATGCCTGGCTGCTCAAATTTTGCACCAATATCTAAAACCAAACCATATACATTCAGTATTCATGTTGATTGAATTTCACCGTACAAGTTTTCCATAAGAATACAATCCCTACTAAGCACTTTATAAATTTCACTGCATCTCTCTCTTGAGCGCAAGAAATTCCATAGATCCTAAAAGAAATGGAACCAAATTGTGGAATATTTTATTCAGTTATTGTAACAGCAGGTTCCAATTACAAAAATCAGTATTCAACTGGTAAGTTTTGAATCACCTCATCATGGATTTAACAGCATTTTCATCATATATATATATATATATATATATATATATAGCAGCAAAAACAAGAGGGAAAAAGAAAGAAACAAAAAAATGATTAACATCCTATGAAATGGACATTTGCAATGTCCTGATCTACATATACATTGAAAATGAACACCACATTGACAATTTAAAGAACCTTGAAAATGTTGATCCATTGAAATCACCGAAAAACAAGTTACCCCACAAATATGCATGAATTTGAGGTGCAAGCAGCCTGAAATTTGATCCATTGCCAATCATTTCAATGTATTAAATTTTCATGAACTAAATGACACATACAGCCTGAGAACTCAAACTTGATTGAGAAAACACATCACCCTGAAAAGAATTCAGAACTTTCTCCAGCTGATCGATTCCTCCTCAAACCAAAAACACCACTCTGGTTTCCAACATTCTTCTGCTGACCTCTCCCTTGGAAAACATATCTTTTGCTACCAAATCTATGACTAGAAGCTCTGCTCCCTGATCTTGATCCAGGCCTTTCAACTACATCAGCCTCCCCCCACACTTCTGACTCCCACTCGATACCAGTCATGCCCATAAGTTCCATCAAATCACTCCTGAAGTCCAAATCTGAATAGACTCTGCATGAGTCCCTCATGTTTTGCCTAACAAATTTACCATCCATGGCGTCCAAATTCTCCTTGGCATTTCTAAATTCAACAGGACGCCCCATTGTTTCCACCACCAAACATGGATTGTTAAAACCATTCCATGAATGTAGAGGAACCAATTTGCTCAACCCAGTTAACCAATCAACCACCTCTTTCATTGCAGGGCGGCGCTCCCTACAGGACCTCACGCATTTAGCTGCTATGACAGCCAACTGCTTCCTAGCAATAGGATCCTTAGGAGGTGCAATCCTTGGATCATAAACAGCAATAATCTTCCCTTTCTTTACAAAAGGAATTGCCCAATCCACAATAGAAGGTGGTGAATGTGCAACATCAATAGCTTTTCTACCACTTATAATCTCTAATAACAAGATCCCAAAACTAAAAACATCAGTTTTTGTACTCAAATTATCTGGTGTCACATAACATGGATCAAGATACCCAATAGTACCAGCTGGTGGGGTTGATCTAAGCTTATAATCATCAATACCACACCTAAGTGCCAACCCAAAATCACCCAATCTTGCATTGAAATTCCTATCAATTAACACATTTGCAGATTTAACATCTCTATGAAGAATTGGAGGTTTTTGTGAGTGAAGTGTCTCTAAGGCTTTCGCAACTTGCAAGGCTAATCGAATTCTTCGACCCCAATTCAAAGGCCTTGAAGAATTAGAATGAAGAACATCATATAATGTGCCATTACTCATAAATTCAACAACCAATAAACGATCTTGAGTATCATTAGTAAAGCCAAGAAGATTCACCAATCTGGGACTTTGAATTTTTGACAAGATTTCGATCTCGTTATCAGCTTCCTGGTTGGTTTCTTCGTTTCTTGAAGATGGTTTCTTGATGGCAACGTGGCGTCCCCTGAGAACAGCCTTGTAGACAGAGCCATGGCTACCTTTGCCTAGAAGCCTTTGGTCAGAGAATCCATTGGTGGCTGCTTCAAGGTCACTATAATCAAACCGTTGGATCTTGATGGGTTTTTCCTGCTTGATGGTGGAAGTTTTGGAAGATGAATTCAGTGTGGTTGTGGAGGTGGAGATTATGGAGACCGTTGATCCTGCTTTGCAAGAAAGGTAACCCATCAAAAAAGTTCTCTTTTTTTTTCAGGGTCTTGAAGGGTGTTTTTTGAAATGAGAAATTTGACAGTTTACAAGAACTATGAATCAAAAAGTCAAGATTTTTATCATTTCATTGCTCTGCTGCCAGTACGTGAAGAGGAAAAGTTGAAGGAATGAAAGGGGCTTTTGGGATTTGGAAAAAAATGAAGTGGCAGTTTTTTTTTTTCATGTGTTGGAAAGAGGAAAATTTTCGTGATCTCAAGGATTTTTTTTACCCATTGTTATATCTGCCATGATTTGTCTATGCTTTGCATGTTGACATTTCTAATATTTTAATGTTATGATTTTCCTTGTTCACTGACCAGAGGCTGTGGCCCTTCAACTGCCGGCAGGTAATTTCATTTCTTTCTCTTTCATGGCCAAAGTCAAGAAGCTAAAATACACAAGATATTCTTAGCATGCTGAAAAAGATATGTGAATAGCAATCAATGAAGCCTCGTCCATGTTTGCAGGCTTTGCAATCTTCTCTGCTGAAGTTTTGATGTTACATTTACTATTTTCTTTTTTAATTTCATGGAATGCACATGCCCTATAGGCCCATACCACTAGTTTTTAACAAAATGGAATGAATCTTGATTCAACTTCTAGATGAAAAAAAAAAATGAAGTTGATTGAAAGAGAATCAACACTCCCCTCTATGTAATTAATGAAAGACTTGATATATTGTAGCATAAAAACCTCGGAAAGGCTTACCCACTGTGATCTCTTTTGGAGTCTAGTCCTGACAATCAGAGAAAGTGAAAACTAAACCAAAGAAAACACCTTGGGCCTCCGATAGTTCTAGCTGGAGTCCACCCGAGCCCAACTTGTAATGGACCGACATCTTTATGGACTCAAAATTTTACCTACAAGGAAATGAAGCTCTTCTCCAATCAGGACAAGGTAATGCAAGAAAAGAAATGGATTACTTAAATAATCATGGTATTTATAACAATTATTATTACATATTCAATGATTTTGTACCATTAACAATCAGCTCTTCCTAATTCTATAACATTTTACAAAGCATAACAACATAAATTTATGACAAAACTTATGGACAATGGCCGATATTAAGTTAGGAAGTGTTCAATTGCCACTCAATTTCTAAGTGACTGCAATCCAACGAACATTTAACCCTATTTAGAGCTTTTTTCCTGTGTTGCAATAATGCTAGGGAGCATTCATCAACCTCCTTTGTCAAGTCATTATTCTTCCTTTTGCGAGGCAGTTCTCTTGAGAATCTTTTCCATTTGGATTCAAACTCACAAGCTAAAAAATAAGAAAAGAAACAGCAATATTATCATGTGTTTAACTATGTTGGATCATAGCAGAAAGTCAGGTAAATCTAAAGACATATGTCATATTAGCAAGTTTCACAGTAATAATTACCAAATTCTACAAACCTTTACCTCCTTTAGGAGTTCATTTGTTCGAGTCTTAGTATAACAAAGCAAAAACATTCACCTAATGTTACATTCATTGGCATGAATTAGATTACAGCTGAATTAGAAGTCACATGATATTTGCAATGAAACACCAAGGGTAGTAATTAATATGCCTAATGAGGCAAGGCAGGCAACCAAATAGAACTGTATCAAGACAAAATTTATCCTAGAAATTTCAAAAGCTGTGATATGGCTGTTGCATTGAGCCGTTCTTACAGGAACACTGGCTGTACAACAAAGACCTTGATGATTAAATGCAGAATCTTATAAAAGATACTATGAAGACAGCAGTGGAAACGTAATGAAAAGGAATTAAATATATGCATTAATCTAGATGAATTGATGGCCTCGCAAGACAAAGGTTTGATGATAACCTTAAACGAAGATAACAGACGAGCTAACAGTTAGAAAAGGATGAAATTATCAAGAAGACCAGTTGAACTCAAAGACTTCAGAGCCTTTATGAAATAAAAATTTGCATTTCAATTCATAGAAATAACTAATAAGCATAGTGCAAATACCTTCACTTTGGTCCCTGAAACCTCGAATTAGGCAGGCGCAAACCCATGGCCGTCCAGCACGGGATGCTTTTGCACCACCCTTTAGTTCACCATTATGTTGTTTCAAACTGCATATCAAAGCTCAATAATCAATATTTAGGGGGCTCAGTCTCACTTATTTTGAACCGTTTTCTTACGAAAAGCGAAGCGAAATACCCAAAGCAGAGTCATTTGAAGGAAACAGGTATTACAACTTGTTGCAACAATCATAAACAAAGCTCACAAGTTTTCAAAAGATTAGCTTACGTAAAGGAAATTACCCATTTGCAAGAGAAATTAAAAAACTATATGAAATAAGCAATTTCTACAAATTTATCAATAAGACTGTTCAAAAACCAGCAATCAAAATTAAACCTAAATAAAAATTAGACCCAAATAAGGATTTCAGACACAGTTTGAAGATAAAGCTTAATAAAATTGGAATATAAGAAAATGGCTATCGTACCGGCGAGAAAAATCGATGGTGACACCGATATAGGTTTTGATAGGGGCATTAGTGGAAAGAATTAGGTATACGCACCATGGTTTTAGTTTTGATTTTGCAATGGGACTGGATTCTGACGACAACGACGATGATGGTTTTAGGCAATTAGGGTTTGGATTTGGATGTTTCACAGAACGGAATGTTCTCGTGAGCAGCCTCATCATGTGATCTGACCAGGGGAGTTTTTTAATTTTGCGATTAATATACAACGGTCCAGTTTTGCCCATTTTATTTACGTTACTCTGACTGAGTCAAAATTCCGTTAAACTTCAATAGCATTTTTTTTGTTAAACAAAAAGAGAAAATTTCAGATTATTGCAAAGTTCCGGTCTTTTTATTGACTAAACCCGTCTTCCAAGTTACATCCGAACTTCACGTAGTTGATTCATTTGTCAATAGTCCAAATTACACCGACTGATTTATATATTTACTCTAAAATATTTAAATTCATATATTTATATTATATTTTATAAAAAAAAAACTATGTATAAAAATATTTAATTTTTTTTATTTTATTAAATTTATATTTCATAATTATTAAAAATTTAAATTATATTTTTTTAATATCATATTTATATTATATCATTATATCACATTTTAAATTACGAGTATAATCAAAACTTATAAAAAAATGCCTAATTCAAAATCAATATCAGTATTCAGGGCTTGGTTGACGTGCCTGTGATTCATTTGGTATCAATCATACAATTAACCATGAGAGAATGTACAGAAATTTACATTTATCTCATGGAATAAAAAAAACTATATATAGACATGTTATCACTATTTGGCTTCTAACTTGCCAAAGCGAGATTTAAAGTAAGATTCTATCCGCTCCAAAGTGAGAATTTGGATCCAAAAAATCGCACTATCACTGATTTGTTTGATCCTTCTCTCATAAATTCCAAGTCCTTGGCGATGCTATTCTGAACACTTTCCATTTCCATATTATCACCTCGTAAGGGTAATGAAACAGCACCCTGAGAATCCAGGTTCTTGATCCATCCACGTAGCAAATAATTCACCACCTGTATATCCAATTACAGGAAATTTGTCTAAATGCAACAACATAAAAAGCATGAGAAAACTATACTCTGATTGGATGAATTTGTTAAAGTTTTGAGAGAATGGAAAATTTAAAAGGAAAATTAAAAATTATGCAGTCATTTGGTCTTAACAAGTTACTACACAACCAATTTCTATGTACAATCATAACCATATTATATTTCATATATCTCTTCTTAAAGAAAAGAAAAGAAAAAACTACCATGGGAACGTAATTGGTAACCACTTTTTAACCTATGGCCAACAAAATACTAAAAGGTCCTAGCAAAACTAAAATTCAAAGCTGAAATTTTATATACAAAAATGAATGATTATCAGGGATTAGACGTGAAAAGCAAGCCAATCAGTGACAACATACCTCAGGAACTTCATCATGAGGGCAGTGACCAGCTGGGCTGATCTCATAGTATGGAGCTTCAGGAACTTGCTTTTTCGCCTGAAGACCCCTGACACGCTTCACCCAGGGGTCTTCTTTTCCATACATAAGACAGATACGCACATTGTTCATATGACACTTAAAAGAAACAAAAAACAGAAAGTCCATAACTTGAAGCAGATAGGTACTTTTCCACATAGAATGCACATGATTTGGTCATACAAGTTAAAAACTATTCATACTGTGTACCTTGATAAAGCCTCCCTGAAAGAAAGCTCTCCTTGAGGAGCAAACATAATTGAAGCAAATGATGCAGCAGCAGCAGGATGTTGTCTTGTCTTAAGAATATGAGAAAAGACTTTGTCTACATTTATAGAATGATCTACATAAACCTGTCTAAGTACATCGGCAATACTTTCAGGATCACTTATTTTTTGCCAACTGAAATCAAAAGGTGGGAGAAGAAGTTAAGTAAGAGCAATAAGAGATTTGAAGTAAAGAGACTGCGGCAGCTTGCTCCTGGAGTCCTAAATAAAAATATCAAACAAACTCTTTTGAAACTCTAAAAAATTTTACTCTCAAAGTGAAGAAAACAATTGCAAAATCACTTACCTCTTTTCCAAGTAAAAACCTCAACAAGATAATTATTAATATGCGATATCTATGGGTTTAAATGTACATTTCTAGAAATTTAATGGTGATGGAATGGCATTCCATGATGAGAATGCCATATCCTCTAATATCAAAGCAGAAGGAACTTACACAAATTCAGTCAGCTTTCTAACACTTTCTGGTAGAGGAAATGTTCCAGACCATGAAAATATCCTTGCTAGTCTTGGAGATTTTATTGGATTAGGTAAAAATCCCCAAAAAGGAGTTGCATTAAGTAGTGTAACGCCCTTCACCAATTGAGGATTGCATGCAGTAAAGTATAGCGCAACAAATCCTCCGAGTGAGTTCCCTACAATGTAAACCGGTTCACCAATGACCTGTGAGAGAAAGAACTAAGGTCAATATTGATGTCTTTACACTATATTAATGCATTAATTTATCTGAAAACAAAGGGTTATGTGATTACTAATTCAAAATCCTAAAGCCATTTTAGCTATAATACGAGATTTCCTTGCTCAACTGGGGTAGCCTTAAGACAAATTAAGACAACAGTAAGCAAATGTAGCATGAAGTCACATATACACCACTATTATGATCAATATATAGAAGTATTAAAGTATAGATAAATAACCTATGTGTTTAAACATGTGAGGCATTGCGAAAGGAATGGATTAGAGTTAAAATGTAAATCTGCTTGTATCTCTTCTACAAAATAGTGAACGTGATCCCGCCATAAATCCATAGAGTAAACCAGATCACTTGCCCATGGCTCAGTTTTATTCCCAAATCCCCACACAAAATTCTTCCCTGCTGTGATACCCTCCTCCTTAGAAGAGGAAGTGGGATCTTCAATAGGCAATGACATGCCTTGCCCAAGAAAGTCAATTGCCCATACCCTATTATCACGACCCAAATCCTTCAGTTGCTTTTCATAATGAAAAGAACCAACACCAAAACCAGGAAGAAAGAGTAGTGGCGGACAATTCACATTTTCCCAACCTGATTTCTCGTAATGCACATTAAATTTAGGTTTCCACTCCCAGAAACAACTGCTTATTGGAGCACCAGATTCAACATTGGACTCATCAGGCAACCCTGGAATCAAAACCTTGGTTACTGATTCCCCACTTTCTGACATACTTCCAACGTCATCGTCACTACCAATCACATAACCATTATAATTCTCAGTGAAGACCTTTGATTCACCATCGTTAAACCCTTCAAAAGCCTTGAAGGGCCTTGAACCTTCACTATAATGGACATTCTTCAAAAAAAGGTGATTTTTATTAGATAATCCCAGTGACGCACTTCTGTAATGAACCCTAGTACACCAAAGCCTGTGCTTTCTACACAAAAGGATCTTTACTTGCTGTCTACTTGGGCTTTTGTTTACTAATGATCTCTGCTTTAAATTACAGCATGGAGGAAAATTGTAAGAGATGACTTCTGTGCTTCGAAACTTTGCTCTGTGATTATCAAAAACAGCAAATATCTCAGCAAAAAGTTGACTTTATCATATGGATTGATTACAAAGAGAAAAAAAAAAAAAGAAACCTTTCTAGAGCCTAGTAGCCACTTGATTGACCTTTTCAATCAAAGGATTAATGATAAATTCTTTCATCAAGAAGAAACCATAATAATAATAATAATAATAATAATAATAATAATAATAGTAAACTAAAACTGTAGGAGCTCAAATTCAAGAAAGAAATGAAAATAAATAGAACCAAAACACAAGCTTTTCAGGGCAGGATTTCTTCTTAAGAAAAAAAAAAAAAAGAACTTTAAACTAAAAAAAAAGGTAGAGCATGTGAACTTATTAAATATAATATATATATATATATATATATTATATATATATGCTTTAGCATAAAGTATGGAAGGAAATTGATGAATCAGCAATTTGTTTATTCTTAAAAATAGAAAGGGAGAGATTGAGCGATGTTTAACCTCTAATTCTTAAAGACAAGTGTCATTGCTCTTTGCCTTTTTTTTGGTTGGGAGAAGGTGCAGTCTTTTCCTTGAATTGAGGAGATTCCAGCACAATCTATAGAGAAACAGAGAAAGTCGGTTGCTTCAAAGCTTCTTCTTCCTATAAAAAGTCAAGATATCGATGAAGTGTCTTTTTTTTTTTTTTTTTCTTTCTGTATTCTTCTATTTTGTTTGTGTGCTTAAACATGTTACTAAAAAAGAATCAAAATATTTTTCCTTCTTTTACTTTTGTTTTTTAAATTTCCCATTATAAATAAAAGAATTAAAACAGAGAATTACCAATTGTTGTTTCCATTCATAAAAATCTTTTAGGAAAACAAACAAACAAGGGTTTGGGTCGTTGAGGAAATTGAAGAAAGGGAGAAGCAAGAGCAATAGAAGTAGATACCTTGTCAAATGCAGTAAAAAGAAGATACTATTGGCCGCAGAGAAAACTAAGCAGAAGAGATAATTATCGATATGCAAATACGACTGACCCAAGTACTACCATGTTTTCAACATTGTCCCAACAATGGTTTGGGATCCTCTGTCTTGATGTTCACAATGATACGACTGCCACATTTTCAACAATAATATTTTCATACGTATTTTAATAATGCTCTTTAATAATTTATTTGTCCGAACTCATATACTGTCAAATGCAAATACAAATACAAATACAAATACCCCTGTTCCTGCTTGTCGGTTAACCTCTAAATTTATTTTATTTACTTCTTTTTTACTATATTATTAGGTGAAGTTGAAGGAAAAGAAAAAGAAAGAATTTGAATAATAAATTGACAAAATCGTTAATTGAGTTTGATTTGTTGAATATAGTCATTTGACACTCCACCAAATCGTATTTTTGTTTAAAAAATGAAAAACTACAATAATAAATGGAAAATTGTCTCTTAGTCAAGAAAAGTATTCTAAACGACAAAACCGTAAAATTAAGTGTCACGGCCTCCGATTTTAAATTAAATTTCGTGCGGTCTTATATTGAAAATGGATTCTGTATGTGTAAGTTAGTTTAAGAAATAAATGTACGGACACAAAATCAACACCAAAAAATAAAATATGAAAGTTTAAAAACACGAGAATGCTGGAACCGAGCCCGTGACATCAGGCCTTGGCTACAACCGCTCAAAAGACCCAAGGACTTGGCTTCCTATTCACCTAGTAAGCCATCAAAATTTGGCAGTGAAAAAGGCTTTTTTTTTCACCAAAAAGGAAAAAAAAAGGTTCGCAATTGTGCAACAAATACTTGAACCCAAGTTTTTGAAGGAATTGATGCCAGGCAGGAATCAGAGAAGAGAAACCAGGGGTTGAACATTGCAGAAAACTATCAAGGTTCTTTCTTCAAAATAACGTATAAAACAAAGAAAGAAAGAAAGCAGTGACTGCCTTTAGCATTAATGCAAAAGCAGATTATGCAGAAAAAATAACCATTAGCTATCTACTATTGTGCCTACCTTTTAAATTCTGTCAAGTAACAGGAATTTTCATTTAACGAGCAAGAAGATAATGGCTAGTGACTAGTGAGTTCTGTCTTTCACGATCCGAGTAAAAGCATTAACTGTCATTTGATCAATAATCATCTTCCGCTCTTCTATGATTGACAAAAGTTTCTGCCGCACTATTTCCCAGTATCCCCTGAGTTGGAGCTGAGCTCTTTAACTTCTTTGATCCAGCTGGGAGAGGAGCAGATTGCTGCACAACCAAAACCGAGGCTGGTGATTCCAAATCCGTTGATACTAATGTCTCCCCAAGCGGTCCCAACTCCGGGAAATCACTCCAGTTTGATAGCCCTGATGTCAATGGAGATGTTCTGTCATGTCCTCTTCCTACTACGTACAATTCGAAATCATTGTAAACAGAAGTTATGGTCGATATAATCTGGTCTCCACTGTTAACTTGTTTCTCGATGTAAGCTATGGATTGGTCGTGCATTGTCCTGAACCTGAACTCGTTTAAATAATCATCATCAAGCTGCTTCTGCTTCTCTCTCTCAAACATGGCTGTGAAAATCCCTGATTCATCATCTTCTTCAACGTTCTCGGTCAACTCAGAAACGTCTTTTCCTGGAAGAAATCGCACTACGGTTAGTACTAGACGTGGAGTGCCTGTCATTCTCCAGGCATAAGCTAATGCCTCTCGGTCATCAGCACCTTCAACGAACAGCATGGCAATGCGACATTCCCGCATGCCACGGTGTGATTCTCGGGAAAAGGTTGAAGTTAGGCCACGATCCACAAGTAAGCCAATGGAACAGGGTGCAGTTGCCAGCAAATTTTGATTCACTTGTTTATGCTGAATGTTTTCATCTGTCCATCCGCCAATAGCATTTGGTTGCTTGTGAAATGGGATCAAAATGATATTGGCGAGCTTGTCAAGTGCGAAGTTGCTAACATCCTCGTGCATGGTGGCGTAAGGGGACACTGCTGTTAGTGGCTGAACAGTGACGGCATGGTTGTCGTTCTCGAAGGATTCAAAGGCATTGACAATTTGCTCCGCCTCAGCTTTTTCTCGAGTGGCATTGTTCCCAGCATCAGCGGTCTTACTCTTATCATGGAAAATTATCATTGCAGAAGCGCGTCCTGCGAGCTCAACCAAATGGACAGCAAAGACAATAATCGGGGAATTTCTTGTGGCATTTGAAATTTGCAAGAGATTAATCAAACCGGACAAATTTCTGGTGGAATGAACGCATGCAAGGACTCGAAATGGTGCATCTGGGATACTTTTCTCTAAGCTCCTACGATTGTATTGCTTCAAATGCCTCGCGCTTTTGTGAGTGAAACTGACTACGGGGCCAATAATGACCGTCATAAGTAATATAGCAGCAATAGTCCAAGAAAAAGTTTGTTGGTCAAAACCCTGAAATATATATTTGTGTATATCTTTAATTACTGCGAGGTATTGGCTTGCTTATATACATATATATGTACACATAATGGTAAAAACTCTAAAAAGCAAATTAAAACTTGCCTTCATGTTTCGACCTTCATTAAGAATAATGAGCGCAAGAGCACCTTTGGTGTTCATCAGGACTCCAAGAGCCAAACTATCTCGCTTTGGGCACCTGAAGTGGAGGCAGACAAGAAGAGTGCTTACAATCTTGGCAGAGGAAGCCAGAAGTACAACTAGCAGCACCATTCCAAAAGAATATTCAGCAAAAATATATGCGAAATTGGTTCTCAAGCCAGTAAGCAAGAAGGTAGGGGGCAGCAGAATCCCCACCACGTAGTCTTCAATTTTGTCCATGATCGTAGTCCCAAGCTCTCCACCGGGTATCATGAGTCCAAGCATAAAAGCTCCAAAGTTGGAATGTGCTCCACATAATTCTGTGATATATCCACAAAGGAGCACCAGTGATAAAATAAAATATACGTGCTTATCCGACGTTGATGATTCTTTGCTTGCTGCTGAAATTTGTTTCACCGTCCAAGAGATAAATGGACGCATCATAAACCAGAAGATTGTCATTCCCACCATGATTGTGATTGCCACGAACAATTTCTGGCGCCCATTGATTAAAGATATTGTTCCCACAAGAACAAACCAACAAGATAGTTCACTAACAACGGCTGCAGTCAAGGCCGTTTTACCAAGATCCGTGTAAAGGAGCTTGAGGTCTGAAAGTATTCGAGCTAGGTCAGGAAAACTTGTAACGCTGAGGGCAATCGACCAGAAAAAAGCACCCATCTCAGGTGCCCGTTGTGTTTTTTCTTCTTTCAGCACCAGGTGATGTAATCCCACTCCTGCAATGGAGGGCAAAATAATACCAGCAAGGGCAACGCTCAAGGCCGTTTTTCCTATTTTCCGAATTGGGGTCAAGTCCATCTCCAGACCCACCAGGAACATATAGAAAGTTACGCCGAGGTTCGCCATTGTCTCCAGAAACAAGCCACCCTCAAAAGGATTGATAATAGGTGATATCCAGCCCGTTATACCCAGGGCGGTTGGCCCTAGCAGAATGCCAGCCTATATACACGATGAAGAAACAAAAATTAACAACAAAATTAAGAACCAAGAAGGGTTGAAATTCAATTCTACTACATATGCAACATTGAATATACATACAAGAATCTCAGAAAGAAATTGAGGTTGACGAAGAGGTCTGATGATCAGCATCAAAACATGAGTAAGCGCTATGAGGACACTTAATTGCATCATAAAGATAGGCATCCTTTTCATCAAGGGGTTCACGGCTTGCCAGTAATTGTTGGCTATAGGCTTGGTATCGTCGTAACATATGGTAAATTCATTGTTCATGCCAAAGAATATCTTGTACTTTCCTTTGGTCACGAAATCTGATGTTTGAGCCATTTTTGCATCACCTAATTCTTCACCTAGCCCAGGGCCTTCACCACTAATCTTATATTGAATCAAACAAATATGAGCAAACGCATATGCCTAGACCAATATTTTGAAGAACAGAAATTAAATTAATGGGCATGCAGCCGATTACTCAGGAATACAGGTTGTCACTATAAGCTGAAATAAGAAAATGATTGTAGCTGATGAAATTTGAATTTTAGACTTGCCGAATAGCACCTATGTGGTTACATAAACTAATTGAACTAAGTTTTAGATTCTTTGTTATTATTTTGTTGAATTGTTTTCTTGAAAATGCATCTTGTTGAGTTGTTAATTGACTTGAAATTCAACTAATTATCGTAATCAATCAACTTGTTAGTGGTTTTCATCCACTAGATGCCCTACAAATTAATGATTAAATCTCATTCAACTGATCACTTAAGGAAGCGACTCAATCTTGTCTAGACGTTTTCATAATCTGATTTGGGTTTGAGAAAAACTGTCCTGCTAATTTTACGTATCTGAGTGTCTTATGTTTAATTTCTATATATGCTGTTAATTATATATAGTTAATTTAAGTTAATCGGAGTTAAAAATCAGCAAATTTAGACTTACTGAATAAAATGTATATTATAATTAATACAAAACTAGCTAATGAATCATGTTGATGCGAATTGGCATGAAACAGGTCATTTAGAAACATTCTGTTTCGAGGGAAGAACTGGAATTTTTACAATTCTGAAAATTGAACACGACTTAGTCGTCAAACATCACTTTTACATTGAGAAACATGGAAATTTTTTAATTTTATTTTAGATTATGGGTAGTTAGTTAGGTCCTTGTAAAGTTGTAATTCATAAATCCTATATATACATACACTGTTGTGAACAAGAAATATATATTTTATGGATTATTAATTAAGGAGGAATCCAGTTACACTAATCTAAGTATTATATATATATTTTGTCCTTTCATCAAAATAATTGTTATACCCTCTTTTAACCTTTGGATCAAATTGAAATTTATAAAACTGACATTTAGTTATTTTAATCCAATAATAAAAAAAAGATACAACACTTATACTTATTTAAGTGGATCTTTACTGTAAACTAATTGACTAAGATTTGAATAAAAATATTTTGCCACCATGACTTTTTAATAGTAAGTATATAATCATTAGTGTTTCTAATACACAATAAATAATTACCAATCATTACTCTCCGGCATCAAAGCTTGAAATTAGGGGCCAAAATGTCATACCTATTTATAATATTGTTGACAGTGTCGTTCGTTAATATTTATTTATAAACTTTGATTATCCAGTTAATTACTAATTTATATATATTTTTTATTTTAGTATGGTTTATTCTTTTTTCTTATAATAATTTGTCTTCTTCCTCTTGCTTATATTAATTTCTTGGTTAACCCCTTCCAATTAATATAGTTAACTACATGCTTTTTTATTTTTTTTTTATTTTTGGGTAACAAAATTCCATTGAATTATAAACAAAAGGGAAAGGCCCTTATTCTATATATTCTTTTTCTCCTCCTTTTACACCTACTATTATCTCCATAATAATAACTGTAAGTATCAACGAAACATAGGTTTGGTGGATTCATTTTTTTTTTTTTTTTTTTTGGAATAAGTGGATTCGTTTGTTAAATCAAATGAGATGATATCAAGATCCCTAACATCATAAAGTCTTCAAATTAATGAAATATTTAGACAGCAATCCTTTCAAGTTCTACTGTGCATAAAGTAATGAAATATTTTGAAGTCAATGAATTTACTTAAAAGGAATTGAGCTCACTGTTATTTTTTATTTCTTTTTTTTTTTTATGCAAAAATGAATACCAAATCATATGATCAATCAATCATATAAATCCGAATATATATTAATTCTAAATATATGATTTTACCCAACGAGAAAAGATGTATGATATGATCGTATTAATCAATCATTTTTGCATAATGATTTTTTTATAAAGTCAGCATGCAGATTTTCCAAAAAAGGAGTCTCTATGCGGCAAATTGCTAGCAAAGGCGAAGTCGTTTTTGGATGCTAGTGTCCATATAACCAAACCTTCGAAAAGAGGTCTTTAAATGAGAAGATAAGCAATGGCATCTTTTTTACCATAGGAAGGGTCTTTCGAAGCGCAGTTTAGGCCATTGTTGCGAGACAGTTTTGAGTCAGACAACGCTTTTAGTTGTACACCAATAAAGACTTTAAATGTTCATATACCTGCCAACAATAATGTGATATGTTGATACAAGTGTAAGATTTTTAATTTTAGTGATCAAAATTTAGATTTAAATCTGATCTATCTGTAAATATAAAAAGAAAAAAGTGTTCGTAAACCCTCATCATTCATTGTTTTGACATGTAAGGGACAGGCTTTTTGATTGCAAGAATACGGTTTTTGTTCCTCTAAAACTGGGTCCTGAATGCATGCGGTACTGGAACAGTTGGAGAGGTTAGAATAGTGGGTATCGCCCAATTGCTATTGCACACCTACTTGCAAATTGTGAGATTAGCTGTTGCTGCCTGCCCTAATTCGCAAACAGGAAGGGATCCCTCCTCTGCCCCTTTTAGTCAAATTATGCCACCAAAATTGCTTCACAGGGAATCATCACTTGTACCGTATGTCGTTGAAGAAAAAGCATATTGAGAAAGTAAGATCCTCATTTTTTTTTTCTATAATTAATTTAAAACACGGAAACACCGAGCAGACAAGGCAGATTTACTCGTCAAGAGAGACCAGATGAAGGATTACCAAATCATTAATTAGGGACTAATAACAAGTTATTATGAACTCACCATTCAAACTTGCCAAATTCAGAGTATAATACCCTTTGCTCTGGCTTTTTTTTTTTTTTTTCTTTTATAAAAAACTAGTGGACTTAAAAAGAGTATAAGATTTATGATAAGATTTTTAACCTAGTGCACCCAGAGCAAAAGCACCATACGTTTGAATTATGAATATCACCAAATATAATTGACTCTTTAGGCTACTTAATCTCATTTCTTAATTAAAATGATTACTATATTGACCATCATTTTCTTTTTCTTATTTCTCATACATTCAAATTGAATTAAGGAAAAAAGTAAAAGATTTATCTACTAGTTTCTCAAAAAGCACTCATTTTTAAGAACAAGTAGCGGAGAAGCGTATGGTAGCACAAAAGGAATCTGCAGTGTTTACATTTATTTGTTGACTGTATGAATAAATAAGATAACACTTAACATTCAAGCATAATTGTTTCTTATTATGAATGTAAATAATATACCATTACATAATGATTATATACAAATAAGATGTCAATCCTACACATACTTAATGTAAAATCTGATTTTTTATCTAAATGAGATAAGGATAAGTATTATATTATAAGTATGAGGATAGATAAAATTTTAAATTTTTATTAAATATAAGGATGAGGATGCGTAAAATAATATTCACCCTATACTCATATCCTATATATATTTAATATATAAAATTTTTATTAAATAATATAAATTATTATTATAAATTAATTAAATTAATATATTTTTATTGAAAAATTATATTTATAAAAATTACTTAAATATATAAGATAAACTTAAAAAATTAAAAAAATAAATTTTAGTTTTTTTTCTTAAAAATTAGGAGTATAAAAATTATGCATATCTATTAAATACTTATAGAAATAATATAAAAATATATTTAAAATACCTATTAAATATGAATATGAGATAAATATAATATAAAAATTAAAAAATAGAGACAAAAAATACTCTACCTTCTTTGTACTCTACCATTAACGTCCCTGTATACAAAAGTGGATTTTCCTTTTTACATCCAACAACAGGAAATAATCAATGATGACAACCAAAAGAAGTTCGGACAAATTTATGTCCGATTGTAAGCAATAGATTTTTACCATACTAACTATTATCCTGTCGTTTAGGGCAGATGAGGCGAGATAAGAACCGCATTGAATTAAATTTCTACGTAGCGCCCACAGTTGCAATGGTGAGTGAGAGAAGAACTTAAGGGGACATTAAATGGAAGATGATGAACCATAATTAGCGCCCACAGGTAGTAATGTTTGCGTCAACAAGGAGCATGATTTGGCAACATAGATTTAGAGAAAAATTTTTAAGCGAAATTCACAAAAATTTTAATTAAAAATAATTAAATTAAAATTAAAAATTTTCATTATATAAATCAAGTATGTAAAATTTTTTTTAAAAAATTTATATATTTTTAATAAAAATATTAACAAAATTTTTATCATTAAATAATAATTACACAAATTTAAATTATAAATAATTTTTTAAATAATTTTTTTTATATATTATTAATTTTCACATTAAATTCTATTAATATATTAATTTAAATTTTTTATTAAATTTTTATTAAATTATTTTTAAAAAAACTTTATTAACTTCATCTAAAAAATTTTATATAAATTTTCTCCTGATTGCCTAAACCTAAACTAAAACACACACCACCATGAAACCGAAGGCGAAATCCTACGAGGCCAGGTTGAAAGCCCAATTTTAAAGCCAGGTCCCACGTACAGGGCAATGAAAAAAGAAAAACAAGGTAGCACGCCACCAAAAACTTACCCCCACTCTTTTCTTCAGCGCGTGCAGGGCTTTAGAACCCGCAAAGCAGGCGTGCGACTGTGAGTTGCCTGCTGTGATGGATCATGCCCACATGAGAGGACACCAAACTCTGTCCCCTCCTAACTGGCGCAACACCATGACACGCGCCTCCAACTAAGATAGGGCCAACACTTTTTTCTTTTTCACAGTGGATGAAGTGCTTGTATATTTCCACTTGAAGAAACAAAGAATCGAAAGAAAACCAAATAAAGCAAGGAAGGCACAAGGTTAAAATTCAAAATAAGGCTAAAAAGGAAAAAAAATCTGCTAAATTTTGGATGAGCTAATGCTTAAGTTCCACCCAATACACTAATAGTGGAAAAGTCAGACTCAGACAGAAGGTTTCCTCAATATACTAAGGAGACTAAGTAAATTATATTATTTAATTTTCAGGTAACTGTTAATTTGCAGTTTTAAGAAGATGTAGTGAGACAAAGCTTGGCTGTCCTTTATTTATTTATTTGGAAACAAGAACGTTACCATACCATAATTCCAACAGCAAAAGTAAATGCCCCCTCTTGCACATAATACTAAATACAATCACCTCCCTCTCTCTCTTCTTTCTTACATGAAAACTCAAACCCAACATCATCAACCACTGTCTTTCTCTCTCCTCTGTTTTTCTAACACTGAGAAGAAGACAAAGCTCCCCCTTTGATTTCTTCACCAGATCTCTTCGTTTTACAGAAACACCCACTAATGCCCCCATCGAAATACACCCTCACAAACATTCAAACTATAACTAGTTAACTACATGCTTTTTATAGTTTTATCTATATCTACACTAAAAATTCACAAGCACAGAATAGAAGAAAAGCAAAGTTTTTTTTTTTTTTTTGGAAAAATAAGCAAAATTTCGTAAGTAAATGAGGTGTGAGAAACATCTTACCGACCTGAGTAGCAGCGTCGGCGTCTGCGCCACTTGTCTCCGAGAGCGGCTTCTAGCGCTGGTCGCCGTCCAGGCTCAGGCAGAGGCACAAGTCCAACAGGCTCAATTAGCTCGGGCTGCAGCTGCTGCAACCGCTGCTGAGGATCGTCGGAAACCTGACACGCCTCCCCTGGTTTTCCCTCGGTCTGTTTCTCCTTACGTTAGTCGACGGAAATCTGACGACAACAGTGTCTCGTGGATCCACAAACAGCGATTTTACAGCACTCCTCAGGTGGGCCCCAACTACAGTACCACAACCACCACCGACTTTGAAGCCGTCAGAACTTTCAAAAAGAAAAACAGGTTCTCGCTTTTTTTGAATCTGTTCAGGTCGAGATCCGAGAAATTCAATTCTGATACTAAGGTTCATTATCATCGGGATTCGTGCGATGAGCCATCCTCGTCATCGTCGTCCCCGTCTTGGTTCTCGACAATCTTTGCTGTTCGTCGAAAAAAGCAGCAATCTTCGAGGACATCTCATGTAGAAGAATTTGGCCAGTTCGGCCCTAGCGATCGGAGATCATGCTCGATCATAGATCGGGGAATGTCGCCCACGATTGAAGTGGATTTGGGAGACGAGTGTGATCGATTGCCATCTAGAAGCTCCCTGCAGGTTTCCCCGCAGTGGAAGAGGACACCGACGGTGGCGAGGAGAGTGAGGGCCGGGCCGAGGAACGTGCCGGGATTAACGTTTTGCTTAAGCCCGCTCGTGAGGGGCCACTGGACTCAGAAGGGCGGATTGCAGTCTGACATATCGTTTACAGGCGAAGGTAGGCCGTCGATGAAGCCCCACCTGGCCACCGCGGCGGGGTTTTGCGCAAATAGGTCCAGGAAGCTTGCTGATTTTGGCAGAGTCAATCATAACCGTTGACATTTGACCACAGTGATTGCGAACGTACTGCAAGTATTATTTATCAAACTGCGGTTTTGCCATTGCTTTTCTACAGTTTTTACTCTCTGTGATTCGTAAATTACTATTGGTTTTTTTGTAAAATGAGAGAAAAAAAGAAAAGAAAATTTTGTTGTTACTTGTAAACGTATGGTTACTACTAGTATTAAAAAAAAAAGATTAATTTTTGTTACTGTACAATTATCACCTGATTATCCATGGAGTGAGGCGTTTATTTCAATTTTTTTGTCATTGATTTTCTGTTTCATTATTTATATTTTTTATCTTATTTATTTCACAACAATTTGTAAAAGGTGATAAATTAATTTAATCCACTATTAAACTCATCCATTGTCGTTTATAGCATCTAACTATAATGATTCTAAAGTTTTAGGGTTTCCCTAAGGTGATGGGGTTTTTTTTCTTAATGTGAGTCAAATGGAACTGGCTATCATTACAATGAAAAACACGATCAAGAGGAGGTGATGGGGCCACGTGGACAAAATCAATGAGTTGACATAAAGCCTAATTAAGAAGAAATATTGGAGTGGCCTATGGGTTTTTATCCTAATGGCGGAGACTCGAAAACTGAAAAAGGAGAGAGGCTGGGTGAGACAGTGAGAGCGTTTGACATATGACGGAGCAAACGCGAGTTGTCAGTCCGTGGCGCCGGCGCATCATCACTTTTGGCTTTGCGTTTACGCCTCGCTGTGGTGGGTCACAAAAGAAGGTCTTATTTTGGGACAATTAGTGGGGCCCTTAGGTCCAATCATATCCGTCCACGTAGTCTCTTTAACGGTCAGACAGAGTGGGTCAAATGTGATCTACGAAAAAGGGCTGCTCTCAATCTGCGCATCTCTGCTTTGGTGTTTGGTCCCCCCGCCCCCCACGTTGGATTACCCTTCACATTGCCATTTTATTTGATTTAAAGCCAAGCATGATCTTTCAAACAAACAGTTTTTCTTCATCTTTCTTTTTCATTTTTTGTTGTCCCTCCAAACTGTGTTGGACTGAATTCAAAACATGAGCCGCATGTGGCGGTTTGTCTAATTGCACTGAGCAAAATATCAGACAGGGAATTGGAGAAGAAAGACTAACGAGTTATTAATTTTTATGGTTGAAATTTCTAACCAAACAGAGAATATCAATGTGTTATTAATATTATTATCAAACTTTTTTCCACGTGCTATTGAATACTGGAGCTCTAGAAATTTTCATCCAAATTAATGGCAAGCAGAAATAATAATTAATTAAACATCTGACTTTTATCTATCTAATTTTTTTTTCTTTCACCAAAAATCTATTTTTCTTTGCTATTTTATTATTGCAGTCACATGAGCATATTAAGAATCGAATTCCTCATGGGGGATTGATATTTGAGGCACATTAAACCCAATTATAAATGCATGGTTGTAACTTCTGCTTTGCTTCAATCCCTAAAATCATACCAAAATCCAACCTCAAATCCCATTTTTTTTCTTTAGAAAACTTCCATATCCAATGATAATTTCACTGTTTCAGCAATTAGAATAATTAACAATATAAAAATAACATCCTTACTCCATGATTGGTGGTTGAACTTATCATGGAGACAGTGATGGAGCAAAGCATATTTTATTTAAGCAATATCCTTCTTTGTTTTTGCATTGGGGCTCCAAACACCCAAAGAAAAAAACAAAACAAGGGAGGCTGGTTCAGTTAAGAAGAAAGTACGGCTAGCGTAGCTTGCAAAAAATTTACTAGAATACAAAATCTCTTCCTTTTTTGTCAGATGCTTCCAACAGGTCTCCCTCAATTTAACTGAAGAAAAAGCTTGAATTCGTTAATCTGAGGGCTTTATGCATGGTCCCTGCAGCCAGGTGGCCAGGTCCAGCCTGTTGCGGTAGGTTGATCTCAACTGTATTGCTTCATATCAGTAGACAATGATTTTCCTCTTTCCTTCATTTAATTCAAACTGTTCGTACATAATTTATTTTAGATAATAAAACCATTGGTTGAAACCCATCGGTTGAAACCCATCGTAGTCCGGCTAGCTTTATAGTATTAGTACGCAAAATCTAATACAACATCCTCTTTGTTACTCTTAAAACAATTGATCAATAATCAACTTAATTAAGACTTGATCAATATAATCATATTTTTGGATCGTTCAAATAAAACATGTTTAAACGTCACGTCATTTAAAAACACCATTAACATTCTTAAAAATATTTGTGAACATATTTATCATTAGCAAGAATGAACCGTAAACAAAAGAACAAAAAAGTATAATACCCATCTGTAAAAATTAAGTTTCAAGGAAATATATAACAAATTTCAATAATGTCTTTAGTGAAAGATATTTTATTTTAAATCCATCAACATTAATCTTTGGTTGAATATAAAGGGTGGGTAGAGAGGGTTTAAGAGTGTGGGACATGAAAATCTTAACGACATGATAGCAAAAAAAATTGTTTAGATTTGAAGCAAGCATTTAGGACAAATGCCTTCACTAACAAACTTTTACTAAACTTGAGACATTTCGGGTTGTGTTTGCCATTGTTGGAGGTTAGGTCTGTCATGTTGGTATCATGCTTAACATGATGCCATGCTATAAGATTAGTAAAATGAAGTTTTGCACACTGTCCTCTGCATTTGATTGGAGGGCAAAACTATTTGTTTAATAATTAGGTGAATCCTGGGGAACCCACATATTTTGGTCAATTGAAGCAGCACATTATTAGTATAATTATAAGAATGGTTGTTGATTGGATTCAAGTACCTAATATATATTGCTGAAAGAAAGAAATATGAACAGCGTGATGCAATGAGTGAAAAGTATATATTCAGTTGATTAAGAAGGAGATCTTGAGTTCAAATTAGATTAATAGACAATCTAATATTTTGTTCTGACCCAACAAATCGTTTTGGGTGTTTGCAATTGGAAGACAAAGATAGAATGTTACTTTAAATCAAAAGAAGTTGTCCAGCAAGTAGTCTAGTCTGGTGTCGTGTTTGTTTGGCAATATGCAACTAGAAGCACCTGCTTCGGAGGCAGTTTCCCTATCTGCTTTTCTTGTGTTTGTCTTTTTTGTTTTTCCCCCTTGGCAGTCAATTATGAGTTTTGGACTTGCGGTGGGTTAAAACAGTTAACCGTTACTGTTATTAAAAATTAAATCGTGTCATCTTTGTATCAATTTTTCATATAGTATCGTTACTGTATCATGTTTTACATTGCAAGGTTGAAATGGAAGGCGTGGTGTTGAGATTTCCAAGGGACATTTCCCTTCATACACATTCATTGAAATTTGCATGGCTATCAAAAGAAGTAGATTTTGTTGTTCAATTGGCTTCCTGCAGAAATTCATTCTCCTCACTAAACAAGTCAATTTTGTTGTTTCTGCACAACTCTACTCACTAAACAAGTCAATTTAAATGAAAGCCTCCTCTACCTTAGTAACAATAGGCATCCTATAATTCTGCAAATCAAAGCAATGGTTTGGTACATTTAATTTTCCTATGCCACAGAAGACCGCATTCAAATCTGAAATGGCTTCTGAAATGTGTCTCAATTTGGATAAATCTCAAAGCTTTAGCGAAGGCTAATAACTGCGTTTGAGATGAAAGGAGAAAAAGAGACTGAATGGTATAATTGCAGTAAAAAAAATGATAAAAGACTATCCATGATAGTCAGTTCTATGCATAAAAATCATTAGCATGAAGAATAATCATGGCTTTCCTGAACATCGGTATGTGACCTCCTTGCCTTCTTATCATCTATATAATTTTGATAAATATAAGAGGCAAAACCACAGAGAGCCAGGAGCATAGCAATTACCTTCACACCATTCATCTTGTCATGAAAAACTACCAGAGCAGCTAGAGGAGTAACAGCCAAAGATAGAGTACTGATTACGTTGGAGAAGAGAGAAGACACAACAAAAATCAAGCCCACAACACCAACAGCACACACTTGCCAAGTTACAGCAGTCCAAACCAAAGTCAGCACATAAGAAACTCTCCCATTGTTGAAGCCCTCCATCTCATGGTGCAAACTCTTCCATTCCCCACTTGCAAAGAGACCCACAGCCGAAACACAACTGGCAACAATTGATGTATATATTTGCATTTCCAAAACCACATAAAAAGTTTCCTTTTTCAAAACCTTCTGAAAAGAAAGTTGCATAAGGGAGAGCAAAAGAGAGTAAAGAGCAGAAGCTCCAAGGGTGCAGAGGAAGCCAAGGAGAAACTTCCCCGTAGAAACTCCTGATGGTCCTTCTGAACCATCATTGACTGCAATGAGAGCAGCAGACAATGAGAGGATGACCACAGAGTTCAGAATTAGAGCAGTGAACTTCTGCGAATTAAAGAAGTAAGAAAAAACTGCATTGAAAGCTAATTGGGTGGCACAAATAAGGGAGTAAGTAGAGGCTGAGAGGTACAAGAGCCCAACAGAATACAACATATTGTCCCCAGCTACAAGTACTCCAAGAACAAAATAGAGCAAAGCAAGAGTTTTGATGGAAGGTGACGTGGAAGATGTTGAAGCGTCCTGAGAGGGATGAAGAAGAAACAAAGGGATGAAAAGGATTGGGAAGCCAGCAGTTTGCACAAGAGTTGCCATCCATTTACTATTTCCACCCTGATCATAATAAAATCTCCCCAGAAGAACTGCAGCAGCCTGGCCAGCAATGAGGAAGAAAATGTTGATTGCCACCAAAAGCCACCATTGCCAGCTCTTGAGTCTAAGAAATGGTGAATGACTCACTAAATTTTTGTCATTGTTGAGAATAGGTTCTAGATTATCTGTAATCAAATGTAACTGAAAGTGTAAACGGTTTTATCTAATCATTCATAATTAAAAACTATCTATCTTAAAAATTAATGAAACATATCAACTTTCTAACATCAAAAGGACTAATGTTTATTTAAGAAGTTGTTACTTTTGTCAACAAAAGGAAATGAAACAGATTCACCCAAGTCCTAGCACTACAAACTTCACATTTATCGCATACTTCCAGCCCAATTATTGAGTTCCATGAAGGCAGAAATGAGAGGTTAAATTGTATTTGTCTATAAAGTTACCGGTGTACCTTTATTTAAAATGCTTCTTATAGAAAGCATACATGAAACTTTAGGACTATTTGAAGAGCATAGAAACAAAATGCAAGACTATCCAAAGAAAAACAAAAGAACAATATGCAAGAATCTCCTGGATTATATTACCAAACTCCAATAGGATCCTGGAAAATACAAGCAGACATAAAACTAAAACCAAATAATATGTATTTCCAAAGAGAAACCGTCTATCAAATAAGTCCTCAATCGACCACAATAAACCAGTTGGGAAAAGAGAAAAACTTATTTGCTAGGCAATATACACCAATGTTTGGCTAAAACCAAGTGGATGTTTACAAAAACAAGCTAAAACAGACAATATTTCATCTTTGCTTTAGTTGCCATATTCCAAATTGAATCAAGCAAAAACCTAATTGGTAGAGAATCATATCATCACAAATCACCGTAGCAAGCCCAGTAATACATGCATGCAGTCTATACATGAAAACTTGAACGGATCATTCAAGATTTATCAGTCTTCTTCTTTGCTTATTTAAGAAATAGAACCCCCCACACCCCCCCCCCCCAAAAAAAAAAAAAAGATCATTAAAGAATACTATCAACCTCAGAGTCCTGAAAACAAATTCTAACCATTCAATTTCGATTCTGATGAGAACGCAGAGAAGTATTGGCGTAACAAAGCAGGAAAAAAAAGAGAAAGAAAGGACCTTACCGGTCATGCTGCGAATGCTGGACCGCTGAATCAAAGCAAGATGGCGCAGTGAGACTCTGCGTAACAGAATAAACAAAAGAAGGAATGAAAACGAAAGAAGATCCTTTCTTTTTAATCAATTCTCTTTGGGAAGTGACGAGTTACTTATAGTAAATTGACAACCCCCGCTGCCACTAGTAATTTTATTGGCGGATCGGAAAGAGAAAGTCAAGTTTTATGGTTGCAGCTTTTGTTGGAAGGCGGAAGTCTAGCTGTATCGATGTATTCGCACGTGCACGGGTTCGAATAGCTAGTAACAACTGAAACCCGTGATGCGAGGGGAAATTTTTATAAAAAAATTATTTTCTTTTTCACAAAGGACACGACAAAAAAGTACTTTGACGGTGATTCATGAATCTTTCCTTTGGTTACTATTACAAATTTCATACGCAGATGCTGTTACTTGTAAAAAAGCTATGTTTACTTTTTGTTTTTCACAAAATTTAAAAGAAAAATCAAATAAAAAGAATCACCGGTGATAGTAAAAAGCCAACAATAGTTTCCTTCTAAGTTCTGGCAGAGGCAGAATGCAGCAAAACTTGTTTTTAAGGAAATGTATGACGAATGTCGTAAGAGCACCCATTGGCAATTGCAGTAAACTAATGGTGCTTTGATGTCATTGTGATAAAAAGAAAACAACCACTGGATGCATAAGCCATTTTATTTGCCAAAATTAAAAGGTTGGTGTCACTTTCTCAACCAAAACATAGGGGTAATACTACTATGGTACTAGTTGTTTACAGCTTACAGTTTGGTCAACAATAGCAAAAGGATCATCAAACAGAGCCCAATAAACAAAGAATAATACCCCTGATGCCAAGGAAACCAGTATGGAGAAACCTGAAAACGGTATCAAAGAGACCCATTAACAAGGGAAAACGGGTCAGTGCATCAACCAACACCCATTGACAAGGAAATTTGCTAATCTGAAGCTAATACTTTTACATAGTTAAAGAGCAAATTCACTGTTTATTAAAAAAAAAAAAAACCCTTTCAGAAACAAAATCAAACTGAATATGACTAACAGTAAATTTGGCACAATTGTTTGAGATCACAAGAACGCTACACATATAGGACAGGTTAGGACTAGCCTACTTACCATAAGAAATGTCCTCTCTCAAGTTATATGCTTAAACATCCAGCTAAACCCAAAAGCCCGATGCTACAAAAAAAAAAAGGGAGGACAGATTTTTTACAAACACTTTGCAGCATTACTGATGCACAAAATAAATTCTGAAAATCGGAGCTCAGATCAATGAAGGGCGTATCAGCAGGCACATCCTCCAGACTGTTGCTGCAACTGAGAAGCATTTGTGTTGGTAGACTTAAGATTGACATCAACCATGTCTTCTTGCTTGGTTGAAGAAAGTGTTTCCATTCCAGGTAAAGCAGCTGCAATCTTCCGAAACAAAGCCTGTTGGAGATTAAACAGAGAACTCAGCAGATTGCTCAAGAACGCTAGTGGAGGAACATGGAGAACACTGATAGAACAGAAATAACATCAGCCAATGATGCCATAACTATCATGCAGGATTGAAGATACATATTAAACAAATTTTTAACAAATGTTGCATCCATTAAATATGATGGAGTTGATGCAAAAGTGAGAAATTAAAAAATGATAAAACTTTCAGTTATTAGATGATTGGTCTAACTCAAAATTATTGTGCCAATACAAAAAGGAAGCCAATAGTATTTGACATGGATACAGACTATTCACAGCACGTAGCATGCAATCGACATGATATTTCTATGAATATTCATGGTAGATTACCAATGTTTTACCTTGATATTGAAGCCAGCCTTGGCACTAGTTTCAATAAACATAACATTGAGATCACGAGCCTTGGCTTCTCCTTCCTCTATTGACACTTGCCTGTCAAATCAGAAACTTTGTGTCAATAAGTTCACTTCTTCAAGTAATGACCACAAACTAATGCCAAGGCAATTGTAATTAGAAAGGAAGGCAATCTACCTTCTTCATGGGAAAGTTCAATCATGATAAAAAATTAGTATTACCTTTTGTCCACAAGATCCGTTTTGTTACCAACAAGCACAACGATAACATCACTACCCCGTTCAGTCCGCACCTCCTCAATCCACTTTGAAGTATTAAGGAAGGACTGTCTGCCTACAACATCAAAATTAAAGTTGGTAAACTTCATCTACTTTTATTAAGCAAATGAACAATCAACAAAGTAGGACAATGAATTTGTGAGATTGCATTTCATATATTGCCAATGCATTGCCCAAGCAAACAAGCATAAAACATAATAACCGAACAAGCAAATATATGTCTGGCCAATAAACAAGCAAACATACGAGATAGGAAGATCACAAAGCATGGGAACAAAGTGAAACAACAACATACTTGCAACATCATAGACAATGACTGCCACGGAGGAATCCCTAATGTAACTTGGAATAAGACTCCTGAATCTTTCCTGTCCAGCAGTATCCCTGAATACAGATTAAGCAGATAAAGATCAATGATGCCAATCTTGTCAAACATTTTTGATAAAAATTATCACATGCTTATCAATGAATAAAAACAACAAACATTCGAGAGGAAGAGTTTCATCATTATACCCTCTACTCAATCCTTGGTAATGATGTTACTGATTATATCATTTACTGACAGCTATAGGGATTATTGAAATCTATAAAATCCAGCAGGAGATTATCTAAGTAACCAATGAATCCAAAATTTCCAATCAACATCTGTGACGCCCAAACTTGTGGATATAGTATGATATATATGTAGAGATCTGAACCTAAATCTGTGAGACGTCTTTTGTAGGACAAAATCATGATATTTTCAGGTCAAAATAGACAATACATCGCAAGTTGGGTGCAAGTATCCACAACATCTAAACACCAAAGCACCGTCCATGAGACAATCCAAAATTCAGGAATACTAGCAATATAGTTCCATGCTGAATATGAGTACAGCCAAAAAGGAATTCTGTAACAAGGCATCACACCAACTACATATCAAAGCAAGGCTCGGAAGAGAACTCTAAACATACACGGAAAAAAACCCAGAATCTGAATTAGGTATAAAATAGCAAGCTAAGCTAGATAAGCCCATAAAAGTCCACAATGAAGTAGCTTAAAACAAAAAATGACAAGTAATGCCTTACCAAAGCTGCAATCGAACTGTTCGATCTTCGAGGTACATTGTTTTTGATAGAAAGTCAATACCGATGGTAGCCTGGTAAACAAATTAGAGACACAGATAACCTTAGAACTGGCGGGGTGAGGATCTAAAAGAAGCAAGGAACCTAGGCAAACTATGGGAAATCAGAGTCATAACCAAATAACATAAATGATAGCATAAAGATTCAAAGAAAGAAGGAATTAGATCCAAAAGTGGATGGTAAAATTGACATAAAAGAGCATTGAATAGTATAACAATAAAACAAATACCTGGTAGGTGTTATCGAATTTATCGTACATGAAGCGAGTGATGATACTGGTCTTCCCGACAGATTGATCCCCCAAGAAAACCAGCTTGTATTTGGCCAGAGCGGAAACTGGAGCCATGGTTATTTGGATCTATGTCAGGGATATCCTATTGATCGGATCCAATGTCGAGACCTCACCGGAGAGAAAGAGATTGAGATCAAGATCCCTAGCCTCTTTCCCTTTCTTTCTTTTCGGTGATTATTGTTCAGAGTCTATTTCTGAATGAAGCGACCCAAATTCAAGCTAAAAATTGAATTAATTTTATGGTATTGTGAATTTCCAAATCTTTCTCATCATCACTTGTTGAGAGATAGTAATTTTTAGTGAAAGGAAAAAATTTGAACTTCAATTTCACAATTTATTATTCCTTATTTTGAAACACGAATATTTTGATTTAATTTTGATTTAATTTTCATTGGATTTGTTTAGTTTTTATCACATTATTTTAATCAGATTGTTACAAGAATTTTTTTTTTTTTGGTACGTCATAATTTTAAGATTAGGATTGCATTATTTCGGCCCTTACATCCGAAGTGTGGTTAGTAACTCACCAACTTGTTTACATGAGTCGAATTGTTGAGTTAGTCGCTACCGAGTTAATTCATTTGAAGGCTACAAAGAAGCACGTGCCGTTGCCTTATTTTTACTAGGCTACCTAAGTCACTGTTTAGAAACTAACCGTGAGCAGAAGCCTAAGTTGTAGTTGGAAGGAAAGAGAAATGGCATTGAGAGCAGCCGTACTTCGCCACATTCAGGTGCCAGTTCAAACCCTAACGGCAACCGGATCGAAACCTCTGCCCCGATGGAGTCTCGGCGCTTCCCTCCGGTTATTTTCATCTCACGATGATCACCTTACCAAAGAAGAGGTAATCGACAGAGTCCTCGACGTCGTCAAAAGCTTCCCCAAAGTCGATCCTTCCAAGGTTATTCCCTCAACCATTTTACAATTTCCACTCTTTGGTTCTCAGCTAATTCTCGACTCTTATATTTCGTTAGTCGGGAGCTGAGAAAGAAATAGTTTTGCGGTTATTCTTGTCGGGAATTGATTGATTTTTTTGACCCGATTTATAGTTCAAGAGTCGGATGCAATTCTATTTTTCTGATGTCTTTGTTTGGTTTTCTAGAAAAATGCGAGTAATGAAAATAGTCTTAAAATTCTAAGATTGTTTTATGGGCATTTTTGTTTATTATGGCCATCTTTGTTGTTTATCCATATGTGTAATTAAAACTTCAGGTTGATTGTCTTAGTAGGAAGCAATTTCAGTTGTTGTATTAGCTTGCTGAAGTTTACAGTTGCAGCTGATATTGCATTTTAGTCCGTTGGAATTATTCCCCTAGGGTTGTGCTAGAGTTTCGGTGCTTGATGATTTTGTTATACGTATCAAAAAGAACAATGGAATGATTTCAAAAACCAATTTTGATGGATCATTTGCTTTTTACGCTGGCTTAGCCATAAGATAAACTATTTAATGGAGGTCTTATTAACTCTTCACTTGTTTTTCGCTTTCTAAAGATGAATGTGGGAGTTGAAATAAAAACTTCTGCTTAGTTTTGGCTTTTGCCAGTTTAAAGTCCTTTCACTGCAAGAAGCATGACCTTGAATCTTAGAAACTCATGAATCTTTGAGGGCATAATTCTTAACTAGGAGTAAGAGGGAGGAGTATTTTTGGTAAACATCAAACAAGTATATTAATTTCTCTTTGTTTATTATGTGATATCTCTACATTGTAATGCTATGACAATATTTGAAGAGCTAACTTTTTTTCCAGGTGACACATAAACTGATTGACCATTTTATCACTTCTGTTTAATTTTTCTTTTGAATATCGTGAGTAACTTATAAGGTATTGATCTTCAGGTTATCCGATGCCCCTATATATATTTTAGTGGCATCTTTGTCTCTCTTTTTCCCATTTTTATGCTATTTTATCCCTATATTTATTATTGCTCTTTCTCATTTCCTTTGTGAATTTTGATTCACTGCTTTTTGCTTGTTTTAAAAAGAACTTTCTTAACCGCAAAAGTTCAAATGCATCTTTGTGTTCTTTACCTTAAGCATCAACTTTTGTTCCTTTTCTCAATTACTTGCAGGTGACCCCCGATGTCCATTTCCAAAAAGATTTGGGGTTGGATAGCTTGGACAATGTGGAAATTGTAATGGCTTTGGAAGAGGAGTTCAAGCTGGAAATTCCAGACAAGGAGGCTGACAACATTGACTCATGTAATCTTGCTATTGAGTATATATATAACCATCCAATGGCTGGCTAATCTAATGCAAAGCTAGGTTGTATCTTGTTAAATTTCATTCGAAAAGGATAATGACATCTCCTACTCTGTTTTTGTTCAACATTTTTGATGTTTGTATGAATTTACTCTTCATAACGGGATTAAGACTGACGATCTGAATCTGTTTGATGTGATACTACATGAACTTGCTTCTACACCAAACAGCTGCAGATTTCAACTTGAAATAAACTTTTTTGTATTTCCTGGGGCTTTCTTACCTTTCAAATACTTATGTTATTCTTTTGCTATTGTCCTAATATATCTTCAACATCTGCCTTTGGCGCTGATGTCACGGGTCGAGGCTTAAGCTCCGACTCACGCAGTTTCAGGATCCGAGCATCCACTCATTCGGCGTCCGAGATTGAAGCACTTAGCATGGATTGAACGGTTTAGGGTTGGTTCTGATATCACTTGTCACGGGTCGAGGTTTAAGTTCCGACCCGCGCAGCTCTAGGACCCAGGCATCCACTCGTCCGGTGTCCCAAATCAGCCTACCTATCACGATTCACACCCTTGTAATCCACTCATCCGGCGTCTCAGATCAGTTTACCTGTCGCGGTTCACACCCTTGTGAGGTATTATCCGCTCTGGAGCTTTTATCTCACGGTTTTGTCTTATAAAAGGCTCCTCACAAGGCAGAGGTGATGTGAACCTTTATATATCTTAGTAATCTTTCATTTATAAAAGGCTCTGTGACATTGGCAGTTGCTTGCTCCTAGTCTTTTTTTTATTGAAATGAGGAATACTCTTTCCGAGGGCATTAATGGAGTAAAGCTTGCTTCTTTCAAGCGTTGGATTTCTATATTCAGTAAGTGAATTGATGTGTCTGGTCTCTTGTTTTCCTCCTGCACTTTTTTAGCTTTGAATGAAGTTATTGAAGGGTCAAAAAATTAGTAGGTGCTGTTGCCATGGAAGCCGGTAAAAGGCAGAGAGAATTGACTTATTACTTTGTCGGCAGGCTTTGTTATTGTGGAAGCTATTTAAAGATGGAATTGGCAGGCTTTAGCCACTGTTCATATGTTAATGTCGAACCAAGGCAAGAATATCTAACAATCTTTGCGACTGCGTTGACACAAACCTGAAATGGATGTGAAACTCGTGGCATCGCCACGTGAATGATCATGTATAGGTTCGTTAGTTAGCATTAAATCCAAGATCCATATCATCGTATTCGGTTGAATGAAAGCACAAATATAGGCTAATTCCTTTATTCTTTGGATTGGTGTGATCAACAATAATGTTACACCAAGAAGCTTTAAGTAATAATTATCTGTATTAATTTAAACTGTAAGACAAAGATAAATTACAAGTCACTCTTCAAAGTTAGCTTCAGACACCACCCCAATGAAAGCCTTCCCTGAAAATCTCCTCAACCCTTTTTCTTTTATGGTGTAAAATCTTTTAAACTAATTTGTTTTATTGGAAAACATCCAATGAACCAGGCAACCAAAACAAAGAATATAAACAAGGAAACAAACTCAATTAGAATCAAGCTAATTAATGAACTAAGTGACCCCAGTCACGAATGGCTAATTCAATCGTAGCATGTTCATAATCGAAAGCGAAATAGCAGACAACTGGAATGTATCGTTATTTCTTTTTGTTAATGGCGAAACCGCACCTTCTTTTTCATTGAACCCATCTTCACAAGTTGTAGAGGCATCCATGACCGAACTTACATCAATATTGGCATCATCATAGTGCTTAGACTTGTAATCGTCGATGGCCTGTTTGGTGGTAGGGATAGCATCAGAATAAAGATCAAAGCAATCGTGCAAGCATGATCTTACGAAAGGGTCCAGCTTTTTGTTCTTCAAGAGCTCCTTAATGAAGGACCTTGAATTTGTTAAGTTACGGCGAAGTAGTTTGATGGATATCATGCCAAGTTCATGAAGATCATCAGCGCATTGGCTTTTCGGAGCTGCTTGAAGAGAAGTTACACAGAAGTTGTAGCCAAGGTTAGGGTCTCTTTGAGCACATTTCTTGCACGTCTGACGGATGAGATCAATGGCGGCTATGCCATGGAAGGTCCAAGTTGAAATCAACAAGAAGAGGAAGAGAGGGAAGGAAAAAGAAGACAAGGTTTGCCTCATTTCTCTTATCGTGGTGGCTTGTAATCTTGTTGTTCTTGGTGTTGGCCATCAGAGAAAGTACATATTTATAACTCTAGAATTACTTCAAAGAAGCATAAATGAATAATTCATTTAGAATAATAATAAAAAAAAAACTATAAGATTTTCACATTTTTGGTTTGTGATTTTGGTCATATAGTCCGACGGATTGGTTCGGTTCGTAGCTACTTGTTGCGAGGTTCATACGTTTCTTTTTCTACATGCTTTTGTTGCCTTTCTAAAAATGATTACCGAAGATTAAAGAATGAGATTGCTCCATTCCAAATTCATGATTATTATTCATTCGTGTAACCGTCCCAATTGAATGTTGTTCCTACGCCATCTTTGCTTACACGTAAATGAAGTAAAACGCTATGCAAATATTGCTTTCCTTCATAACATTAGAAGGAAAAAGAAAGAGTTTTCAGTCGGACTTCAAAAATCTTATGTTTGAAAAACTATGAAGATGATGCTTCAAAATTAAACGCAATATATAGTTTGTTGGGTATTTTAATTTTGACTTTTGGGCTTAGGCCTTTGAGTGGAAACCAAAGTCAAACTAGCCATAAAAATTCTTATCTAAAAAAGAAATGAAACTTAAGAATAAGATGATAAGAATTTCAATATTTTCAGGTCTGATCAGTATGTACATGTGCATCATATTTTCCCCTTTAATATCCACGTGGCTAATGCACCCATGGCAGACGGCATTATTCACAGGCCATTGAAGCATCTTCAACCGAAAAAACAGGCAAAAACGCCCTTAAACGCTATCTCACCTTGAAAATAATCAAATATAATAAAACCCCCATCACCAAAGGCCAACAAAGACCAAAATCCTTTTCTCGGACAATCTCAAAATGCTACAATAACAACTCAGATAAGGAAAACCCAATCCTCAAACCCAGCAGGCAATCAAGGTCAAGGGCAAACTGTAGCCACAATGGCGAACCTGGAGTCGGCAGTGGACTCTGTATTTTGGGATGAGAGCATATCCTCCCCACAGACTTTAAATGGCTCGGCGAAGTCGGTTCCAGGCGAGCCGTTTCCGTTGGACGGATCTCGAGCCAGCAAAGCCCTTAGAATTCAGCAGCTTTCACTTCTGAGAAATGGTTTTCCTTTGGGTATCATTCCTTCTTTATCTCCTTCTTCGCAGAAAGAGTTGGGTTCTTTCTCTCTTCAGTCTGTCTTGCTCAGACCCTCCACTGCTAACTGGTATTGCGCCATTCTACTATTTCTCTCTCTTGGGCTTATACCCTTATTTCTATTTTATCTAAAACAGGAGAAGATTTTATGTGGTTGTTGGAAAATGCATGGAAATTGGATGATATGAAATTGTGAACATGTTTTTCATTTAGTCTTTCATTTCAAAAAAGAAGATAGAGAGTTGCATAAAGTTATTCTCTTAAGCTAGAAAGTTGTTCACTTTAGTTGTCAAATGCTATGTGACGTATGCCTCAGAAAAATGTTATTTGCTTATATAGGTGGCTTGGAGAAATTGGTCAGTTTAGGCCAAAGAAACTTATTTCTGCTATTAGAATAGAGCTTCAGAGCGCTGATGAGTTGAAGCTCTCTGTTTTCTGAAATGCAGCCAAGCATTTTCTTGACAAGTCACTGTATTCAATTGCGTTAGCGACTCAGCTTTCCTTGTCTCCTTCTTCATCCTTAATGTGGAGCACAGAACAACAGGGAGAGAAGAAAGGTTATCGGCACAAGTTCAAGGTTTATAACCAGGCATGTATTTCAATACCATTCATCTTTATATGTTTCCTTGATAACATCTTGCATACATTTATCTTTCCATTTTTCATCTTTATAACCAGTGGTTGCCATACTTCTATGAGAGATAATGGGTACTAAAAGTGAACTATAATAAGTTTCAACATGTTGCAAGTTTGCTGACAACAATTCGATCGGAATAGCAGCTAAGTCATGCTGGTGACTTATATAGTTTTATGTCTACCTCATGCATCGTGAAGTTTAGTTTAATTTTATTTGTTAGATTGGTTTTACACTTTTAATTGTGTGAATTTAAGTGTAATATAGCCAGTATGATGAGCAAGTATTTAAAAGTATTAGTGCCTAGATGTGAGCCCTTTGAGTTCAAAGTCTAGTTCTTCCTATTCAAAACTTCAAGTAAGAAGCATAGCAAATTGAATTCTCAAGCCTGCCCCAGATTCAGAAGCATAAAGTTTGATGTTGGTTACATCGATAATTCCAAAGAGATCTCTGGTATTTTTAACTATTTTGTCTCATAATGTCAGTCTTTCTGGTTCCATGATGGTGAATGATAGCTTTTTAAACTATGTTTATTCTACCACTTATGCGTATTTACAGCTTCCTGATCATGATATCACACTGGATGCTGCATGGCCTGAGCCTTTTATGGGCCATAAAAGAAAATATTGGGAGGTTCCAGAATCAATATACTTAGACATGTTCTCTTCCTTCTGATTCAGGGCTGCGATATCGTTTTGGTCTACATAAAAACAGTGGTCATCCCAAGGCTTTCAATGCACTAGATGGTGAGGCACCTTCTGCTTTAATGCCAGGATTATGTGCAAAGGCTGCATTTTCTTATGAAAAGAGCAAGGATATCTGGAGGCAAAAGGAGACAAAAGAGGATTTCTTTGTAAAGATGGACAAAGGTTCATTTTTTTGACCATCATATGATGTGCGTCTTAAAGAACCTCATGCAGCAATATTTGGAATTATAGGTATGTTTTATGTATTGCAGGGTATGATTTTTACTTGTGTGACTCTCTAGGCTTTTCCCTAACTTCCCCGTGGTAAATTTTTGCACTCAATATGGTAAGATACCACCACTTTATGATACCCTCTCCAATTACTTTAGTTCATTTTATACTTTAGATTATGCTATCTAGCAGAGCCTTGAAGGAAATTGCTATTCCTTTTATCTTGCTGGCTTGTGGGAAGCATTGACAATGCTGAGGAAACAACTTCTAGATAATTTCTTCATGCTAGTTGTGATGCCCAAACATTTATTTGCTTCTTTTGTTTTCTTGCTTCTTAATCACATTCTAGGAGGCACATGTGCGGCCTGGTTTGGGAATGACTCCACAAGTGCCGAATCACAGAGAGAGGGTAACATGCCTGCAACCAATAACAAGAGAAGTCCTTTGAATGCGGATTTATTTGGCTCAGTTTGCTACACTTTTCAGCATGGGCAGTTTCGGAAGCTATATGGTGATCTAACCTGAGTAGATGCTCGTTTGGACATATGTTCACTTTCATCATTTGTCAAAAGAGTTTTCAAGAGTTCTTCCAGTGCAGACAATTCACTATCATCTCCCAGACTAAATTTGATCTTTCAACAGCTGGTAATTTTATCCATACCTCGTTTGATTGTCCTTTTTTGTTTAAAAATGAAAAAAAATATATGGACACAGATGGCTGATGAGTTTTATTAGCTGTTCTTATTCACAAGGCTCCTGCACATCTATGGAGGTCTTGATGAAAAATCTTTAGATAAGGGGAAAACACATTAACCTCTTTCATGTCAATTGAGAGATACTTTTTGAAAGGGCATTTATAGAGGGATAGGAAGGCAATGAAATGATGATTCAGATGCAAATTTGCTGGGAAAATATTGAAGCCAATCTTTTATCGTGTGTATTGACACGTACATATCTCACATGGAAAAGCCCTGGGATATTATTTACAGACTCTACATTTTGGCGTGCAGGTTGCAGGGCCAATTGTCTTTCGAGTAGATTCAAAGTTCTTGCTTGATTCTAAGTCAGGGAAACGAGGCCCTCTTATTGAGGATCTCATATACAGCCTGAGCTACTGCTTGAGGCTTCTGCGTTCTGGAAAAGTTGTTGCTTGGTATTCTCCAAAGAGAAAGGAAGGGATTATAGAATTGTGCCTTTTTGAATTCTAACTCATGTCTTTTGTCCTATAATTCCTATGATTTTTTTGTTCAGAACACTAGCTTTCTTATGGGGTAAGTCATTAACCCGAAATGTGTAAGCAAATTTCTTTTTCTGATCGTATAATTATCCAAACATTGGAGATGGATGTGAAGTCTTGCAGCTGAATTACCAACTTTTTGTGTTCTCGACCGACAGTTACCATGTTTTGACACATACATTATACATTTGCTAAAAGAAACTTAGATTAGAGAAATGTTTTGCTCCACTATTATTGAAATTAATAATCTAATAATTCCAGCACCGGTGTGAGATGTGATCGCCGAGCATCTCCTTTCTGATGCAAGCATAATTGAGGATTGCAAACAACGCGAGCCTCTTCGAAATCCCACTAGTGATAGGCTGATAGCTATGAAACGAAGTCAATGGTCATCCAACATTGAATCCATTTCTTTTTCTTATAAAAATCAAAATAAGAAAAAAAACCATTGAATATATTAAATATTCGTGAATTATTATCATCTCCAATGAGTAACTGACATACATGCACCAAGAGCTTGTAATATCACTCATTACAAAATGACAAGCTATCAAAATGCAACATGAACTGTTCGATTCTGAAATACATTCTAAAGTTTGACACAAGGCAAATTTTACTCCATAAGTGCCACCATCAAAGTAGATTCTTCATCTAGATCAAAGGCCAGAAACTTCAATCGACTTCAGCTAACAAGTCACTCTCTTTACAGAAGACATGCCTAGTATCTGTTCCCAAGTCGACCTGCAAGAAAGAGAAGAGCATTGAGAACAGAGTCATACGACCAACTTTTGAAATAAACCATTATTATGTTATTGAAAGCAAATAAAACCTTATTTTGCACATAAAACCTATGGCCATGAATGAAAAGATAAATGCTGCAGATGAATCAGATACTGTGCCTTAAGACATTCATCACAATAGCAGTTACCATCATGTTAATAGTTGTTCATTAGTAGAGAGAGCCTTCGGCAGTGGCTAAAACAATGAAGATAGGGATCAAGATGGTCTTACTGCCAAACTTGCTAGTTACTAGAACCTCTTTCTAACTGCCCTTTCTTTGTCCACCCAAAATGAACAAATATTGCAAAAGAAGCAACACAAAAAGATTTTTTCGCCAAAAAGAGATGCTACTAACCTCATATGCATTTATGTCAGAGAAAAGAACCTGCAAAGATATAGGCATTCCTTTAGATGGTATAAGGAGAATAACTGCATAAGAAAATGGCATCATTTTGGCAAAGGGCAAAAAGCGGCATCACTTAGAATGAGAAAACATGAATTGCTCAGAACATTGAAATTGCAGGGGCCGGAATTTATTTACCTTCTTTCCAGGCTCCACTTGTCCTACTGTGGTACCAACAGAAACTATCTGAAGAGGAAATCATAGAACTAATAAAAGAACTCCCAATCATTCATGGTAAAAGGAGAAAAAAAGTATAGAGGGATTCTTATATACCTCCCCCATTAGGCAACTCTCAAACTTGACAGCTGCTTTGGGTAACAAAACTCCGCCAGCTGATTTCTGTGTAGAAAATGGGCAATTCATTGGCGTGATAACTTACAACAAAGGAAAAAAAAATGACATTTATCAAACAAGATTAATAGAAAATACATACCACGTTTACGAGGGCCTAATGATTTACAAATTTATACATGACAGCCAAGCAAAATGCAAACATCAACCAATAAGATAGTTCCCCTTTCCGTACCCACTCCCCACCATCACACATAATCATCAATTGCTTTTGTCCAATAGATCAATAAGAATAGCCAACTTATGCTACTCGATTCTCATTTCTTAGAATAGATCAATAAGGGAACAAGATTGAAACCAAAGAAACCCAGCTAGATACACTTCAACGGAACAAGCAACTTCATTACTAACATAGATGAACAACCTGCAAGTTAAACAAATGGGCAAAAAGAGACGCAGGAAGCGTAAGCAAACCTCGGGTAACTCTTGGAGACGGATAAGAACTCTGTCAGCTTGTGGAACAACCTGCAAAAATCAAAGGTACCATTTGCATAACAACATAAATACACAAAAATTGTCTCTATCTAGCTCGGATTACGAAATCAATCGAACAATACCTTGGTGGGTTCCCATTTAGTGGCAACTGCATTGATTCTGAGAGAGTTTCTTCGAGACCCTGCTGGAAACCCACAATCAAAAAGACAAACTGATTACAAACAAACAAGTAAAGAAAAACAAGCAGATATTGTGGTAGAAAAGAGGGGCTAACGCAAACTAACCAAGAAGTTTGTGGGTGGGAAGAGATGGGAGGGTAGGCTTGTTCAGAGTAAAGGTTTTTGGTGCTGCGAGAAATGTAGACGCCATGGAAAATTGAGAGGGCAGATTGAACTAAGGGGGCGTTTGGCAAAACAAAGTAAGTAAAGCCCTCGTCTGCTCCTCTGGGTTTTATAGGCCTACGTGTCATCTTCCGTGACATCATCAATGCTCGCCGGAGTTCTAGAGACTTCCTCGCTTTTTCTTTTGAGGGAAAACTTTGGGGTGAATTTTCTTTTTTAGCTAAATTTTTTTAGGTAATGCGCTCATGTTTAATTGCTACTTTTATTTCTGTTATTCCTACTAATGAAGATAAAATTATTATGGGCAACCAATGATGTCTCGATTTAATGATAGAAATATTTTAAGATTTTGAGATTAATAATTTAAGTTTTATTATATGTAAATTTGTTTCCTGTTAAGTTATAATTTATTTAATTATTTAATATTTTTATATATAAATATAAATATAATATTTAATTATAATTATAATTTATAAGTAAATGTAATATTTAATTTTAACTATAACTTTAATTTTAATGTCAAAAATTATTACGAGCAAAAATCAAATAATGTGTCTTCTTAGACTACAAGTATAATTTCTTTTTTTTTCAGTTATAAATTTCTTTAAAATATTTTTTATATTCTACATTTATTATATTAATTTCATATTTTGAATTTAAAATTAGAATGATAATTCTCTTTTTTTTAAAAAAAAATTTTGACAATCAGTAATACTCTTTTATGCAAAATCTACCAACTACTTAGCAGTATTTTCTTTATGAACTTGTCTTTCCAAAGTAAAATTTACCACTAACAGATCCAAAGAGGGGAAGTACATTTTGCAGTAAATTCAATTGAAGCAAAAAGTAGAATCAGACAAAGCGAGGCACCTTCCCATTTTATTATCATCCCAGTTTTCGCGACCATTTGAGGGTCCATTTCCTTATGTATATTTGAACCAACGGCTACTTGGGGACCACAATTCCTATCATTTGTCCCTGAATCTCTGCACTTTCAAAGCGCTTTATCCCCTACTTTTTGCCGGGAAATTTTTCATTCATTCCCGTTTATCATTCACGCTTAACTCACTTCTCACTTGGCAAACTATTTATTTTGTTGGCAAAAGGAGCACACCCTCTTTTATCTGGAACTGGGGTTTCCCTTTTTTTCTTCTTTTTTTTAATCTAATCCTTGTGAAGAAAGGCCTATCTGGGGTTTCAAGATAACAAGTGTTGGTGACAATGGTGATGAAACAACTCTGTCTCTCTGAGTGGATTCTACTGTCATCTTCTGTTGGTAACTGTCGTTTGCTCCAAGCACCATGGTAAGATACTTTGAGCATCTCTCTTTGTTTTGTTTTTGGAGTTTTGCTGTTTTTATTGCATAAATCTACTAACTATCGATTTATATCTTTTAGTAGAAGTGTTGGCTGTCTAAACACTTGATATTAAACCTCTTTCTTTGTTTTTTTTTTTTCCCTATGAATGCTTCCCTTCGTAAATCAGCATATTAAGTCATGACGAGTGCTGATTCTGACTCATTAGACCTGAAGATGTTATGTAAACTATTTTAGCTGGGATGGAAGATCTTATCTGGATGATTCCTCCAAATACCTGAATCATTGCCCATATACCTTCAATTATAACATCTCTCAAACCTAATGGGCAAACTTTGGTGGTATGAGACTTTGTGCTTTGATACACTTGTCCTGATTATTTGGGACGAGATGTTTTTACTAGCTTCTCTAGCCAAGACATCCACATCTTTAAGCAGTTTAGAGTAGACCAATCTTTTCTCTATGAGTTCCATTGTCGGTAGATAGACCTCCGGTCATTGCGACAATGTTCTTTTGTGGAGAAAATGGCTGAGTTAGATGTATTGCAATATCAATTCTAAGTGCAGAACACCTCAATTCAATGGTATGGTAGCTAAATTTGGTTAGATACATGAAGATACCGTAAGCTTATCATAGTGAAAGTTCCAAAGAGCACAAGAGACGACCGGGCGAGTGTTAGACTATGAGGTGAAATGATCCTTTTAATGCATTGATTTGACTTGAGATCTCTCTAGGTTGCGCATTTCTGTAACAGCAGTTATTTTGGTAACTTGTGAAGGTATTCTTAAAGATTGAAGCACGTTGCCTTATTGAGATACTAATAAGTGGTTGTTCAACTGCTAGTTTCTACCCGCATCCAATTGATTTGACTACTTGGTGCCAATAGAAAGGTCTCTGTTATCTAGTATCAAAACATTAGTAGTTGAATTCAACAGGTCACACTTCAGTGCCCATCTGTCAATAGTTATATAACTTCTATCTTCATTCATCTTTCTATGTACATTGCACTTTTAAAAGAGAAGAAATTTGAACCGTGCTTGCTCACCTCTACGTGACACTTCATCTGTCAACTCTTTGGCATGGAAGGCTGCATTGGTTTTAAGTGATTCTTGATCTGGTACATTGATTAGATAAAGTTATACATGTTTGTGTAGCTGGATATACCGGCTTGATTGTGATTTCATGTGCTACATTGGACATTAGTGTGTAGGGTCTTCTGTCTCCCTAAACATGAAACATGCCCATTCGTTATGGTTGAATGGTGAGACATGGTGTGATAGCTAAACCCCGTGTATTTAGTTTGTAATAATATTTTTTACCTACTCACTGAAGGTATTCTTCTTTGGTATGTTAACTTTTTTAAAACTGGCCTGTATTTGCTACTTGTCCATCAGGAAACCCTGCAAATGATCTTGTTGAGATCATTAACCAGAATAGAACTGCTCAAAAACTTCCACAACTAAATGACAGCCCTGGTCTTGGGTGCATGGCCCTCCAGTATGTTGAATTATGCAAGGGAAACTGCAGTGGCAACAGTGCTGTAAACTGTAAACCACCAGATGATGACTTCACTGAAGTTTTTGCTACCAATTGTGGTGTAGAGCTGCCTACTTTTGGCACCATTACTGGCCACATTGTGGGTTGTCAATCCAAATATAGGGAGCCATCATTAGCCTTTTCACACGTTCTTGTTAAAGACAAGAAAACCTTATCTCTTCTGAGAAATAAATCGCGCAGTGAGGTGGGAGTTGGCTTGGTTGGGTTCCATAAAGGTCCCTTCTTTTGGTGTGTTTTATTTAGTAACGGTCGATAAAATTCTACCTTTGTCCTTGAAGATCACGGTCAAGGGATCAAGCGGAAGAAAGGGTGCTATAGTGGAAGTTCCTTTCCTTGCAATGCTGGACAGAGAACTACCATGTTTTTTAACTATATTATTACTTTGAGTTATTTATTCATTTCTGTGTTAAACCACATTTGATTCATATCACCAACTGTTCAATGAAACGATGCCTGGAGATAGTGTAACTGAAAATTATACATCCGCGTACATTTTTCCCAAATTTATTCCCACTTTTCCCTTCTGTTTTTTAGCATAAGCGTACCGTCTGAGATCCTGAATGATTCCTTCTATATGTCAGTGAGCATAAGCATGTCATAGGATTGTATTTTCTCTTCTGCAACTGGCATTTGTGAAATCCATCCCAGCTTGACATTAGGCTGGCTTGGACTCGTCAGTTATGTCTTGGGCCTCTTGGCTTCTTAGGAACTGCATTCCAAAACCTCAATTAAGAAACAAATATGAAAAATTAGGAAAATTACAAACATTACTTGAACTTATTTATCCTTTTAAGGGTAGCAGATGGAGATTTAAAAAAAAAAACAATTATTCAGGTTATCCACCAAAATGTTAGAGTACGAACAAACAATAATTAAAGCTGAAAGCAAATTGTCACCTATGTAATAATGTATAATGAGGATAAAATCCAAATGAATTTTGTCTTCTCTCTCTCTCTCTCTCTCTCTCTCTCTCTCTCTCTCTCTCATATAATTAACAATGGAAAATGAGAGATGATTCAAAGGAGCAAATCCTAAATAGTAAAAAAGAGCAACTGCACCTTAACCACTAAGCAGTTACAGTGGGCATCACTTTTTTATAGTTCGAATGATCTAATATTGTTTGTGTTTTCAGTTTGGTTTTTACAATTTTTGTCTTCAAAACTTGATTTGCTTATGACATTGGTTTAAACAAAAAGAAAAACGTGGATCTTTTCACTTACAAAGTAAACAAGAGATCAACTTATATTAAAAAAAAAAAAAAAAAAAACAATGGATTTCTCTGCGCAACTAACTACTAAATATGAAACAAGCCATTTTCTTATTCCTAATTATAAACTGAAAAAGAACAATCATAATAATACCATATAGCAACATTTAAATTCAACTAAAACAATAAAACCTCATCTCCCGACCCAATACTTGCAAAACTAACCTATCAAAAGTAGCTAAATTTGTCTAATATATGTATATATATATATATATATATGTATATATAACAACCCAAATGTTGCTTCTTCAAGTATTCCAAAGACATCCATCGGGAGGAGATGACAAAAAATTAAGCTTCTAGATCCGACCCCTGTACCTAAAGGCATGAACAAAAGGTTTGATTAGCTTCGAATGGAGCATCTAAACCCAAAGCAGGACTTCCTAGTTATTGCGTGCCCATGAAATTCAGGAGTGGTAGTTAAGGTGAAACTTGTTAATAACATAAAAAAATACACCATTGTTTTTGGTACAACAAATGTTTATACTATGAATAAGTAGTTATAACACCCAAATGAACCCCAAATTTAAACTCTAAAAATAAGAATAATGGGTCCATCTCACTTTACTGACTACTAATTCTTTATTAGATCTCATTAAATGCTTAAAGTAAGTAACACACTTTTTTACATTATATGTTGGGTGACATATTTAAGACTATCAATCACGTAAACTCATACCACATTTTTTTTTTTTTACTATGCTAATTTGCTAATTTACTACCAAAAAAATTATACTCCATTATGCAATCCCCTAAGATTTCCATGTTCAAATGTGAACCGTCGGATTGTATCTCAACTAAAAATCAGAGGGGGATTATAAACGCTTCTTTTTTTCTTTTTTTTTCACTACTTTATCTACAGCGGATAAAATTGTTAAAAAAGAGGCAGCTTCACCTGCACTCAAAAATTTTGCTATGTCCACTCCATTTCTCAACTTTTGCTGTTCGTCGTCCGATCCATCGCCTATGGAGTGGAATGAGCAAAAAATAGAGTGAACTAATTGAACTAAAAAGCCAAAAATGCAGAAATACCCCTATTTTGAACCCGTATTTACCATTCATACCCCTGAGAACCAACGAAACATTTCGCTGATCTCTTCGCCGATTCGATTGGCTTCCACGTCATAATCTCCAGCGGCGCCGGAGATTTCGCTTCGGCGACTGCTCCCCGTAAAGAACCTTCCTGAGCTACGAAACGACAACGCACGAGACGATAACGAAGATGAGAGCCTATCCACGTATTCCTTAAGCCAACCCCTTCCAGTAGCAACCTCTGCAGCGAGGCTCGCTTCCGAAGCTGCCTCAGCTCCTCCAACCTCTTCCTTATCCGACACGTTTCTCCATTGCGTTTGATTACTATTCACCTCTGATTCTTCCTCGACGATGTAATCGAAAGAGCCAATGGAATAAGCCATTCTCTGCTCACCGGAGTCGGAGCCTGGTTGCCGACGACTGATAGAGCCAATCTCGAGCCTGAAACTATCGCTTCCGCCACTTCCAATGGCACCGGCTGCGTTAGAAGACTGAAGCAAAATCTTCATAAGATCGGCCTCAGAAGCGAGGAGCGGAGAGCGACATAAAGGACAAGTTTGGTTTGAAGTGAGCCAAGTATCAATGCAATGAGAGTGGAAGGCGTGACAACAGAGAGGAAGAAGCCTGAGTTGATCCTGCGGCTCAAATTTTGACAAACAAACCGCGCAATCTCCGGAAACCGTTGAATCGTTGTTGGAGTGGCGAGTAATGGAAGAGAAGGTAAAAAGAGGAAGAGTGTCAAGCAACGAAGCCGTAAGCGATCGTTCGGGACTAACACGGTGGCTGGCAGCGGCGGTTATAGTGGAAGTAGATGAACGAGAGAAGTGACGCAAGCAACGGCGGTTGAGGTGGCGAAGGAGGAGACAAAGAGAGACGGAAACAATCACGGTTGCGGAAAGGATCAAAATTATTATTATTATACTCGGCTTGACATTCTTAATGGACGAAGAATGCGAGCGTTCAGTGATATTATTTTCGGAGGCGGTAATAACTCCTCCCATTACGCCAACTAACAACGGAGGCGGCGATGCCATCGACTCCATTGACGACTTCTTATTTTTGTTGTATTATGAGTATATATTTTCCCTGTCAATTTAGAAAATAAATGAAGGAACGAAGGATGTTTTTAAGCGGAGAAGTATCACGTGCATGTCACGTGTAAGGAACAGAACTGTACGGACAGTTGGGTTTGAGAGAGAGAGAGATGAGAGAAGCGGCGTTGTTGGGGTTATAATGAAGAGAGGAGAGAACATTAAATTGAGTCATTCATTTTAAACTGCCAGAAATGAAGGAAAGCGGAAATGGGGGCAGTAGTAAATGCCTTGGCACAGATTTTAAAGAGCCATCAGCGCTGTGCAGCTACTGGGTCGGCGACTCCAGACGCACCACGAAGGACGCAAACCCTCAAATTAAAGAAAACGGCTTGGCCCATTTCAGTTTCTCACCACAACTTTTACATTTACTATTTAGTTTGGGTAACATATTTTTGTATTTAATACAAATATCATATAAAACATTTTTCAGTGTTACAAAGATTGCATATTACATTATTACCATCTTTGTCTTTGATTATGAGGAAGATCACATGTAACTTTCTATGTTGTTTGGAAAGGGGAGGTCAACTTCACTACATCCATGATTACTAGTATATTGCTTTTCATTTCTTTTACTGATTCTTGTTTACTTTGTTTTGGGTTCCCCATGCCTTTTTCGTTGAAGGAAAATTATTTGTTTCTATTTTGTTTTTGGGATGGATCAATGAATCTAATAACCATAAGCATATAGTCTTTGTTAATATTATATATAATCCTTAAAATTTGCATTGTTAAAGTGTGCAAGGTAGTTATTTTTGCACTGTCTTTGATTTGAGCACGCGAGGCAATTTTATTTTATATGAAACTGTGGTGAATAAAATTAGATTAATGCATAAGTTATCCAAATCAAGTCACAAAATTTGTAGGAATGAGATAATGATCTTGTTTGTATTATTATTATTATTCTTATTTGCTATTCAATTAGTTGATATATATATATATATATATATAAAAGCACGACATGACAGTCTCACCATCATTCTAAAATAATGCGCAGCATCCCACTCTAACTCTATCATTACTTCCATAATAACAATAATAAAATACTCTTATGAATGAATCCTTTTTCGCGTGTGCCTGCCATTGCTTCGTTGCTTTCTGCTTACTCTTGGCATGCTCCCAAAACAGCAATCCCTCCAAGGCCTTACAGCAAATGGATTATAATTCATTTGTATAATCTTTCACACCACTTTGAGTAGTTGTAGTTCCATTTTTATATATGATTATCATTAAAAATGTGTACTTTCGGTTTTAGAAAAAATAAGTTAATTAATTACCTGTTCATTGGAAATATATATGGTTCGTTTCTGTACAACAAGGTTTTGATGAGTTCGAAGAAGAGGGAAAGGAATGTTGGTGTGGATGGTAATTTAAGTTGTGGGTCAAAATTATCGGAAACCATGCATTTCCTACCTAATTTTATTACTATAAAGTGATGAGCTGCTTTTAGCTCACCTACACCAGCAAGGATTTTGATCCAGCAACTAGCCTTGGCTAATCATATTTATCCAAATAACTGTATAAAAAGTATGTTTAAGGAATCAATGCTGCAATTTCTTCGGACTTTTCCAAGCTCTTGTTTGTTAGATTTTTTTTTCTTTATTAATGGTCAGTCTCAACTCTCAAACTTCATGCAGGTTAGTATATATGTTGATTAGGAGTTTCTCGTAATTTGCGGCAAAGTCCAGCTTCCATGCTTTTCTTATTTTTGTTAAGGTGAAAGGAAAAAGGCAAAGCAAGTTCCATACCATAAAAAAAACTTGTAATTGACGAGTCAGAAAGGTTAGGCCAAAATCTCAAAGGTTAAGTCAAAGATAAGGAAAGATAAAAGAATTTTTCATCTTTATATAATTGGTAGATTTTTTTTTTCTTTCTTATAAAGAAAGAAAATTACAACAAGGACAACGGTGGAATTGAGTAACAGGTACAATGGGTATTATGGAGATCATCAGGTTGGACAGCAAAGCAGCCTGTATTCCATCAGAGCATTAAACTTTTGGGGATGGAACTAAGTGACCCATCTCATTTAAGGCTCTGAGAGGCAAGAAAAAAAAAAGAACCAAAAAAAAAAAAAAAAACTCTGATCACTTTGCTTCGTTTGCACTCTAGGCATGTCCCCTCGGAATCCTTAATTTTTGGTCCCTTCGTGTTTTTTTACAACTCTTACTCTCTTTGATTTCTCAGTAAATTCTCATATGGCCCCTTAGGGACATCCCAAGCATAACCGGAGATACTACGAGACAAAAGATAATATGAAATTAATGTAATTGGCCAGACAGATCAGGGATGTCGGTTCGATAGTTATAGGCCTAAATATATTTCTCATATCCAATCATATATGTTCCCAGAAAATGGTGCAAAACATGATTATTCCCAGGAATGCTGAACTTTTATTTTTAATTTATTTATTTATGGGATGACACAAGCAAGGGGGACCATATGTTTAATACTTTGGATGGTCATCAAAGAAAATTCGAAAGGATGTAATTTCAATCACGCAGGTTTTGATGTAATACATTTTAGTCTTGTAATTGTTTAGTCAAATAATCCGAGAAACCAAGAAATTTCTAGTTGTGGATTCATTCCCTAGTCCTATAAAGAAGAGTCCATTTCTTACATTTAATAATCATTGTCATTTTATAATAATACTACAATATACCCTTCTTCTTTAACATTACATTCTTCTTTCATGGATAATAACATTACATTCGTATCTCCTTGTCCTTTTATATGTTCTTCAACTTCGTTAATTTGACTGATCTGTTCAAAGAAAGCAAATTTGGATGATTTAGCATTCAGAGAACGATATTAATTTGAAAATCGCTCGTGAAGAAAGCTGGAAGGGGGTAAAAACATGGACTAAAGTCTTCGAAAGAAGCCAGGCTTCAATAAAAACAATCATTTTCATGGGCTTTGATTGATTTAGATGACTTTGTAAGAGTGGAATCAATCTCAATATTATCATATCACGTATTTAAATTCTAATCTAATCCGCTTTGAATCCAACTCAAAGAATCTAGATGGCCTGGAGTAGTATGCCTAGTTTAACTTGAAGTAGATTAGTTTTTATCGGAAAGTGCCCGCCAACATGACGTTCGTTTTAATCTCTTTTGCCCCTATTAGCAGTAAAAGTTGAGAGCATCCCTATCAGAGAACAAAAGAACACTTAAGTCAACTTAGCTTTGGGTTCCTTGCAAGATTCTCAGTCCTCTTCTGCCAAAGGGAGAAGAGGGTGATAAGTCGTAATTATGTTCTCTCGAGTAAACAACAATGCAAATCATTTAAGAACTGGGGAAAGAGAAAACATACCAAAATGAGGAAGCAATGCAGAGGAGAAAGCAACCAGTTGGAACAGCAATGACTGACTGATGTTAAGCCCATTTTCTCAAATTCCCAGGTCAGGAGACAAAAAGGTAAATTTCGGAGAGTTTAATTGGCATTCAACATAATGAAATAAAGTGCAGAGACTACTGGCACAAAGTCCTGTGTCTCCAGGCCTGGCCTCCACCAGAAAAGCCAGGCATTCGTGCACCTACCTATTAGTACTAGACATTTCTCAAAATGAATGACAGAACGGATAGGCCAACAATGGATGCTTTCTTCTAGCAAAAATATGAATTTCACAAACCATGTAGCAACTTGAGAAAAGCAATCAAAGATTAACATAAGATTTGATGTTTTCTACTCAAAAGAATTAACATTGAAAAACAATTTGAGAAAATAACACAAATAGATTCTCAAATTTGTAATAATGGAGATTTCCAGACAACAAATTACATTTCCATCAACATATCGGACTAAAGCAAAATCAAACAAAGTTCATATAGTGAATACATCTCAACACCGGCACTACAGTTTTGCCATTTCAAAAGCAAATGTCTTACATGGCTGTAAAAGCCTTCTTCCCACCTCCAGAAGACCCAGCTGGAATGACCTTTAAGACATTGAACCTCACTGTCTTTGACAAAGGCCTGTGAAAATAATTGATAAATTAATAAAGTTGTTAGTAACAATCTCCAAGCCATTCCTCTTTCTCCCCAGCCATCCCGTTTTCATTTTTTTCTTTGGGTGGGTTGGACGGTCTGTTGTCCGTGGTGCTGGTGCCAGTGGACAGGTCAGGCACAGTTGAGACAATAAATATGTAAAAAGGTAACATGGAATTAAAGTATGAACCTGCATTGCCCGATTATAACATGATCTCCTTCTTTAACACGAAAGCAGGGGGAAATATGAGCTGGGATGTTAGAGTGCCTCTTTTCATATCTGAAAAAATTTTGATACCAGATAAAAATAACATACATGAGAGTTTTTCGTAAGTGTGCATCACATTCTTTTGCAAATAATATATGAAATCTCTTGCCTTTGGTATTTCTTGATGTAGTGAAGGTAGTTCCTTCGAACAACAATGGTCCTCATCATTTTCGCACTATGGCAAGTGCCAGCAAGGATACGGCCTCTGATAGAAACAGTGCCAGTAAATGGGCATTTCTTATCAATAAACGTTCCTGGGCAAAGGTGAAACCTCCAACATAAGTGTCAACAAATCCATGTGTAGAACGGGTGGTTATGTGGTACATTAAATAGAGAGAATGAAATAGTACTAATATGAAAATGTATCTAAGTAAGGGCAAAATTTAAACATCCATAAAAAATGTGAATGCAAAATATGATGTGACAATATATGTAATTAGAGCAAGGCTTGATTTCCTGACAAAGATATCCACAGATTAAACCACAAGATAGCTCATCAGAGAACCATGTTAAACCAAGGCGTGGTTCCCACATTGTATCCTAATGCTAGCTGATCTACAAAATCACACTTGCTAAAGGAAAGCCGAGAACAAAAACACACCAACAAATAGCTGTATTTGATTAAATTATTTACAATCATCTAACATGAAAGATTGAATCTAGTTATTATCATAAAAAATCCCCCTTGCCAAAAAACAGCTTCCAGTCTGAAAGCACAGTAAAATGCTAAAGAATGTAGTTCTCAAATCTCCAAAACCAACAACCTGGTAAGACATTTCCGTTTAATCATCAATGACCTAGCAGAGAACAGTTAGTTCCCATATTCACTGATAAACATAAGGGAGCATTGAAAGGCTAACAATTATATCCAAATACAAAATGAAATAAAATTACAGAAACATTTAATCCTAATTTAAAAGCGAGAAATCTTAAAAAGGAGGACAAGTAGCAAAGAGCAAAGCAAACCTTCAATTGCCTCTCTGGGTGTCTTAAAGCCCAATCCAATGCTTTTCCAAAAGCGATTCCCGCCCTTTCCAGGCCTCTTTCCTTTTCCAGTTTTCTTAGAGCTGAGGGTAAAATATTATAAATTTATTAGAATTATTACATAATGATAATTTGCAAGAACTGACAAACAACAAAAGAAGTTAGTTTACCTTAGAAACACCTTCGGCTGCTTCAAAAATGCCTTCTCCGTCTAATATGCAAAGTACAAGAAAAAAAAGATCAGATCAGATCATGAAAGCATTCCAAATGCTTATTTATTTCTAACAGTGTAGAGGGAAAGAGAGAGATCTGAACCTGTTCCGCCATGGCTGAGGAGAGAGGTTTACGCTTTACACAGCAAAACCCTAATGGCAGGCGCAAGGCACGTTAAAATAAAGGGCTTTTGTTAACCACCCTTTATAAGTAAATGGCTTACGGGCTACTATTGGACCCGACTTACATAGGGCCGTCTTCGGTTGATTTACCAGCTTCGGCCCAATTGTGTATATAGAATACCTGAGGCCCAAATATAAGCCCAAACTCTAATAAGTCCAAAGGCAAAAGACATCTTGAGATTCTCTCCATTTTTCACTTCACAACGCAACACAGCTACCAAAAACAGTAGTGAAGTACGATAGTGAAAGACAACTCCCAGATACTCTCCGTTTCCCTGTCTCCGACCTTGCGAGAGCCGAGCGACCACCCTCAAAGCCCTCCGAGAATGCTGCGGCGAGCATCGGGGCTATTGGCCTGGCCCATTTTAGCAGCAATGGCGCGACCCTTCTCCACTGATCTGCCAGCGACTCAGACTGCGTATGCCACGTCCCTGGAGGCATGGAAGAAAGTGATCCCCAACATGGACCCTCCTAAGACTCCTCTGTCTTTCATGATGCCTTGTCCCCCCACTGCCTCCTCCATTCCTTCCAAACTCACTGTCAATTTCGTTCTTCCTTATAATTCTGAGTTGGCCACCTACGAGGTAACACTTGGGTATTTTTTTCTTTTTTGTCGTTTTGATTTCTAGTTGGGACAATTTTAATTTGTTGCCAATGCTGTTATCTGGGATTAGTAATGTTGGAAATAAACGTCTTTTACTAAATTTTTTGGTGTTCGATATTTTTGCTTGTCCGTGCCAATTCTACTATTCCTTTTAGAGCAAGGAGTTAAAGGTGATATCATGCTTATTTGATTGTGACTTCATTTGTAATGGTATTTAGAAGTGCAGTGACATTGATGACTAGAGTCCTCAAACCCTTGGGAAGACAAAAGGAGAAGGGGTTTTGTTTTGATGACCTTTTGCTTTGTAGTTTGCCAATTACATTTCTATCCTTTCTTGTTAAGATCTTTCTCAGCAGCCCCTCATATATCAAGTGCATTTGTGTTTGGAAAGTTGGATTTGCTTTTAGTTAGATAGTGGTAAGTTATTCAGGGACACAGTCAACATTAACAAACAATTTCAGTTTTATGTACGGTGTTATTATGATAAAGTCTATTCGTCCATGTTTTAGTTCCTTAATATTCCTTATTATGTTAAGATTTTTTCTTTTTAATTTAATTTTGAAAAGCATTTACCTTGTTCTGATATTTGGCCATTGAATGGAAACCTCTCATAAGTTGCAAAAATATGGTTGGTTGAGACTAGTTAACAGAAAAGGAAATGGACAAACTAATTAATTTCAGCCTTATGTTTTGAGGTGTACAATTAAAAAAAGATTGCAAATTAACTACCATACTAACCATGAATTTATTACTTATTTTTGTTCCTTCAAGGATAGTAACAATGCAGATATTTAGCAAGTTTGCATTTCAAACATTTTTCTTCCATTTCCATATTTATTTCTCTGAAAAGGTTCCAACACCAAAGGCCATTAAGGGAATCTCTTTTTTATTTTCAAAAAGTAAATCTGATCATATCTAGCTCCTCTATTTCACCTGGATGACCCACGGGAAGTTTACTGTCTGTTTAGGCGTTTATATATGTATCCCACCTCTTCATGCATATGGTATCCAAATATTTTTAATTTCTCTCTCCTCCCACCCTAAACTATTTGCTGAAGAATAAATTAGGTGAGTAGGTGACTAGTTTTAATTGCTGTTTTACTAAGTTTGAGCAATGGTGAATATAATGATGTAACGAGACGGTAGTGTACTTTCCCTGCCCTACAGGACCATTTGAGATATAACTAAATGGAAATAATGAGAGAGAGAGAGAGGTATGTGTTATTTATGTTTTACTCTTTTTTGTTTGTGGTGTGGGTTGGGCAGGGGGCTTGAGTGGTTGTTCCTTGAATGTTAAGCCTATTTAAATTGAAATAGGAATGCAACTTTTCATGGTGTCTAAGTGTTGCCATAAGCATGGTCTAATACTTGAGCAAGAAAAAAAGGTGAAGTGGATGAAGGAAATATATAATACTAATGGCCAAAATCCTAGACTGTATCTGGTGAATTAGTTTGATTCTGGGTCTCTTAACTTCTTTGTTTCCAGGTTGACATGGTTATGGTACCAGCCACAACCAGACACATGGGTGTTCTTCCAGGACATGTAGCAACAATTGCAGGATTGAAACCTGGAGTCTTATCAGTGCATGAAGGAAGTGAAGTTACGAAGAATTTCATCAGCAGTGGATTTGTTTTTATCCATGCCAACTCTTTTGCGGATATAGTTGCTGTTGAGGCCGTGCCACTTGATCAAATTGATGCAATTCTTGTTCAGAAAGGGCTTGCAGAGTTCACCCAGAAACTGAGCTCAGCTGCAACTGACTTGGAGAAAGCTGAAGCCCAAATTGGAATTGATGTGCATAGTGCACTCAACTCGGCTCTCACAGGCTAGTGTTGTTTGTCACAATGTTCCTTGATTAGTCATTTAAACTTTTCTCTTCCTTGAACCTGCCTCATTGACGCGTAGATTTATCTCATGAATCCAGATATTGTTCTGAACTTCTTCTTCTTTTCTTCTATTTCCACGTTGAACGGGGAACCAATATAAAGAATCTTCAATGGAATTGGCCTGGTTTGCAAAAGGGGGAAACTTTTAAGAAATAAAAATTAGTTAAATCACCTTATTTTACGATTCTCCCCTTAATTTTGGGTTGACCACTCCCTCCCATTTTTGCTAATACAAGGCTGCAAAGTGTGGCTTTAAAATCACATTATTGAAAAGGCAGTTTTGCTCTGGGACAATTTTCTTGATTGCAGAACCTGGAATCACTTTGAACAGAGGCATTGTGCGCTGGGCGCATGCTGTTGGGATTGGAACAAGAGATAAAACTTGGTTAATAAAACAGGATCTCGAGATTTTGATATGACAGATAATCAAATAAACAGGAAGTGAAGCAAAGGGTGCTAGGACCTTGTGTTTGTCGTTCAATTGGGCACGAGATCACTTCATTTTAGCACTGTGCAAAGAAATGCATAGAATTAACATGCAGGTGTAGCAATAAGTAGCATGATTATTTGACATGCGGCCTATTGTGGTCCAGTGATAAAGCAAAGTTTGCTTGAAAGGGAACTTGCCTTGTAAAAGTTTTAAGATTCAGAAATCAGAATCATTGTCACTCCAATAAAGAAAACTGAATAAAAAAAAGGGTATGTTTCAATTCCACTAGATTAGACGATTAGACATATTCCCTCGACTTGCAATGCATTTAATTAATTTTCTTTATCAAATAGGACTAGTATTTGTTTTTGAAGAAAAAAAACTTGGGTGAGAAGGTTTCAAATGTCTTTCAATAAAGATTTAAAGATTAAAGATAGATTAAAAATTTTTTTAAAGATGAATACCCATTTTTTAATTTTATTCTTCTGATTTTTTTTTTCTGTTTTGTAAAATTTCCAAGCTCACGTAACTCTGGACTTTACTCGATCACATAAAGCTTTATTTATTTCGTAAAAAATGACTTTCAAAAAATAATTTTTAGAAAATATTTACATTTTTTGAATTGAAAAATATTTTTTATTATTTGGATGAGTTAATGAAAAAGATTTTTCATTATTTAGTTATTTTCTAAAAAATATGTTTTTTTATCAAATAATATTAATATAATTATTAAAATATTAAAAATATGTATTATTAAAATATATTGAAATTATTTTATATTAAATTTATTAATATTAAAAAATAATTATATTTTAATAATAAAAATAAAAATAAAAACATTATGTTAATATAAAAAATACTTAAAATAAATTTGTTTATTATTCTTTATATTATTTATTAATATATTATATTAATAGTATATTTTTATTAATAATATATTATTTATTTATATAATATTATTTAGAAGTAAAATTATAATTAAAAGTATTAATAAATAGTTCTACTTCTACATTTTTTTTAAATATATCTTTTCTTTTTAAATTCATAAAATAATTTTTTAAAAAATAATATCATTTTTTATTAATCAATAAATTATTTTTCATTGATCAATTAATCTAATATATATTATATTACAATATACAAAATTACCAGATAATATGTGATGATATAGATGCCTATATGGATAGTCTTTTTTTATGACACAAAGGATAATATTTGTATTGTATTATTTATTAAGTAACCTTATTTAATAAATTATTTAGATTTAATATGTTTGGATAATTATGTAAATTTAATATGTTTTGATAATTATTTAAATTCAAATCAAAAATTATAAAATATTATAAATTTTATATAAATTTTAAATTCAAATATATTAAATTATAAATTATCCTTTTTTTAATTTAATCATAATTCCAAATATATATAGGCTTAATAAACTTTTATTTACTTTCAAATAATTTTATTTAATAAATTATATAAATTAAATATTTTTGGGTAACTATTTAAATTTAAATAAAATTTTATCAAAAATTGAAAAATTTACATAAATTTTGAATTTAAATATTTTAAATCATAATTTATCTTTTCTTTTCAAATTTAATCATAGCTTTACATATATATATATATTATGTGTATGTGTAAGTTTAATAAATTTTTATTTGTTGAAATCAAAATCTTATAATAAAAATAAAAAGCTCATAAAATGAGAGTGTCACCCGCTAGCCAATGTTAATTTATTCATTATTACTAGAATTAGAAATTGAAGAAATTTTTTTTTTATTTGACAATTATGGTTTATGAATTTTGACATAAATGCGTAAAAATTAAAAAGAATAATAACCATATCATACTCATGAATAAGAAATTCATTTTATGCCTTTATTTTTCTTTTATTTCTTTTACTATTATTATTTTTAGTCTTAAAAATATGTTTGTGATGGTGTTAAATTGTTTTTTCTTTGTTTTTGTAATATTGATTTTTTTTTTTAGATTTCAATAATAAAAGAAAAATAAGCATACATTTAGATTGTTTTCAACTAAGTAATAGGTATAGTTCATTATTTGTTTCCTATTTTATTTTTTTTTCCTTTATTTGTTTGTTTCTTCCAACCTTTTATTTGGTTTTATTCACATTATATGACATATACCTTTAGATTTGATTTATTCTAAAAAAAGCTTATTCATATGTATATATATATATATATAGTTATATTAGATATTTACTGTACATAAGTATAAGAGATTTAAGTTATATATATGTTCTCAATTTATATATTTAGTCAATCAAAATATATAAAAATATTAAAAAATTTACATAAATTTTAAATTTAAATATATTAAATTATAAATTATCTTTCTTTTTTAATTTAATAATAATTTCAAATATATATAGGCTTAATAAACTTTTATTTGTTGTCAAATAATTTTATTTAATAAATAATATAAATTTAATATTTTTTGGTAACTGTTTAAATTCAAATCAAATTCTATCAAAAATTATAAATTTTACATAAATTTTGGATTTAAATATATTAAATCATAAATTTTCTTTTTTTTTTTAATTTAATCATGACTCTATATATATGTGTGTGCGAGAAAGAGCTTAATAAATTTTTATTTGGTGAAATCAAAATCTCAAAATAAAAATAAAAAACTCATAAACTGAATATGTCACCTTTTAATTAATGTTATTTTATTTGTTATTATTATAATTAAAAATTAAAAATATAAAATTTTTTTATTTGATGATTATGATTTATAAGTTTTGACAAAATAGACAAAAGCTATAAAGAATAGTAACCTCATCATATTCATAAATAAGTAAATTCATTTTATGCTTTTATTATTTTATTATTTTTATATTTTAGTTTTAAAAATAAGTTTGTAACGGTGTTGATTTTTTTATAATATTATTATTTTTTTGTTTTTAGATTTCAATAATGAAAAGAAAATGATAGCATATTTGGTTGGGTTTCAATTAGATAATAAGTATAGTTCATTACATTTTTTTATATTATATATATATATATATTTAATTATTTTCCTCTATTTGTTTGTTTATTCAAACTTATTAATTGGTTTTATTTGCATTATATGATATATACATCTAGATTTGATTTATTCTAAAATAAATTGGTTCATATATTTATATATATATATATATATTTAGTTAAACTAGATATTTGCTATGCATAAGTACAAAAAATTTAAATTATTTATAATTCTCAATTTGTTTGTCTAATTCATGTTCTAGTAAAAAAACAACTACTTATGTTAAAGTATATATGTAAAAAAATAAGAACTAATAAAAAGCAAATGGTTATGAACAAATTAATAATTATGTTTTGTAGTTCAATCATATATTATTATTATTATTATTATTATTTGATGTTTTATTTTTTGTTTAGCTTTATAAGATTTAATAATTTAAGAATATTTTGGTAATATAAATGTCTTTTATAATTTAATCAAATTATATATTTTTTATATATTCATATCAACATATAAATAATTATTAATTTTGACTTTTTTTTAATAAGCCAAAGTAAAATTTTATTAAAAGTAATGCAATGGTTATAAATATCAAACCATAATTAAGAGTACAATAAAGTATATAAAAGAATATAAACCCTAAGTAAATTGTACTAGCATTATGTGAGGAATCTAAAAACGTAAATAATAATATTTTTTACACTAAAAAATATATAAACTAATAATAAAAATTTTGATTATTTAAAATTAAACTTTACTTTTTTTGATCGAATAAAAAAATGAGTAGCAAAATTTTCATTGTTTAGTAAATGAATTGAAAAAATAATTTTTATGAAAAAAAAATTTATAATTCTTTGAAAATTGACAAAAGCTTTGACTTTGAAAAAATATTACAATATATATAAATTTTTATTTAATTGTATCTTAATATTTATAAATGTATGATTATATATAATAAATTAATAAATATTTATATATTTTTTATTAAAGTAATATAAAAATTTGAGGTTAATAAAATTTTTTTAATTATTAAAAATAATAAAAAAATCTCATGCATGGCACGGATTAAAAAACTAAGTTTTTATTAAATGAACATCGCCAAATACAAAAAGCCATTTTCCGCCGGATAGCCTAAAACTCGCCACTCATTTTAAATCGCTTTGACACCGTCGTGCTCCAACGTGGGAGGAACAATCATGTGGATGTGGTCGCGAGCCCTCAATAATTGAGTCCCTACTGCGACTGCTACATCGTGGCACGAGATTAGCCGTTGAGCTCAGTGACTTGGGAAATCCTGAAAGCTCCAAGAACTTAGAATCTTTTTTCACATAGCTGCCACGTAGCTGTGCTGGGGATCCCATCCCGGCGCACGTGTCCATGGCAATGAAAAGGTGGTGGTTGGGAGGTGCTGCCCGGGAATACGGGCAGCATCTCTAGAACCGGGAGACAAAGACCTTGGAAAAGGGCCAGCGGGATCATGCGTCAGGTGGACCCCAGTCTTCGATTGTTTTGTTGGGTTGGTGGGGCCTACGTCAACTCAGCTCCAAGTCCGGGTTTATTGGGTGTTATGTTTTTCAAACTGTGGGCCCTACTCCTAGTTGGGGGAAAAAGCATAAAAAAAAAACCCCAAACAAGTGGACCTCTGATCCTCCACGTAAGTCATGAAGCGCCCACAAATTTTTCCATATTATAAAAAAGGGAAAAGAAAGAAAAAACAAATTACGAGTTGTCTTTGCTGTTCCTGTCCCATTCTCCTCCCTAATTATTAAAGAACCTCAATGATTTATATAATTCCATCAGACCATCACACCTGTCATTTCCCACTAACTTACAAAATTATTATCGTAAATTATTCTTTTTTTTTTTTTACATGCTACGGAAATCCTTTTTTTTTTTTGGTTAAAATATTTAAAATTTTATGAATTATTTTAATTTTTTAAATAATTTTTTATATTTATTATATCTATATAAAATTTTATTTTAAACAAAATTTATTTTAAATTATATAAATTTAAAATTAATAACGTAATTAGATATAAATAAGAAATTAAATATTTATTTATGTGTAAATTAAAAGTTAATCATTTATTTAGGTGTAATAATAATATAAAGATTTATTTAAGTAAAGTGATAAAATTCATAAATTTTTTTAACATTTTAATTACTTTTTTAGACAAAGTGGAAAATAAATTATATTTCTGATTTCTTTTTGTTGAAAAAATTTAGTTATGACTCACTTATTGTATTTGTTGTTGTTAGTTACAAAGTTTTTAATTTGTTAAAATCACAATTCTTCTAATTTATTATATACTAAACGTTTTATTTTTTTAATTTTATTAGTAATATATTTAGTTACAATCTTATAACAATTGCTTTGATGATATTTTAAACATACAATAAATGTAATACTCGCATGGACGCATTGTTAACGTAATTTGGAAATGATGATCTATCAATAAATGCATAGCATTGCTATATTTGATGTGTTGAAATTTTTGTTTAAATAACAAGTTTAACCAATGTAAAACTACTTTGTTGTATTTTAATTTTTTTATAAAAAATCATGATTTAAAGATAGAGAGAATAATTATAAATATTGATATTTGAATTTTATATTTATTATATATTATTTTTTTAAAAAAATTGTATGAATTACTCGAATTAAGATTTAAATTTATTATATCTTAACATTATTCTTATAAAAAAATATAGTTATTTTTTAATATAAAAATGTAAGTGACAATAATAAAAGGTATTTGAATGAAAGTATTTAATATTTTAGGTTACAACTAAAAAATTAATATATAAAAATTCACACTCAATCAAATTAATTTACGAACAACCCTCAAATTAAAAAGTTTTTAAAAAGATACAGAGATTTTGATTTTAAACCAAGGCCTCCTTTCCTTCCTCTCATGGTTTTATACCCATCATATGTAAAAAAAAAAAAAAAAAAAAAGTCAATTTACATATAAAATAAACTTTATCAGTATAAATTTTGTGATATAATATATATAGAAAAAAAGGGAAATGAACTTAGCTAGTAATTATGGCCAAGTTTAGTTCATTGAACCATAATAAATAATAGTCCTAATAAGTAAGAAATTAATGAAGAATCTTTTGGTGACTAAAAAATGAAAATAAGGCCAAGTAATTATTCCACTCTAAACTAATAGCAAGTAAAGTGGGATTTACATATAAATTTCTCATTGACAAGTGTCTAAGTGAAGAGAATCCAAAGGAACATCCAAACATCTAAGAGAATAAGAAAATTCATGGATGTAAAAGAAATACCCACCACAAAAGGGGACTGAACTGAAAACAAAGAAAGAAAAAAAAAGAATATAACACTTTATTCTTATTCATATAATTGAAAAAAAAGAAAAGAAAAGAAAGAAACGGTACACTTTAATAAAAAAAAAAAAATAATAACTTTGGGAAAAGTAGGATATAGCGTATCAGGTATCAACCATTGTAAAATACAGCAGCCAATGGATTTGAATTTTGAACCGCCTTTGATTCCGAATATCGCCCATGGATTTACGGGTAGGGCCCGCATCATGAACCACTGGCTTTTCAACATTTCCAATCAAATTCTAACACTTGTCATAACAAATGGGCTTTACTGGTATACAGTAGGTCGTGTAGTACTTGATTGCTCCAAGTCAAAGCTTTCCCTTTTAAAGTCTATAAACTCCAGTGCCTCTTTCCCCCTTCCGGCACCCAACTCTCTTCCTCTGAGCTTCTCCTTCCTCTCCACTTTTACCTCTTCGCACATCGCAAATCAGCAGCGAGGGTCGCCTAAATCAATAGCAGTCATGTCGGCTTATTATTATTCTGGGTGCCCAGATTACTACGAGGCCCGCTATCTGGATGCCTGCTCTCTTTGTCGCAAATCGCTTCATAATTCCGATATTTTCATGTACAGGTCAGTTTGTTTATTTACAAATATTTTGTGCATTTAATTTTGAATATTGTTTGATTGGTTAGCATTGATTTAGAAATGGAAGATGGAAATTCTGAGTGTTTCTGATTGGGAATTTTGCAGAGGGAATACACCGTTTTGCAGCACAGAGTGTAGGCAAGAACAAATGGAGATTGATGAGAAGAAATGGAAATCTGGTAGATCTCTTAGAAATTCAGATGCCAAAAGCTCTGCTCCAAACAAAACTGTACGGACGAGCGCAGTTGCCGTCGCCTGATCACATCTTGCTTTTCTAGCGGAGTGATATATCAAATTTGAAAACAATAAAAAAAAAAAAAGGAAAAACAAGAGAGAGAAAAGGGTTTGATGATTGAGACGTGGATGTTTATAAGGAGGGAACATCGGATTGTGCAGTTTTCATTAATGAAAAATGTAATCCTGAAATTTTGAGGCAATGAAGTTTCAAAGAAAGTTCTGTTTGTGTGTCTGTCTGTTTTCTAAGCAAAGCCAGAAAATTATTAAAAAAAGGAAATAAAGAAAAATAGAAGAAAAAAACCTTCTTTGCTAAACGTGGTGAATCTAAACATCCATGAACGGTATAATCAGTCTCAAGCTGTCGCTTTTTTTTTTTTTTTAAATTTTGTTTTCAATTTCCCCTAAATTTGTAGTCCAGGGGCTAGGGGGTTAGAACTTGAGAGCACTTTATTTGTCCTCATCAAATCCACTATAACTAGCCTTTTGTCTGGCCCATTTTAGAATATGATTAAAGCTCACAAACGCAGGGCCCAAGTGCTTCATAATTGGCCCACTAGCATCAAATAAGAGTTTTGGAGATCATAGGAAAATAAACCCAAGATAATTGAATTCGCCAACGGATCTTTCCCCAGCGGCCACCGTTGCCCCTAATGCACCGCTGCCTTCCCTGAATCACCCGACTACTATATTAGCCGCTCTATCCCCGGACAACGCATCGTTGAAGATAAACAAGGCTTTGCATGTCTGCTAAAGTGCGCATTACTTTCCAGGTGCATCACTCCCCTCTCTATCTCTCTTATTTACCAAAACGACGAGCTTCTTCTCACTCATCACGAATCGTAATTTCATTTAATCTTATTCATTTTTACAAAACCCCAATTCCCCAAACTCGACATTCCTCTTATTCTTCTTCAACTTCAACAGGCTTTGATTGCTTGAATCAGTTTTCCCCATTTTGTAACTCTAATAAAGCAGCTCTCTCTCTTATTTACCGAAACGACGAGCTTCTTCTCACTCATCACGAACCCTAATTTCATTCAATCTTATTCATTTTTACAAAACCCCAATTCCCCAAACTCGACATTCCTCTTATTCTTCTTCAACTTCAACAGACTTTCATTGCTTGAATCAGTTTTCCCCATTTTGTAACTCTAATAAAGCAGCTGCCACTGATTATTTAAACTTTAGTAATTTCCCGCTGTAGAATCACTGTAGGCCTAACAAAGATGGTCAAGTTGCGGCATGAATATCTATCGAGGGGTTTTCTGACAAATTTGCCCATGTTGCATACTAAGAATCATGAACGTTTTAGGAACCAGAGAGACCGCTTTCGCATTCTTTAAATTTGCCTTTAGGGATGATTCTGAGAGTAGTATTAGATCTTCTTGCACGGTTGCCCATATTTTAGCGGCTCAGAACCTCAAGTTTCTTGCTCAAGATGTGGTTTCCTGGGTGATTAGAAGCATTGGGGAGAGTAGGAGTGAGGATTTGGTGGAGCTAATGTGGGGAGGTCATCAGAAATATGAGTCGGATTTCTCGGTTCTTGATATGCTTGTGTGGGCTTTTTGATTGTTGAGATGGGTTCACGGGCTTTGGACATTTTGACTAGGATGAGGGAGGTGGGCGTGAGGCCATGTTCATCTGCAATGACAATTCTTTTTGAGCTTTTGCTCAGAGTTGGTGATTATGGTAGCTTGTGGAAGCTGTTTAGGGAAATGATTCGTGAAGGACCTCTTCCTTCAAATTATACTTTCAATGCCATGATTCTTGGTTTTGCAGAAAGGGTCATCTTAAGATTGGAGAGAGTTTGCTCAATGTGATGGTGAAGTTTAAATGTAATCCGGATGTTTATGCATATAATATTCTGATTAATGCCAATTGCCTTAGTGGATGAACTTCTAGTGCACTTGCTTGGGTCCATTTGATGATAGAGTGGGGCTGTAAGCCAAGCACTACATTTAATACAATTGTTAATGCCTTGTGTTCTTAGAGAAATGTGGTGGAAACAAGAAAGGTTTTTGACGAGATTCAAGAGATGGGTATTTATCCTAATGTTGCAATTTGTAAAACCTTGATCAATGGGTATGTTAAGGCAAGAGGGTTGTTGGTCGGGCAAACATTTTTTTTGAAGAAATGAGATTGAAGGGTGTAACACCTGATGCTGTAACTTTTAATTTTTTGGTTGCAGGACATTTCAAATATGGATGGGAAGAGGATCGAGATAGGATGTTGAGAGAGTTATCTCTATTGAATTTGCTTCCAGATCATTCATTGTGTGATATTTCAGTTGCAGGGTTATGTTGGGTAGGTTGTTTGGATGAAGCCAAGGAATTTTTAGAGATTATGCTTGAGAAAGGGATGGCACCAAGTGTTGTTGCTTTTAACTCTGTTATTGCAGCTTATAGCAGGGCAGGCTTAGAAGATGATGCCTACAAAGTCTATAAAGTTATGACGAGATTCAGCATGACTCCCTCATCTTCCCCATGTAGTTCTTTGCTCATAGGTTTGTGCAAGAAGGGGAGTTTAAAGGAAGCCAGGGAGTTTTTGTGTAAGATGATGGAGAAGGGTTTTCCCATCAATAGAGTGGCTTTTACTGTGCTTTTGGATAGTTGCTTCAGGAAAGGAGATTTAGCAGGGGCTCAAGGTCTTTGGAATGAAATGCAACATAGGGGCATATCCCCTGATGCTGTTGCATTTTCAGCCGTCATCAATGGACTTTCTAAAGCTGGTCTAATTGAGGATGCATATAATTTGTTTCTTGAAATGTCAAACAAAGGATTAATGCCAAATAATTTTGTATATAACTCCTTGATTGGTGGGTTTTGTAATCATGGGAAGATAAATGAAGCAATGAAATTGGAAAGATAGGCGAGGCAAAAGGGTCTCCTTCGTGATAGTTTTACCTCCAATATCATCATTAATGGATTTTGTTGACTTGGCAGGATGATGTCAGCATTTGATGCATTTATGAATATCCATCGTGCGGGGTTGGACCCAGATATTGTAACTTACAACACTCCGATTGGTTTGTATTTTGAAGCATTTGACATGGTTAAAGAGGATCACTTTATTAATAACATGTATGCTAATGGGTGGGAACCAGACATCACAACCTACAATATACGAATTCATGGTTTCTGTAGTAGTCAAAAGATGGGTAGGGCTGTAATGATGCTGGATGAACTTCTCTCAATAGGTATTGTTCCAAAATGATTATTTCACTAGAAGCAGGCTTAAACAGAAAAGGAGTCCAGAATCTATTAAATTGATTGTGTAAACCAAGTAGGATTTTAGTAATTTCGTGATTACAGGGGTACTCGGTATCTGGCAGTAATTAACTTAAAAGTATGGACAGTTGGAAAGGATGTGAATGGTGGTTGAAATGATTGCAGATTTGCAGTAGTCTAGCAGAGGTACTTGCTGCACTTGGAACAAAATGTGTTGAAATGAAAGCACCAGAAGAAGATAGGAGATATAAAGAAAAGAGTTATGGAAGCTGTAAGGGAAGATATGGTAAAGGAGATATAAAGAAGAGAGGTATGGAAGCTACGAGGGAAGATATGGTGTACCCTACAATAGTTGTTGAATGGAAAGGCAAAAATGAATTTGTTCAACCAGCTTCTTATCCCGAATAATAGCTATTCATGTAAAATTGTTTCATGGCATAAATTACTAGTGGCTGGCTGGCTGCTTACTTATTTCCAACGTTGCATGCCTATTTCTTTAATCTTCCCTGTTAACTACCCATCTAAGTAGCTATTGGTTGAAATGAATGCATGTCGAAGATCAGATTGTCGCATTTGATTGGTAGTGGTGGGAATAAACAAGAAATAATAAAATTTATTGAAACTCAAAATCAATAAATAAAATTTTAATTAGAGATCTCTCCTCAAAGTATTTAAATTCTTTTTCTTTTTTCCTTTTATAAGCTACAGTGTCTTCTTGTGTTAGATACCGTATGTGGAGACCAATAGAAACCCCGATTTATAATTTGATAATATGCACTCTCCTGGGAGCTGGCCTTCTACGGAAAGGTTTCGTATGATAATCATTTGTTTTTTAAAGAAACCACCAGAGACTACACCTGAAAAAGGAGTAGCGGAATGAAAATAAAAAGAGAGAATTGAAGGCACTTTGGCCCTCTGCAACATCATCAGTCTCCTTCTACTTGCACCTTCTACAAGCTCACCTAATCTTGCAAGGTGTGCCATCCGCCTCTTTCATGATTCCTAGACACTGACTTGATTTGATTTCTTTTGTGTTTCAGCTGGTTCAATTTCAGATACCTCAGGACCCTCAATTTGTTTTGCGTCTCAGAACATTTCCCAATATCATATGTGAATTCCTTCGGCTGAAGCTTGGATAATCTGCTTCAATCCCTTGTGCAGATAAGCTAATCCTTTTGCTGCTCCAAGTATTATCTGTAATCTTGTTTTCCAAGGAACAGGGGGGAATGCATGCCCGATAGAAAAGATGATCTTCTAAGCTCTTATTTTGCATAAACTCATATACCAGAAGACGCTGTTTCCCACTTTCTCCTTCCACAGCACAGTATTCTATGAGTTTGATGAGATTGGGGTGCTGAACAACACCAAGAAATTGGAACTTCCGCCACCAATTGCTTATGCCCAATATGGAACACACAGAATCATGAAACAACAGTCATAGCAATAAAAACATTTTATTCTGAGAGTAGGCTTCTAGCTGGTATTTTGTTTGTCACATACTCAGTCTTTGTTGTATTCTCTTCAATAATATTTCAACAAGAGGGACATTGCCAAGAACCAATATACTGAATGTTTTGATGTCCAAGACAATGCTGCAATCCTGCATAATACTCATTTCAACCAGCTGGAGTGAGACGCAGCTGCAACGGTGGGTGGATGCTTGATTGCTAATTCAAGAGAATTGCCCATTTTTTTAAAAGTTAATGCCCTAGACAGGTAAGAGGTTCAACAGCTTTATTGTCCTTTCACTGAATGTCTTAACTTTCAAGGGTCGGCTATTTTAATGACAGCAAAGAGCTCCCCTGGCAATTTCAACACAGAAATTATAGGTATCTCACATAAAAATAAACTCATACCAGTTCCTAAAAACCCCTAAAATCATGAAGCCAAAAAAAAAAAAAAAGAGATATAATTAATAATTATAATTTGGTGTGCTACTAAGTATAAAGGAATGTTGGCTGCTACATTTCTATAACTAGCATCATCGTCATCTTGGCATTGATATTGCATCATTGACGACTAATGGTTGGTTTGCAACTTGGTTTTATCTTAGTGGTTTATTTGTCTGTTTGTTGTAAAAAAAAAAAGTCATTTATAAAATAAATACCTAGTATTAAGGTTAATGTACGAATAAAGGAAAACTATTGTTCATGTGTTGCAAAAATCCATTTCTTCACATAAATTAAAAATGCTGTTTGTATATGTTTCCTTCTTATTGGTTAAAAAAAACATAAATTAAAGAAATATTTGATCAACTTCTTCCTATTATGAAACTGTCAGTAATATTAAATTAGAGATGGTGTCTTGTTAACGGTCACGTTTGTTTCATAAATTTTTAAATCTTATAAAGAAAAGTAATTTTGAGAAAAAATAATATTAAAAAAATGTGATTCTTAAATTTTGTTAAATTAGAGAATATAAAATTTTTGTATTTGATTTAAATAAAGATAAAATTTAATTTCAAAAAAAGAGTTAATTTGAGGAAATTCCAAGAAGTTAATATTGTTAAATTGAGAAAAGGGAGGAATTGTTAACGGTTGGTAAAGTTATTTGCATCAAGTTGTTAGATTTTCTACTAAAAATCAGAGAATTACAAATATAATGATAATAACATATAAAAATAATTAAAGATTTTAGTTAATACTTCATGGAATTTTAATCTTAAAATTATGAAATACAATTCCTTTTAAGTTCTAACTAATTTGAAAGAATAATAAAAATAGATTTTCAATTTTTTAGTAAGTAAAAGTGCTAAATAGTAGAAAATAATGATAATAAATATAATTTAGAAGAAGTAAAAAAAAATGGTGGAAAATACCAATTCATATTTTTTATTGTGTCTTTGACTTTGGTGAGGTGATAATAAGTGCAAAAGAAAACTATGGTAAATTTTTTTTTTTCTACTTAGACTTTTACGCTACCAAATCTTACTCGTAAATAAAGAAAAAATGGGTAAAAAAACTAAAAGTAACAGAAGTAAGGTCGGTAAAAACAAAAGGGAAGGCAGTGAAAAAAAAGAAAAAAAGAAAAAAAAGAGGAAAAGTGGGGGCAGTAAAAAGGAGTGGAGCGAAGGCGAGGTGATTTCTCTCACTTACAACTCAAAGGAGCTACGACTCGTTCGATGTTTCCATCTCCTAAAAAACCTAACTTTTCACCACCTTGCTCCACAGTTTGTTACCCAATCCTCTCTCTCTCTGTCTCTCCCTTCCTATTTTATTTTTAACTTTGTTTTCATTTTTTTTTGGCCTTTTCTTTTTCTCTTTCTCTTTCTATTTCAAAACAAAAAAGTTATAATTTTTATTTTTGTTTTTGCTGCTTCTGCTGCTGCGTATGGCGACATGACCATCCAATAAAAAACCCTAATTTTCTCTCTCTCTAAGCACACTCTTTTGAGTTCACAGGTACACTTTTCCGCTGATCGAACCCTAATTCTTCATTACTCATTGCGGTCTTGTTAGAATGTTATGAATTTTTTTTTTTAAATTCCTTTGAATTTTGTGGATCTGTTTGGATGCAGAGAAAAAAGAAAAAAAAACAGCGGGACATAGGAGGAATCAAGGTGGGATATATGTCCTTCACTCATTCAAGGTCCGATAGAAGTGAGCAACAATACCGAAAATCCGGGCGATCCGCCAGCTTTAATCAGCAGCGGACCTCCTCAGGCTCTTACGGTAAGGGCGCTGGCGGCGGGCCTGCCCCTTCACCGTCTCTCTCTTCCTCTTCTTCTTTATCTTCCAATCGAAGGTAACAAAAACTCAGCATCTTGTTTTAGGCTTTAGGTTTTGCTTTGTTATTTTCTTTTCGTTTAATTGCCAGTTTATTTAGGGTTTCTATTGGATTAGGGTTGTCTATACAATTTCATGGATTGATTATTCTTTTTTTTTATTGGGTCATCTGATATGATAGTTTTAAGAAGTCTAACAATTCACAAGGAGGGCAATCTAGGGTAAATTCACGGTCTGTGAATACTTCGGAGTCTGTTGATGCTTCTGCCGCCCGTAACATACAAAATGGAGCACATGTACAGCCCCAGTTACAGGGTATGATTCAAAATTCTTAAGCTTGTTTCGCTTTATAGATTTATAATTTAAGAAAATAGGATTATCTTGATGTTATTTGCATTCATGTTCATTTTTCCTGACAGGAGCATCTAATGCACCGGTTGGAAGCAGTGCTGCCAAGCTGGTTGAATCTCCAGCTACTCAGAGAAGCACCCGAGCTGTTCCAAAGGCTCCAACTTCTCAACCTGCCACCATGAGTTCTGACTGTAGTTTCCCCACCACCCCCGCAAAGGGTAGGTTTCTGTTGTGCTTGGTGTACTAAGCTTATTGGATCAAAGTTACTTCAATTATGGGAGATTTGGGGTTCTTCAATTTACTAGTAGTTATAATGATGTGTAATATTTTTGGCTGTTTGTTTACATGGTAGCATTTCTAGCTCTAAGCTGATGTAGCTATTGTTTCTGATGTATTAACTTCAGGAGATGCATCCAAAGCATTCTCTTTACAGTTTGGGTCCATAAGTCCTGGTTTCATGAACGGGATGCAGGTATCTTACTATTCTCATGTTAGTTTTCCATCTTTTGCCATTCAAAACCTTGTTTCTAACAGCAGATGTTATGTTCTCATTTGTATCAGATTCCAGCTCGAACTAGCTCAGCACCCCCAAATTTGGATGAGCAGAAATGTGATCTGGTTGGTCGCTTATAATAAACTGTAAATTGTCTGATATATGTTTTTGCACCTCATCTTTCTTCTTGCTTTTTTCATTTTTTGTTTTAAATTTAAAAGATAAAGAGATTAGTGGATCGTTAAATCTAGTGATTTTACTTCTTCGTGTAGTTTAATTTTCAAGAACCATGAAATGTTACACTGCATTAAACTAAAAAATTGCTTCCTTCTGCTCATCATGGTTACATTTTCGAATATTAATAGACAGAACACCCTATAGAACCCAAGTAAAATATGAATATTGTTTGGGTCCACCTTAGTCGCTGGTGTCTCGTTCATAGTCTTGATGCTTTTTAACTGTAATAGGTTTAGAGTTTTAGGATTCACTTATGTTTAAATGAAATGTTAACCTGCAGGCACGCCATGATTCTTCTTTTAGACCTGTGCCAAATTTGCCCACTCCGGTTGCTAAACAGCAGCTACCGAGAAATGATTCAGTTGTAACTGACCAATCTAATTCTGGGGAGGCTTATCCCGTGCCCAAGGTCAAAAAAGATGCACAAGTCTCTGCGCCACCCCCTGTGAATCAGACACAGAAGCCATCTCTTCTTAATATGCCCATGACTTCTCTGCAGATGCCATTTCATCACCAACCCCAGGTTTCCCTGCCATTTGGGGGGCCTAACCCACAGATTCAGTCTCAGAGTGTTACTGCTACTTCACTTCAAATGCCAATGCATATGCCATTAACTATGCGAAATGCACCTCAGGTGCAGCAGCAAGTCTTTGTTCAAGGTCTTCAAACTCATCCACTGCCAGCTCAGGGAATGATGCATCAGGGTCAGGGCTTGAGTTTCACGCCACCCATAGGTGGCCAGCTTGCTCCCCCATTGAGCAACTTGGGAATGGGCATTGCCCCTCAGTATTCTCAACAGCAGGGAGGGAATTTTGGTGTTCCTCGTAAAACTACTCCCGTCAAGATTACTCATCCTGACACTCATGAAGAATTGAGGCTTGATAAACGAACAGATACATATTCAGATGGTGTGTCATCAGGTCCAAGGGCTCATCCTAACTTGCCGTCTCAATCCCAGCCAGTTCCACCATTTGCACCTTCTCATTCAATCAACTATTATTCCAATTCTTATAATACCAATTCCTTGTTTTATCCACCACAAAGTTCTCTTCCATTGGCTAGTAGCCAGATACCATCCAATGCCCAGGGGCCAAGATTTAACTATCCTGTTAGCCAGGGTCATCAAAACATTTCTTTCATGAATTCAGTAGCAGCTCATGGTTTGCTGCCAGTTAATAAATCCATAAATCTTGCACATGATACTTCAGAATCACCAAATGCACAGCCCGCACGTGATGCACACAGTGTTACATCTTCTGCTTCCTCAGGTTCAATACAGGTGACAGTTAAGCCAGCTACTGTTTCTGTTGGAGAAAAGGTTGCATATTCTGCTTTGCCAAGTGGCTTGCCTGGTGTTGAAAAGGTTGGGTCACTAAAACCTTCGGTGCAAGCTATTGAGGTTAGCACATCTCAGTCTCAAAGGGTCTTGGATACTTGTCTGGAGAGCTCTGTACGGCATCCAAAACCTGGAAGTGAATCTTCAACATCCAAGTCATTACCAGCCACCTCTAAACATTCTGGGGGAGTTCCTGCAATTAATCTGGATGAGAGCCTGCCATGTAATTCCTTATCTTCTGATCCAGCTGCTACATCTGAGGACGCCATGCCAGTTGTTGCCAGTAATGAAGGCAGAAAGACGGAGAGTTTGAGTAGGTCAAACTCTATAAAAGATTATCAGAAGAAACCAGGCAAGAGAGGACATATTCAGCCACCAAATCAGGTATATTTCTTGTGTTCTGTTGTTTTTGTTGCACATTTTATGTTTTATTTGCATGTATTTATCTGTTCTTTCACCCATTGGTGGACAGTCTCTGTCAACATCCAACTTGGTGGCCGACACTGCCGAACATGGTATTTCCTCAGACAGTGCTGTTTCTGAAACTGTAGAGGCTAAAGCAGCTTTAACTTCATCAGCAACTGCTGCTGTTTTGTCACAATCTACCAGGGAATTACCAACAATTAATATTGCTTCACCTTCTTCCTTTGAACCATCATCAGCAACTGCTGTTGTTTTGTCACAATCTACCAGGGAATTACCAACAATTAATGTTGCTTCACCTTCTTCCTTAGAACCGAAGATAGAGAGCAAGAGAGAAGGCTTAACCTCTTTTTCATCTGAAGTTTCTGCTAGTGGCAGAAGTGTTGATAGCTTGGACATGGTTCAGCATGCTAAGATGGATGGTTCTTCCAAGTTGGATGAGCAACTGAAACCTGAAATTAGTGGAATTAAGGATGAAGAGGAAAAAAATTTACCTGAGGAGCACTTAAAAAACAATGCTAGTCTTGAAATTCCTTCTCAACTGGTTCCCTTGAAATCTATGGAGCGTAAATCCAATCAGGAATCTGTCATGAAGGCAACAGCTACCTGCAATGATATTCCAATCTCAGGAACTTCACTGAGGGTGCCCGATGAAGATGTGGGGGGTAACATAGAAAATGCGAGAGTCACTGATAGTACTGTCTCTACCTCTACAATTGCTGACTCTGCATATGTTGAAGGTTCTCATGTTGATATGACCTTTGGTTCTGATGTTTCTTCAAGTGCCACTGATAGCAATGAGATAACTGTTACTAAATCTGATGAATCAGAACAGCTGTCTGCTCGTATCCCTACTCCAGATCTCTCAGAATCTACTTTAAAGTACGAAAGTGAAGGTGTTCCGATACCTAGTTCAAGGGACAAACCTGCGCTAGAACTCGGTAGGACAAAGAGTACTATAACTAAAGGGAAGAAAAAAAGAAGAGAAATCCTTCAGAAAGCAGATGCTGCTGGGACAACTTCTGATCTCTATATGGCATATAAAGGTCCTGAGGAAAAGGAGACAGATGTACCTTTAGCTAGTGCAGAAATAAATTCCATTGGTGTTAACTTGAATCAAGCATCTCATGAGGGCCCTCAGGTGGATGCCATAGAAAGTAAGAAAATTGCACAGAATAAAGCTGAACCTGATGATTGGGAAGATGCTGCTGACATCTCTACGCCAAAATTAGAAACTTCTGATAATGGCGAAAATGCTCATGGAGGGTTAGTAAATCATGAGAAAGATGGAAGTGGGAATATAGCAAAGAAGTATTCCAGAGATTTCCTTCTTAAGTTTGCAGAACAGTGTACTGATCTTCCACAGGGATTTGAGATTATTTCCGATATTTCAGAGGTATTGACGGCTGTCAATGTCAGTGCTTCTCACTTTGTTGATCGTGATTCATACCCTAGTCCGGGAAGAATAATAGATAGGCAATCTAGTGGATCTCGATTAGATCGCCGTTCTAGTGGAATGGTTGATGATGACAGATGGATTAAACCACCTGGTTCTTTTGGCCCTGGAACGGATTTGCGTCTTGATCTTGGTTATGGTGCTGCTGCAGGTTTTCGGCCTGGCCAAGGAGGTAACTTTGGTGTTCTAAGGAACCCACGTACACAAGCACCTATGCCATATGTAGGAGGGATCCTTGCTGGACCAATGCAACCTATGGGTCCACAAGGAGGGATGCCACGCAATAGTCCTGATGCTGACAGGTGGCAACGTGCTTCTAACTATCAGCAAAAGGGGTTGATTCCTTCTCCGCAAACTCCATTACAGATGATGCACAGAGCTGAAAGGAAGTATGAAGTGGGTAAAGTGGCTGATGAGAATGACGCCAAGCAAAGGCAGCTGAAAGCCATTTTGAACAAACTAACTCCCCAAAACTTTGAGAAACTCTTTGAGCAAGTAAAAGCAGTAAAAATTGACAATTTAGGTACTCTGAATGGTGTCATCTCACAGATCTTTGACAAAGCTTTGATGGAGCCTACTTTCTGTGAAATGTATGCAAATTTCTGTTATCATCTGGCAGGAGAGTTACCTGATTTTAGTGAAGACAATGAAAAGATAACTTTCAAGAGAATACTGCTGAACAAGTGCCAGGAGGAATTTGAGAGAGGGGAGAGAGAGCAAGAAGAAGCAAATAAAGTTGAGGAAGAGGGTGAGGCTAAGCAGTCTGAGGAGCAAAGAGAAGAGAAGAGAATCAAGGCACGGAGACGAATGTTAGGTAACATTAGACTTATTGGGGAGTTGTACAAGAAGAAAATGTTAACTGAACGGATAATGCATGAATGCATCAAGAAATTACTCGGTGAGTATGAGCATCCTGATGAGGAAGATTTTGAGGCTTTGTGCAAATTAATGAGTACGATTGGAGATATGATTGACCATCCGAAAGCAAAGGAGCATATGGATGCTTATTTTGAGAGGATGGCAAAGTTGTCAAACAATATGAAACTATCTTCTAGAGTCAGGTTCATGTTGAAGGATGTTATTGATCTGAGAAAGAATAAATGGCAGCAGAGGAGGAAAGTTGAAGGGCCTAAAAAGATTGAGGAAGTGCACAGAGATGCTGCTCAAGAGCGACAAGCACAAGCCAGTAGGCTTACTCGTGGTCCTGGCATCAATCCTGCTACAAGAAGAGCACCCATGGATTTTGGTCCTCGGGGGTCTATGTTATCTTCCCCAGGTGCTCAGATGGGTAGTTTTCGGGGGTTGCCCACCCAACTCCGTGGTTTCGGGGCTCAGGATGTTCGCATGGATGACAGACAGTCATTTGAGGCTAGGACTTTGTCAGTTCCCTTGCCTCAAAGACCAATTGGTGATGATTCTATTACTTTGGGCCCCCAGGGTGGTCTTGCTAGAGGGATGTCTTTTAGAGGACCACCAGTAATGTCCAGTGCTCCCTTAGCTGATGTTTCTCCGACTTCTGGAGATTCAAGAAGAATGGCTGCCGGTTTGAATGGTTTTAGTTCTCTATCAGAGCGAACGACTTATGGTTCTAGAGAGGATCTCATGCCAAGATATAGATTTGCAGCACCAGCTGCTTATGACCAGTGGAGCTCCCAGGAACGTGGCATGAATTTTGGTAATAGGGACTTGAGAACCCCAGATCGCAGTTTTGATGGATCTCCTGCAGCTTCACCACCTGCACAAGGCCAAACATCTGGTTTCACTCAAAATATTCCTCCAGAAAAGGGCTGGCCTGAGGAGCGCCTGCGTGATATGTCAATGGGGGCAATTAAAGAATTTTACAGGTATCCTCTTGGCTCAAGTATGATTTTGGAGTCCCTAATACTAGTGTTTGTTTTGCTCAAAGATACGTGTATATACATGCACAAACATATATACATTTGCATAACGACATAAACGTGCACTCTACTTTATGTCATCAACAGAAAATTGAAATATAAAGTGCCCCGGAAATGGGTTGTTGACTGATGATTTCGCTTCAGGATCTCAAATATCAAATTTACAGGAGTCTAATATTCTGATTACAATTAACATGCCAAAATACTGTCTTGTCATTTAATCAGATTTAGAACCAAAAATGCTTGAGAGTTTTAGTTATTCCTAAAACTAAGAGGACATTGAATTTGAAGGTGTGGAAACTGAATGTATATTGAAAAACTACTTATCTCCAATTATACAAGAATCTTAGGTTTATATACAACTAACTAGGGGTTAAACTAGGAAACTAAATCTTCCTTAATTCTAGGGATACAAATACTTAATTCTAGAGATACAAATATAAATATACAGATTACAAGATTACAACCAGCTGTAAATAAGTGTTTTCCCACACTCCCCCTCAAGCTGGTGAATAGGTGTTTTCCATTCCCAGCTTGGAAATAATTCTTTGAAATGTTGCACTGCTAAGACCTTTAGTCAACACATCTGCAAGTTGACCCTTGGTTGATACATAAGGTGTACAAATCAACCCACTGTCTAGTTTCTCCTTTATGAAATGCCGGTGTACTTCAATGTGTTATGTTCTGTCATGTTGTACAGGATTGTGTGCAATGCTTATTGCAGACTTGTTATCACAGTAGAGTCTCATTGGTCCATCCCACTTGATCTTCAAGTCTTCTAAGATAATCTTTAACCATAGTAGTTCACAAATTCCTTGAGCCATTGCTCTGAACTCTGCTTCAGCACTTGATCTTGCCACCACGTTCTGTTTTTTACTCCAAGTCACAAGATTACCACCAAAGAAAGTACAGTAGCCTGAGGTGGATCTTCTATCAGTTACTGAACCTGCATAATCAGCATCTGTATATGCTTCTAGAACTAACTCCGAATTTCTTTTGAATAAGATACCTCTCCCAAGATTGGCCTTCAAATAGTGCAATATACGGTAGACAGCCTGTAGGTGCACTTCTTTAGGATTATGCATAAATTGACTTACCACACTCACAGCATATGCTATATCAGGTCTAGTATGTGAGAGATAAATGAGTCTTCCAACTAATCTTTGGTACATCTCTCTATTTACAGCAATATCTTCATTAGCTTCTCCAATTTTATGATTAGGATCTATAGGGGTATTTGCAGGTTTACATGCCAGCTTCCTAGTTTCCTTCAGAAGATCCATCACATATTTCTGTTGTGAGATAAAAATACCATGCCGTGAGTGAGCTACTTCAATTCCTAGGAAGTACTTCAATCTCCCTAGCTCCTTTATCTCAAATTCTCTAGCCAAACACTGTTTTAGAGATTCTCTCTCTTTTTCATCATCTCCAGTTACAATTATATCATCAACATACACTAATAGAACTGTGACTCTCCCTGAATCAGAGTGCTTGATAAACAATGTGTGATCTCATTGACTCTGTTTATATCCCATTGCTAGCATCACTTTGGCAAATCTCCCGAACCAAGCTCTAGGAGACTATTTAAGGCCATATAAAGCCTTTTTTAGCCTGCATACTTTGTTTGCTTCTAGATGACCTCCAAATCCCGGTGGAACCTTCATATATATTTCTTTTTCCAAATCACCATGTAGAAAAGCATTCTTTACATCAAATTGTTGAAGCTGCCAATTGTAATTTGCAGCCAATGATAACAAAATCTTAACTGTATTCATCTTGGCAATTGGAGTAAAGGTTTCCTGGTAATCCACTCCATAGGTTTGAGTGTAGCCCTTAGCCACTAACCTGGCTTTATACCTGTTAATAGTACCATCTGCATTGTATTTTACAGTGAAAATCCATTTACACCCAACTGAATTTTTTTCTTTAGGCAACTCTACCAGTTCCCATGTCTGATTTTTCTCTAAGGCCTCCATTTTTATTTTCATGGCTTACCTCCATTTCTCATCGGAGAATGCCTCGGATAATGTAGTTGGAACAGAAATAGTGTTTAGGCTCACAAGAAAATTTTTGTGGAATGGTGAGAATTTTTCAAATGACACAAAATTAGATATTGGGTATAGTGGATGCTTGGTACATTCTCTGGTTCCTTTCCTAACGGCAATAGGCAAATCATAATCACTAGTTATAGTTTTAGGAGATTCATGCTCATTTTGAGAAACAGAGTCAAAAACTGTAGTTACCTCATTTCCAGAGTTAGGATCAGGTTCTTGGACTGGCACTGGTTCAGGATCTGAAACTTTCCTTCTTGAGTATACCTGTAATTCCTTCATAGAATCAAGAACAATATTATCCTTTGTCACATCTTTTGTATTTGGAATGGGTTCAGACTCAAATTCAGTGTTTGACTTGGGCTCAGCAGAAACAGGTTTCGACTCGGAAGAATTAATGGGTGTAAATGTTGAAGAAGGGGGCAAATCAAGCAAAAAGAAGTCTTTATCCTTATCTTCCATGAATGAAGTCTCCCCTTGAAGATAAGGTTGAGTAAAAAATGGTTTATTTTCTTCAAAAGTGACATCTGCAGACACATAGAATTTTTTGGTAGAAGGATGATAGTACTTATATTCTTTTTTAGTTGAAGAATACCCCACAAAAATACACTTAATTGCTCTTGGATCCAATTTTTCCCTGTTATGACTGTGAACATGAACAAATGATGTACAACCAAATATCCTAGGTGTGAGATTGTTTGTGGTATTGAGGTTGGGATAAAATTGTGAGAGTTGTTCCATAGGAGTTTTAAATCCCAAAACTTTTGAAGGTAACCTATTTATAATGTGTGTGGCAGTGAGAACAGCTTCCCCCCAATAAGATTTAGGTACATTTGCTTGAAAAAGAAAGGCTCGGGTTGTGGCTAGTAAATGACTGTTTTTCCTCTCTGCCACTCCATTCTGCTGTGGAGTATTAACACAAGATGACTCATGGATAATCCCCTCTTTTTGAAAATAGGTGGATAGACTCTGGTTGAAGTAGTCTCTTGCATTATCAGACCTAAATATCTTGATTCTCACTCCAAATTGATTTTGGATAATGTTTTGGAAGCTTAAAAACACACTATTCACATCTGATTTGGATTTAAGTAAAAAAACTCAAGAGACCCTAGTACAATCATCTATGAATGAAACAAACCATCTCGTACCAGAAATATTAGGAATTGTAGAGGGACCCCAAATGTCACTATGAATCAAGTAAAAGGAAGTAGAACTTCTTTTGTTATTGATTGGAAAAGACACGTCTATGTTTTGCAAATTCACAAATATCACAATGAAAATCTTCAACATTTAATCCTTTAAACAAAGAAGGAAACATGTTTCTCAAGGTTTCAAAAGAAGGATGAGCAAGACGAAAATGATAAAGCCAAATTTTGTCTTTATTGGAAGATTTTTCAAAAAGAAATGACAAAGGTAAACTATTTTTGATATTACTTGTGTTATTTGATGTCTCAAGATAGTATAGTCCATTCTTCTCCTTAGCAAGTCCAATCATCTTTTCCGAACTCTGATCCTGAAATTCACAATAAGAGGGATAAAATGTTACTTTGCAATTCATATCTCTGGTAAGTTTTTGTATAGATATCAGATTTGTAGACAATCCAGGAACATGAAGAACATTTTTGAGAACAAACGAGGGATTAACTTGAACATCTCCTAATCCTGTCACTGTGGTGAGTGAACCATCAGCAACAACAATTTTCTTATTACTAGGACACAAGTTATATGTACTAAACTTTTGTGGGGAATGTGTCATATGGTCTGTGGCTCCCGAGTCAATGACCCAAAAACTCGTAATAGGCTTAGCCGAGACATTTAATCCATGAGAACTGGAAGCTTTACCTGAACTAGAAATTTTACCCAAAGCACATACCATAGTAGGCTTTTCAAGGACTTTCAATAAGTTTCTCAGCTTTTCAATCTCTTCCTTGTTGAACTCTCCTTGTTTCTGAGACATCTGTAGTACTCCAGTGATTTTTTCAGTTAACATTTTCTCAAATTGGATGATAGTGATATCTTTCTTTGAAAGGGTTCGGCAATGAAGGCCTAACAGGATTCGGCAATGAAAGCTTAAAAAAGTGGGCAATGAAGGCCTAAAAAAGTCAGCAATGAAGGCGAAAAAAATTTTTTTCCCAAGAAGAGTCTAAAGCTCTGATATCATGTGGAAACTGAATGTATATTGAAAAACTGTTTATCTCCAATTATACAAGAATCTTAGGTTTACATACAGCTAACTAGGGGTTAAACTAGGAAACTAAATCTTTCTTAATTCTAGGGATACAAATATAAATATACAGATTACAAGATTACAACCAGCTGTAAATAAGTGTTTTCCCACAGAAGGTACATTTGATCAAAGTATGGTTAAAATATATCTTACAGATTTTGATATTGATACCGATGGCTTGATTTAAGTTTAGTAATGCAACTGTTGACCGTAAATTTAAGAGTTATAGTGCATATTTATACTGCTGTCCTTATTTTATTTACAGTTCTTGATGTCATCACATGGTTACTTTTGTCAAGTACTCAGCATTTTTCTCTTTTGATTCTTACAGTGCTAGAGATGAGAAAGAAGTTGCTTTGTGCATCAAAGATTTGAATTCTACAAGCTATCATCCCACAATGATTGCTCTTTGGATAACGGATTCTTTTGAGAGAAAAGACATGGAGCGGGATCTTTTGGCCAAGCTACTTGTCAATCTGACAAGGTCTCATGATGGTGTGCTGAGCCAAGTTCAACTTGTTCAAGGGTATGTGAATCATTTAACACCGGTGTTTAGTGATTGATTTATGACCTTTTGAAGTCGTTAATTTTACATGTTTTTGTTGTTTTTGGTTCAGGTTTGAATCTGTTCTCAGTACATTGGAGGATTCTGTGAATGATGCTCCAAAAGCTGCGGAATTTCTTGGTCGTATTTTTGCTGAAGTCATTGTAGAAAATGTGATCTCGCTGAGGGATATTGGGCGTTTAATTTATGATGGTGGAGAGGAGCCAAGGCGACTTCTAGATATTGGGCTTGCCGGGGATGTTCTTGGAAGCACCTTGGGGATAATTAAAACAGAAAAAGGAGAGAATGTCTTAAATGAAATTCGAGCTAGCTCCAATTTGCAGCTGGAGGACTTTCTGCCTCCAGATCAAGAATATTAGAAAATTTTATTTAGAGGATAGTGATGCTCTTATTTTGTTACAAGAAATTCATGTCTGGTGCTCTAGGTTACTAGTCATTTGGCAAAAATATTTTTCCGTGGGTGGGTTGGGGGTTTTACATATGGGTTTCTTCTTCACCATGTTTTAATATTATTTCTTGGAAATATTCACTGCAATTATGAAAGATCAAAATTGAGCATCCCAAGTTATTCTCTGCAGCAACTTGGTTTTTGCCTCTTGTCTGCGTTTTGGGGAGTCCCAAAACGCTTTTCCTTCTAAATCCCATACATTTGTTATGTTATCTCAACTTTTTCGTAATGACGAGATTGTTTGCCTATTGCCCCTCAGCCATGACCAGGATTTGCAAAATAAGATGTATAAAATTTTGCTCATCTTTGCACTAAAAATGCGTGTACATTATGTAAGCTTCAACAAAAACATTGGGCCTTTAAGGCCTTTGAACATACTTTCATTGGTTCAGAAATCTCCTAGTTTGATCTGGAGGCATCCAAGTTGAGAAATGGAGCATGACTTCACCAATTTATTTTAAGCAATCTCTGATTCACTCTTTAATTGAAACTTTCTACAAAAATAACAAAATTGTACAAATAAAGAAACATGTATTATTAATGATACTTGTAACAAGAATGAAATCCATCCCCTTATCTTGAAATATAAATGAAATCAATTTTCAAACAGCATACATTAGAAAATTAAAAATCAAAGGGAGAAAGGTTTTGTATACACATCAAACGGCTCACAGGCTATCAGCTGGGTCTCCTGTGAACCAATAAAAACGCAAAGAAAAAGTCAGATACTCCTCAAACAAATCATTTTCAAATTTTTGTATATTACAAGACAGCAGCAGAAAACGAAAAAGATTAGAAAATTTAACTATTCATCCATGATTTGAGCTGGGTCATGTCTGAAGCTCAAATTGGTTAAAAACCTTAATGGGCTTAACAATGAAATTTGGGGGTTGGGCTGAGTTTTAGGGCAAATCATTTTAAGCACTATATAAACATACGGACGCTTGCTAATCTATCCTCTTAATCGGCAGTGCAGCTAAGCCAGTGACATTTCTAGGGTTTTCGCGTTCCTCTCTTGCACTGGACTCCAAGGCCTTGCAAAATGGTACGTTTTCTTTCACTGAATTTTTATATTATCTATTCTTCAATTTCCCTCGAAGTTCCAATTTTTAATGTCAATTAATTACTATTGTTTGAGTATTTTTAATGGGATTTTAATTTTCATTGTTCATCTAAATGTTCTTCAATAGTGGAAAGGGGTGAAGTATCTAATTTTTTAAGATTCAACTTCTTTAATATTGTGCAGACAAAGAGAACCAAGAAGGCCGGTATTGTTGGAAAGTATGGTAAGTGAAGTTATATCGTTTTCAATTTGGTATGTTCCATGAGAAATGAACCATAATGTGAACTGTTCTGTTATTTCATTGAAATTCCGTCAGGTTTTTAGAATGAGTGATATTATATTGGTAATACTGTTTGAATTCCATATATTTTTTACTCCAAATTTTAGTTGCATGGTTGTGTTTTGTTGTTGTTTGTATGGGTTGATTATGATGATAGGCCTTTATTGTGGCTGAAAACTGGATAGTTGGATGCTGTGTTATAATCTTCTTGGGGATTTTGGGCTCCATGGCCTGCCTTGACTTTCGAGTGCTCTGGAATGTGTTATGATCTGTACATTAGTGTATTTAGAATGTTGCTAATGGATGGTAAATTTCAGGTACCCGATATGGTGCTAGTCTGCGTAAGCAGATTAAAAAGATGGAGGTCAGTCAGCACAGCAAATACTTCTGTGAGTTCTGTGGAAAGGTAATTTTCTACTTGTTAGCATCCTTTTTCCCACTTGTTTGAGAGTTTAGATGATTTCATTTGCTTGATGGCTGCTTATGTAATCTATAACATGTTATTGGTCATTGCAGTATGCGGTGAAGAGGAAAGCTGTGGGAATTTGGGGATGCAAGGACTGCGGCAAAGTGAAAGCTGGAGGTGCTTACACTTTGAAGTAAGATGCTGTTGGCCATAGCTTGTGATTTTATGTGCTTGTTATGGCATTGCTGTCTTTCTAATTACTTTTCTTTTTTTTTTTTTTTTCTGTGCCAGCACTGCAAGTGCTGTGACTGTCAGAAGCACCATTAGGAGGCTGAGAGAGCAGACTGAGAGTTAATTTGATTGATAAAAATCTGTTGTTTCTTTTTCTTTTTCTTTTTTTTTTTTTTTTTCTGTTTTGATATATGGATCTGACTTTACCGCCTCGAGCAAATGTTTTAAGTTGGATTTTCCTTTTGGGATATTGGGTACTCTTGAATCGATTGAAACAGTTTTGGTGACAAGAGCTTGTTATTTTATGGTTACACTACATTTCATGTTAGTGGCTTGGTCACTGATCGCAGTTGATTTATAAAGGCTTAAGTTCTGAAGATTGCACGAGTTTCTAAATTTGATTGCAATCAGTAAAACTGAGATCTCTCTACCCTTGTGATGGTTGATGCATGGATCCTTTCTTGGATCACGATTATCGAGGAAATAAGAAATGCCTCTTGAATTTCAATCACCAAAATTGGTTTAATAACAGCTATCTGCCCGACGTCATAAATTTCTCACAGAAAATATATACTAGTGATTAAACTAGACCTAATGATGAAAAGATACGAGACCACAGTTGTAATAGTTGGCATTTAAACATCTCGTTCAGTGCTTTTTTTTTTGCTTTTTAAAAGGATAACGTCTTATTACATTAAAAAAAAAATTGATTCGAACTTAAATATTAATGTCTTTCTTAAGGTTTATGCGACCGCTAAGAAGCGGAAGACTCGTTCAATGCCTTTTCTTTGCCTTCTACGGAGCTACAGAGTTGTTTAGATGACACCTGGAGAGCTAAGATCAAGTACTTGTACTAGAATGTTGCGAATTTACAGGGAAAAACGCTAAAGCATCTGTAGCATGACTATTACCTGCTGCCGAAGCAACTCGACATTCAACACTACCCAAGTCTGACAAACGAGTACGAACAAAAACCAAGACATGCATAATTTTCTTCATTGCAAAAGCCAATTAAGTTCACATACAACACTGACTGAATGAGGTTTCACCTGCATTTATATTACATCTAGCTCATCTTTACAAAACTGTAACTGTACCAAGATAGAAGAGCTAAAATTAATTAGAAAAATGGTGCCATCACCAATCCATCATCAAATCTATCCCTCTTTCTCCACCCAAATTCTATACTAGGAATTTCTTCCCAGCATGTATACATGCTTTTTTATGTTAAAAGGACTGAAACTCTTTAGCCATCTTCCTTCATGCCAGGGATGGAATATGCGGGCATGTTAAATTACAGCCTCTTGATGAAAGAACGAGGACTGTAAGAAGATGACAGTATTAAACACAAAGCTATTTGAAAAGAAAGTAACATAAACCATCATCCTCTTGCCGCTATCTCATGTATTTTCAAAGGCAAATGAGCCATTGTCAGAAGCCTCACACAATGGGAATGGGAATGTTGTCATTGTTATTATGATGCATTTGCTTTTGAACTGCTTTAACTGCTATTACTCTTGCTGCATTGGCTGCTCTATTAGCTGCAGCTACTGCCTTGTTCACTCTCTCATCTACCTTGGCCACATCATAAGCTTTCTCTGCTGCCCTTCGAGCCTCCTGCTCATAACACAAAACAATCGGACATGATCAGGTTTCACATAGTTACATTCTTTGTGATGTGACTTTTAAGGATGGTGAAAAGCTTAATTCTTAAACACAACAAGACATATTTCGCAATTAACAAGACATATTTCGCAATTATCAAGACTTAAAAGGATTAGGCCTCTCTTCGTATTTTTTGTTTGATATGGTTGTGAAACATGGGCTCCTCTTCTCATTACTTTTGAATTGATAAAAGAGGTCCATCAATATGTAACTCTAGATTTACACCCTAATATTTCACATCAGTGAATCGGAATTTACATACAAATCACACAAGGGTTGGCAGCCAGGCCAAGCAATTCTTTTTGCTGCCATGACAAATTAATCAGCTGAAAAGACTGTAAGATGGGACCATCTAGATTAATGTTAGGTAAAGTAGAAAACATTATTAACTCCGGCACCAAATACCCCTTCACTGATATTTAAAAGAAGCACTAGTAAAAGTTAAAGGTAGAAAAGTCTAAAGTACCTGCACCACATTCAGTACTTTAGAATGATAAACAGCTACAGGAGATACAGGATATGTAGTGTTCTGTGTGCTTGGGACATCAAGAATTCCATTTTGCCAATGACCAGATTGTGTTTCCTCATTTCTAAACGTATACATTCCAAGCCCTTGTCGTCGACCCTCATGCCAAGCACCCTCGTACCGATGGCCATTCGCAAAACGATAGACACCAAATCCATGCATCTTGTCTGCAAAATATTCCCCAGCATATGTATCTCCATTCCTAAATAAGAAAAATCAAAAGATTCATATCCAGAATAAGTTGGTCAAATATAAAACTATGCTCATGAAATGGATAGCAAGTAATATCTTTTAAATGAAAAGGCAACCCTAACATTGCAAAGCTTCATTTAAACATAAAACTAAACTTTCCCTACATTGCTTGAACTTCATTTAAATGAAAGCCATCTACTTTCAAGCTCCAAGTAAAAACAGGACAAAAAATGAGCAAAGTTGTTCTAAATCAGATCCTACAATATAGGGCGATAATGCAACAAAACCATCAGCTATTGGTTCTGACAAGTGATAGCCATACCTGCATTTAATTTTAACCACCGAACAATCAGTGAGATAACCAATTTATAATCCCGACCTCCTTATGCTATTTCTCAACAAATAATAGTACAACAAAGCCATTATGCAAAAATAAATTCATCCAAAACTTACAACAAAAAAAAAAATAAGTAACTAAGTATATTCAGACACCGAAAGCAAAATAAGAATTAGATCTCAAAATCAACAACAGTATAATCAACTCACAATAAAAGCAGCAATCAGGAAAAAAAAAGATTTCATAGCAACAATCATAAACTCAAAATTTATTAATAGCATAAGCCAAAAAAGATATAAAACAAATACAAACCAAGAAAATCAATCTTTATGTTACCTAAAATGGTAATGCCCAAGTCCATGCTTGACTCCCCATTTGAATTCCCCAACATATCGACTTCCGTCTTCACAGGTATGAATTCCACAGCCATGACTCTGTCCATTAGACCACTCTCCTCCATAAACATCACCAGTATAGAACCTATAAACCCCAAATCCATGCCTGAGACCCTGCCTATACTGCCCACGATACCGGCTTCCTCTTGCCCACGTTTCCACCCCATAGCCGTCATATTTCCCATCCACCCAATCTCCCTCGTATCGTCCACTCATATAATAGTAATAAACGCCGCTCCCTGAACACTTTCCCTTATGAAATTCCCCTTCATAAACATCTCCGTTGCTATACACTTGAACCCAACACCCAGAATTCGCTCTCTTTTCGGATTTTGGCCGAGACCCAATTGACCAAAACACTGGCAAATGCGACCTTGATAGTGCAGATGATGACTTGAGCTTAAGTGGAAACGAACGGGCTAAGAACAAGCGAATAGAAGGAAGGCGAGGGAGGGCGAGGTTAAGGGAAAAAAGAAGGGCAGCGGAGAAAGCAAAAGCGGAGAGGAAGTCAAGCAAAAAGGAGTGGCTTGGATGTGAAACTAGGAAGTAGAAAAAAGGGAGAGATAAAAGGAGGATTAAACGCAGGTGAACTCGAAGACGACGCAGGTGCTTGAAACGGCGGAGGATTCGATAAACGGAGGATTTAGCCGCCACGGAAAAGGAAAAAAAGGAAGTGGTATTTTGGGAATTGAAATGCGGGGGCGTTGTAAACCGGTACAAAGTTGGGGATTTGGTGAGAGAACGCGTTTGGGTCAAAAGGGGTCTCTTGTACGGCGTCGGAGAAGAGGAAGAGGAAGACGACGGAGGAGGGGCAATTGTGTCATTTTGAGGAGGGTTCTGAGTAATTATCTGAGGGAAAACAGAAACCGGCGTCGTCTTGGTCGCTGTTGTATCGGATTGCTGTTGCAAACGTTGATGGTAACAATTAAAAGGTTGTTGGTGATGCAGTGGCAGATGATGATGAACAGTGGAAGGTTTGGGATTAAAATCGGAAGAGACGCCGCTGCTTTCTTTTCCGATCTGAACTTCCGATTTCTTCTGATGCATTACATACGTGAAAAACAATATCCCCAATTCCTTTGCTTCGAATTGAATGGAATTTTCTCAATTCACCCCTTTTTTTCCCTTCCCTTTTCCTTTGTGTGTCGAGGAGTGATTTTCTCTCTTTCAATCTAAAAACCCTTTATTGAATAAAAATGGAAAATCATTTTTACTATCTGTGAAAGAAGAAATGTTTTGCGTGGAATTTATGGTAATTGATCAAACGATTAATTTTAAACCAATAGACCGGCCTCTTTTTTTTTTTTTTTCTGAATTGCCCTTCGAATTTGACTCTTTTTACACAAAATGCCACTATTTTTTTATTTAATTATATCGGGTGCCAAACCGCCTTTGAATTTTTGAATTCTTTAATTATTTTATGTTACACAATTTATTTAATTTTGAGGTAGATTTAATTAATTATTTTTATTTTTATTTTTATATTGCTGATTGCTTTTTGTCATGCTGACTGTGTTTAACAATTGATTTTATGGATTATAGTAGTTAAATTTATTTATTAGAATTTTCTATTTTTGAAAATAAAAAGAGAAATTAAAATAGGGAGGCTGAGTCTGATCTGACCATCGTCTTTGATTTTATCGCTTCTTCCACCCATCCGATCTGACCAATAGAACGCATCCGCGTGGCTATTCCTTTAAACGTGGCTTCACATGCTTCGGAATCTTTAGCCGCTTCACAAAGCTCAAGTGCTTAACGTCATTTCTCCACGTTTAATTACCTTAACGCCACTCCCATTTCCCTTCTTTTCGTTCAAAATATTTAGGGGCCTTTCTTCGGCTTCAATCAAAAACCATGGGCCCAATCCGAGCATAGCCTATTGCCCGCAGCCACCAATGATTTTTTCTTTTCTGCCGGCAATCATAATCAAATATGATCGAATAAATACAAAAAAAAAAAAAAAATCTTTTCAAATTTTGTTATTATTATTATTTTTTTATGAACATAATAATTATTTTAAATTTTAATTAATTTAAAATTGAGTTAAATCAAATACAATATAAAAATAAATTTTTTTAATATTTAATATTTTTATTTATAAAATTTAAAATCAAAATTTTACTTAAAAAAATCAAAATCATTAATCATTGAGATCGACAGTCGTTGATTAAATTTTTTTACACATGCTATATTATTTTTTTTTAAATAGAAAATATGAATATATAAGCTACCGTAGAGTCGAGATGGATTTATAATTTTGAAAAACTAAGAATGCTTTTGAACCTAAAATTTAATGACATTTAATGAATGACGCTAAGAGTTGGAGCACTTTTAATAAGAAGACCCATTCTTTCGTTACGAGCAATTCTTACTATAAATTTCAAGAATAGAAAAGGAAATATCATTATTTGGATGGCATGGAAGCAGCCAAAATTGTCTGATATCTCAAAAAGTAAGGTACATACAACTTCAAAAAACTAAGAATACTTCTTTTTGGGGACTCTTTTGACTGTGACATGCCTACTTTCTTTTTCTCCAAGCTTTAATTAACCTTTGTATACTTATCAAAATGTTCATTCCAAAGCTATTTGCTCATCGTGTGATTAAGCAGCCTTTGAAGAAAAAAAAAATCTGAAAAATCTTGCTGAATTCTAAAAAAATTTTTAGGGAAAATGACATGAAATAATGATATAATTAGGCCATATTAACTTAGATGATGATGTGTAAGATGAGGAACCCAATTGGAGTTGGAGATCCGATGTAAAAGTGTAAAGCTTCTTCCTTTCCTCCAAGTTTTATGTGGTGAAAATGTCAAGGTTTTTTTTGTCCATCTTTTTGATAAATAATTTACGGGATTTAAGCTACTTTGACATGAGAGGCAGAGCATACTTTCTCTCTTTTAAGCCTAACCCAACTTTTTTATATACCAAGTGCAGGTATTAGTCTTGACACGATCAAGACCAAAGGAAACCCTAGTCCCGCGTTTGCAACTTTGACTACTAATAACTTATTTTCTGAAGTTGAGATCATATTATAAAATGATCACCTACATGTTTCTACCCAAATAGATTCTGTGTTTTTTTTTTTTTTTTTTTTTTTAATTTCTGCTTTCTCGTGAACGGAAAACCTGAAAAAACCTTTACATCTTGCTAAACTATATTTTATTTTATATCTCATGAATTACATAAAATCAAAATCTGAACACATTAAATACTATAAATAATAAAGATTAATATTATGAATAATTTTTAAATTAAAGTAAAATATTTAAAGTTATATCTAAAATTTAAAAATTTTTAATATAATATTAAAATTATAAATTTATTAATTAATATGACACTCACTTTTAATATGTTTAATTTCAAATAATGATATATGATGGATAAATAATGCTTTAAGTATTATATTAATTAATAGATTCATAATTAAAATATTTTATTAAAAATTTTTAAAATTTAAATATTATATTAAATATTTTATTATAATTTAAAGAATATTTATGATATTAATCTGTAATATATGGTAAAAATCATCTGATTCTGATCTGTTTTTTTTTTTTTTTTAAATCTTTTGTGTTTGTGTCCCACCAAGTACCTTTGATTTTGACCTTACGGGCTGTTGCCATGTTTGCTGAAGATGGTGACTTATGCTGCTGGGATCACAACATGGCATGTCAGATGACTCTCTCTCTTTCTTTCTTATTTTGGATTTTTTTTTCCTTTTGCCGCCCGGGGGAGGGGGATGGGTGTGGCCTGTGGGGGTTGGTTAGGTTTGGGTTCGAAAGAACTTTCAAGGAAGCAGCTACGCTTAAGTTCAGCAATGAACGGTTGTCCACACGGATAAGAAACCAAACCCATTACGTTTGAGAGTTGAAATATTACTATCATCCCCCCCCTCGCCATCATCATTACTGCAAAAGAATAAATACCAGAACACAGAAATAGGGAAAAGACAAGGACAAACTCGGTTTCTTATTACCCCTGTATTTTCTTTCTTTAACATGATTCAATGTTGCTTGGACTAGAATACACACGCAGATTTCATAATTTCACATCGATGGAAGAGTACAGATTGGTGAAAAAGATAGGCTAGGATTGGAAATCACTATAGTTAGGGAATGGAATATCTATGTTTACTCAGGTCAGCAAACGAGGAAGGTATATCAACTAACTACAACAAAAAGAACTTCAAACAATCCTCAACCCACGATAAAGATATGTATGCTTACAAACGCTCTGTTAAATTTATGAATAAATTCTAGAGAGATGTGCTCAACTAACAGGCCATATTTCATTTTAAACATTTCATTGGCATATCAATCGTTACAATTCTTCTTTTGGGAACCCCACTTCACCTTGCATGGTAGGGCATCCACTGCACCGGATATGTGAAAATCGCCGCCTTGCCGCCGAACAATAGATCTCAACACAACTTACAGCTTGCAACTCCTGTAGCACATTAGGGCTTGTGGATCTTGAAGCCAAAAACTCTTGGGATGTAGTTTTGTGTTGGCTTTTGTGGCTTTAGGTGCCCATATGTCATCAAAAATAAATGTGGAAATGTCGTTCCAAAGTAAGCTCCATCAATATCTTGTTAATGTCAAGAAAATTAAGCTATAAAATGTAGTAATAAAACCATGATCTGGTAAAAGGAAATAGGAAGAACTAAAAAGTCATGCCAATTTTGATTCCACCAACCCAAGACACAAATAAGAGTTGTCTTACATGCCCAAAGACATCATGAAATAAACTAGCTTCTATCCCATAATTGGCAGGAAGATATGAGATTCATGAGTGAGCACAGGCACCCCTAGCATCTGCTAACTTGATAATAATTTTCATCAGAAAAATTCCTTAAAAGTTTTAAGATTCTACAAAATCCTACTGATATCATAATCTTTGAGATGGAACAGGGGGACAAAGGAAAATGTAGCAATAAAGCACAAGAATAGCGTGTCTCCCACTATAGTAGGTGCAGACTTGACCCACCAAACCCATCATCAAAATAGGGGGAAGAATGTGATAAAAATAAAAAAGACAAAAACTGATTTACGAAAGAATGAACTGAAATACATACGTCCAAATAATGCTAATTCTGATTGTCATGATAAAAATGGTAAAAGGAATTCCAATCGCCATATTGATCCTCTAGGATAAAAGATTTATGATCAAATGTGAGGTCCAATATGATCTAAGAGATCCTATGTATATGTGAAATGATATATTATCTTTTCAAATAATAAGTAATTTACAAAATGTAGTTGGGGGAAACTTAATATGCAAGGACAAGAAGGGTAGTCCATAACACATGTATTATGAATTTCAAATATCTTATCTAAGAAACAAGTTGTTTAATCTTAGTAGGATGTGTGTCAAATGTCAAAAAGCATAATATAGTAGAAAAACCAAACAAAAGGTAATTTAGTTCTTAAAACCAGTAAAATTTTAATCATCCAAAAATAACCAGTAAAATAATAGGTGAAATAAAAAGGATACTGCCTTGATACTTGGATCGAGGATAATATATATCTTCACACTTTGGACAGTAGATTTTCACAGTACTTGAACGAGGAATGTCTGACTGACCAACTGGAAGACAAGGTTGTCCACAGCAATAAACTCTAGGGCATCTCCCAAAGTCATAATTTTTGTATTTCTCCAACTAAAAATAGAAGTTTCAAGTAGAACTTTGTAAACAAGATATGATGAAATCAACAGAAAGCAAAAGAAAAAACAGGAAAAATTACAGCAATTTTACCATAGCGGACATTCCCTTGCTAGTTAATATGTAACGGACATGTATAAGACCATACAACATCTCAGCTGCAGATTCAACCAATTCATTCTGTTCTTCAGTGAACATATCACCTATAAAACCCAAGAGACATCTACTTAATATCAAGAACGAAAGTGCACTGATGGCTGTTGATTTATTTGAGTATCAAGAAACAATAATAGGAGCCATATTTTGTAAAAGAAAAATTTTTAATATTTAAAGCAAACAGGCACACTTGACAGAGATGACGCAAAGAAACATTAAAAACACGAGAAAAGTAGGTAAATTAGATACCAACATTCTGAATGCAAACTATATGAACAGAAATGCATCCAACAGAAGATTTAAAACAATTGCAACAATATATTTCCTCAATTCACTTAATGTAACATTTCTCATGTTAACTTTCTGCAGCAGTTGCAGAGATTCAAAAGTAAAAAGAAAAAGCTTTTCAAAATAACAAGCATTGTCTCAAGCAAGCATAGAATTTCTATGTGAATGGCAGACGGATAAGTCTACAGTTATGCATTCTAAATCCAACATGTTACCAAACAAGTTCCAATCACCGCATATGATATGACTAACATTCAGTGAGTTATAGTGTCAGTCAAGAGTCTTCTTATGTGGGGGTCCCAATTAACCAAGCTACCAAAGTTAACTTGGCTGTCTTACACCTTATTCCCAGAAAACTTTGATCTACCCTTCCGAATTATTTCCTCACTAGAATCCTCATGAAGATCCAAAAACAAAACTATCAAAGCCTAGACACCCCAGAGAATAAATCTAAGAATTGAGGAGGCATAAACATCAGCTAAAAAATGGTCTATAATTTGGAAAATAATAGCACCTCATCGGGTAAACATCAAGTCATCCAAAATTTATATATGCAAATCAAGTCAATAAAAGTTTACCATGAGAAGATTCAACATCCAATATAAAATCAAGCGCATAGTCATAATACGGAACTTGACCGCTCAAGCCACAAAGATTAAAGTCATCTTGGATGTAATCATCATCAACTTCACAGAAAAACTCATTGCCTCGTAAATTGCAAAACCATGAGATCCAAGAGGTGTCATCTCCATCAGAACCACTTACGTCTGATTCTTCACTGTCTGTCTCAGATTCCTCTGCAATCAAGGACGGTATTAACAGGTAATTAAGAAGAAACTCACATTTAAGTACTTGCTTATATCAATCATGATTGATGATCTGAATAGTCTCTGTTGCATCTCACATAAAAACAAGACAAGAAGGAAAAAAATAACAAGGAATTATAACTAGCTAAAAAATGCTTTACCATTAAGTTAAAAATCCAATCCTAGCTAAACGTGACAAAACTTGAAATTTATGATATCAAATAAAAAAAAAAAACCTCCAAGGACGGGTATCACATACAAATTCATACAATGCATCAAAATTTCAAACTTACAATCATACAATGCATCAAAATTTCAAACTTACACAAGTATATTTACAGCCCCTTAAGTATAAACAACCTCACACCAATATCCCAAGCATTTGACTTTAACAATGCACTTTGTTAATGGAAAAGGTTAAGTAAAAAATTCAGCAAGTAATCGTATTTAATAATGTAAGTAATAGTTAAACAGTTTTCACATTTGTGTACACAAGCACATCCGCTCAGTGCTGCCCAAAGCTCTTCAAACCCAGATCCTACGAAATCAAATTAAACAAGCCAATGCATTCGAAACAAACACACGATTGACCACAAAATTAATCGAGGAAAAAAATTAAAAAAAAGAAACAAAGAGAGTGACCGACAAGTAACTAACCATCAGAACATTTGGCTTTGGAGAGAGTTGCAGAGCGCGAATCGCGATGATCAAGCTGGGATTTACCAGTGGAAGTTGAAGGAACAGAGGATCTTTCTTTGTCTTTGCTGTTCAAGCCCCTCGAAGTGGATGGGGAAGACTTCTCTAGATGCTTGTCCAGCGCATCGTTTATGCGTTTCCGATCCAACGGTCCTCCCACTAGCTCCGATTTCGATGGCCCTCGTCCTCGATCTCTATGACTATACATAACTTTTTCTCTTTCACCACCTAAATTCCAAAAGGCAAAAGCTCCCAACTTTTTCAATATCAACGGAGGGGCAAAAATTCAAGCTTTTTGGGGATGCATTGCGTTGTGAGGGAGAGAGAGAACAAGAAGAAACCCTAGATTTGATTAATTAAGGGTTTTGCAGGGTGGGAGGATGCAACAGCGTCGTTTTCTTAGAGAATGAAAAAGGAGATCGAGGTTGAAGGAAGCAGATTTGGATAGAGAGAGACGGCGAAAACTAGGGTTTCTGAATAAGAAGGATACACGAACTCCTCAAGGTGCTCTGTCTCTCTTGTTTTCTTGTCCTTTGCGGTGGCTTGGTGCTTCTCTTTTTTTTTTTTTTCCTTATTTTTACAATTTTCAATTCTTTTATTTGCATTTTTTTTCAAAGGATCCCCATGGACATTGGACAATGCCCCGAGCCCATACTGAGGCCCACAAAAAATCGAGCTTTACCTCTAAATTATTAATTTAAGTAAAAGGGTCATTTTCATCATGAATTAACCTGGTTATATTACATTCAAAATAATCAACAATGAATTGTTTGATGGGATAAGAGGGAAAAAGATAGATTTTTGAAGGAGGTTAAAGGCTTGATACAGTTAGCTTACAATTGAGGGAGACAGTATATTGAGGGTATGGGGTTGTTGCAGCCGTTGATGTCATTGCCACTTTTCTCTCACTATTTTCCATGAAACAAACATGTTTCGTTCGTGTTTCCGATCTTCTATCTAGTACTAATGGGCCGGATCTTTTTCAGCCCAAATTCATGTTAAACTTATCTTGGGCCCAAAAATCTTTTTTAACATTTTGGGCCAAGAAATCCATTTTTAGCTTTTTACTTGAAAAATGGAGTATGGAGAAAAATAATAGAAACCCATATTTATAGTACTTTTTGAAAAAAAAAAAAACCTTAAAATCTAAAATTAATACTGTGATAGTATAAATATTATATAAAAATAAGACACAAAAATAAAATAGTTTAAAATTTTAATGATAATTATTTATGATTTCAATAAAATTTAAAAAATATATTTTATATTTTCGTGGTGATATAAATTGTGACATATAATTTTTATGTAAAATATGATATAAATGCATAAATTTTAATATTTTAGATGACATGAAAATATGAATTATCATGTTTAAAAAAAAATCAATCCTCATAGAAACTGTTTTGTTGGGAACCTACAATCCAACTTTCCTTTTTATGATTCAGTCACTTAAAAAAATAAAATTTCTATTCATACATTTGCTGATTTACAATTGATAATATCAGTGAATAAATAAAATTAGCGTTGCACTTTGAATTTAAAAGTTAAATTCCAAAATTTACAATCATTTTTTTTCTCAACTTATAATATAAAACAGAAAAAAAAAGGGATAAATCAATTTTAGGACCTTTAATTGCAATAAGCAATTAAAAAATCATGATAGTTGCATTCAATGAAATTTGCAAATCAAGTCAGTTCACTTCAGCCATAAAGTGTGGCAAACACCGACTTTAGGCTGTTCACAGAAAATGTTATGATGACATTTTCTTAGCTCATAAAGGCAAAGAAATCTAACGGAAAGCTTGAAAAAGAGCTCGTTAAAAGGGGATAAAGAGAAGAACAGATTGTTCAATAGAGGAAAAACAAGCATCCTGTTTAAATAAATGAAGATGAGGGTTTGCCTGGTTCTGATAAATGATTAGTGTTAGAGAGAGCATTCATGAGGAGAAGTTTAAGTAATTGAAGAGATAGCATAGCTGTCTGGCCGAGCGCCCTGGCCTGAACTTTAATTTCTGAAAAAACTATGTAGCTGTCAGAGCTTTTGCCTAATTTCTTTTTATCATTCGAAGATTTGATGTGCTAAAGCCTTCCAAGGTTTTCCCTAAAGTTGGCTTCAGATGGGTCCGACAATTATGCCACTGTCCCTTTTACAAGGACTAAAGAGCTCTCTGTCCACGCGCTGCCGCTTCTCGTGTTTCACACTAATCTCAGGTGAGTTCTAAAATAAAAATAAAAATAAAAATAAAATTATTATGTTGAACAGAACAACAAAAAACGCAATGGAGCCGCTGTTTCCATGCTCCCAAGCGCGTGGAATAAAATTTATAGACATTGGAGTATTGCTTTTCTTAACCTTTTGCCTCTCTGACAGCTCAAATTAAAGTGCTCCACCATTTACTTTTCTTTCCCAGAAAGCTCATGGAAAATTTTTGTTACCTTTCTTGTCTCTCTTTCTCTATTTAACTTTGTTTTTTTTAATCAAACCATAGCGCAGACAGAGAAAAAATCTCGGAAACTTCTCAGGGTTGATGAGAGTTTAGTTTAACTGTATACAATGAGTACTGGCACAGCAGCATCAGCAACCGCTACAACACAAACAAAATTCATAAAATGTGTTACAGTTGGGGATGGAGCTGTTGGAAAGACTTGTCTCCTTATTTCTTACACTAGCAACACCTTTCCAACTGTATGAACTTCTTTCTCTACTATGATCCTACATTTTCATCTTTCTTTTGGTTTTGCATTGACTTTGCTGGTTCATGTGCATTTTCTTATAGTATTGTTTTTGCTTTTTGGCTTCTTACAAATCTTATTTACAGGATTATGTTCCAACTGTTTTTGATAACTTCAGCGCCAATGTTATGGTTGATGGGCAGACTGTCAATTTGGGTCTCTGGGATACTGCAGGTATGCTTCTCTGCTTCTCTCATAATTACTTCTACAGTTCTACTTGTTCGGTGTGGATAGCTTAAATAATGCTAGTTTTTCCTTCAGTTCTGTTAGCTGTTTCAGATTTTGAAATGGGATTTGCTGAATGTTGTCAATTCGTTGTTTACTGGATAGGAATGGTGGTTAACTGTGATGATTACGTATGCTAATATGTGATATATTGGTTTGTTTCAGTTTGATAAAAAAAAAAAAGTGGAGATTTAAAATGGAAAAGATAAAACCACAAGGAAATATGGAAATTGAAAGAAAATAGAAATTTGGCTTTTTAGAACCCCAAATTGTTTGAGAGTCCCAATTTTTCCATTTTCTCCTCATGGCAACCGACAATTGCTAAACATTTAGTTGTCAATTACGTAACTTTTAAACAGTCTAATGTTGCATAAAGGGCTAGTTTCTACTGTAGAAAAGAGTTGAAACACAACTAAAACAATAGAGATGACCCAATAAAGTGAAGAAATAGACATGTTATGCCAAAAGTTACAAGCCCAGTTTCACTTTGAAAGAAACCCTGCCTTCTCTGTTTGCCCGAATTAGTAAAATTATAACCACTTGTAGTTTTTTTTTTGTTTCATACCTAGAGAGAGCACATTAAGAAGGTGCTGAGGTCCTATTATACCTTTTGGCCGACGGTTTGCCATGAATAAGTTTTAACAGTATTATTATCTTGTTTCATATACAGTGAAATTTATAACACACCATCGGATGAGATCCTTTCCATTTGACATCCACATTTATTTTGTTCAAGGTCTTTTTATAGCCTTTAGATATCAATTATTAGTGAAACCGTGCATCTTGAAATGAATAATAGTCTTTGGAATTAAGATTTAGTGATTTGATTATAAAACAAAATGGATTCCATAATGTTGATGGTACAATTTGTTCAGGTCAGGAAGACTATAACAGGTTGAGGCCTCTAAGTTACAGAGGAGCTGACGTGTTCCTTCTTGCTTTCTCCCTAATAAGTAGGCCTAGCTATGAGAATGTATCAAAAAAAGTAAGCTTCTCTGCTCATTTCTTTTGTTTTTAAAGTTTAAACCCTCTAATGACTTCTCTTGTGCTTATGCTTAGTTTAATGAAATGTAAAATGTAGATACTACTTCTAACTTATTTTTCTTTATGCACCTTGTTGTGTTGCAAAAGTGGGTCCCAGAGCTGAGACATTATGCCCCTTCAATGCCCATTGTTCTTGTGGGGACCAAACTAGGTGATGGACTCTCTCCTCCTTGTTATATTGCTTCTGCTAATGGATGTTTCCATAACCATGCCTTTGCTTATCAATCAAGGTTCAAAATGCTATGAATAATTGAGCATGTCTGATGAAAAAAACTAGAGCTGAAGAATATGAAGCTCTTTCTCTTGTTCTTTTTTCCACTTCTTGCATATCATAAAGACAGATATTTCTTCTGCTTGTTTATAATCATTTTATCAAAAATTTATCATCATATTCTCATGTACGTGCATGATTAATTCGAATAATTCTTCTAAATTCATTTACCTGTATCATGACATTGGCAGCATAAAAAAAGAAGCGAGAAAGAAATGAATGCACATAATGTGTACATAAATGTAGCAAATGAACATTTTTGTTCCTTAGAGATTTGTGGTTGGGTTTCAATTATGTTTTGATTTTCTAGCTGCAAGCTTTATTTGAATATCTGTCATGCATGAACAAGGTTTACATGCGTTTGATCTGTTAATAAATTTAATTGGGATGCAGATTTAAGAGAAGACAGGCAGTTCCGCTTGGATTATCCTGGGGCGTGTACTATTTCTACAGAACAGGTACCACTGATAATATTTTGTTCCCACTGCTTCATTCTCTGCTTGTTTGTGGCACCATTAGTTGTTTTGCTATATAGAATAGAATCTGCAGAAGTTGTCACTATTAGGTAAGGTGTTTTGAATGCTTTAGGCAAAAGAAACAACGAGAAATCTCTGCGGAGAACATGTATTGGCAGTAAATCAAGGGCATTGTCGTGGACTGGTTCCAACTTTTTAATGAAAGTCTAAGCCATTCACAAATTTATTTTTATCCTCATCTAATAGGCAAGATATAAAGTTGCAATCCATTTCAGGTAGCAGATAGTATATCTGCTCTTCCTTCTCTTTTTCTTAGTATCATCTGTAGGCAGGCGTGTGAATTCAACTCCTGCCAAACATAAATTGAACTGTTAAAAACACTGGGCGATGGTAATGCATCTCTTGTCCGGTATTGGTGGTCAGGGAGAGGAAAAGAAGATCACTTCACCTGTTGAGCTTCTTGGAATCTGAAGCTAACCGAAGTGCATGCTGTCTGATTAAAATGGCAATTTGTGAGATCTTTCAAAATTTAGGAAACTTATATTGTATTATAATACTAGATATTTAAATTTTTGTTGCCAGGGTCTTGAACTAAAGAAGCAAATAGGAGCACTGGCTTACATAGAGTGCAGCTCGAAGACACAGCAGGTTTGTCTTGCATCTGTGTTATTATGATAAAACTATTATTCCAAAGTGCCTATCACATATACCTACAGGATCCAATATACTTTTTTTCCTCCCAAGTGCAGTCTTACACTATTTAAACTAACAGAATTTATCAAATGATCTCAAAATCAACCCATTGATTGATCTTCTTCTTGCTTTGGCATAAGAAAATAATGCAGGATTAATGCAGGGTTGGCTTAAGAAATACATTTTTTCAACACATTAAGAACATCTGTGTTGATAATTGCAGAATGTGAAAGCTGTATTTGATGCTGCTATCAAGGTTGTTCTCCAGCCCCCAAAGCAAAAGAAGCGAAAGAAGAAACCGAGTATATGCCATGTTCTTTAAAACAAACTCCCTAGTGGACAACAGTGTCAAGTTGACTATATGATTCTCCTCTTGTGCATTCTTGATCTTGTTTATTACATTTTCTTTGTGTTGATTTTATCGAGTGCTTCATCTCCTTCTGAAGTTGGGGCTTTGCTATGTCATCTTCAAGAACTCTAAGGTTGTTTGGATTCTGTAAATTGGCTGCTTATTGCAATGATTTGATGTGAATCAAATTTGCTTTTAACCTATTTCTGTGATCTAAGTTGTGGAATTTGTTATCCTCTTAGCATTTGAAGCTTCATTTTGGTTAAGCTTTAAGACATGGACTCAGGGCTCTGAAGGCCATTAAAAAGTCGAATTTTCCCAACTTGTAAATGGCTGGACATTAACATTACAAAATAGTTAGTGATCAATGGGTTTTATTCGCAAGGAGTTAGTCCAATTGGTAAGATTACAAGTTTTATTGCGTGATCAACATTTATAATGTAATGAAATCACAAAACCTAAACATTTATTATGAGTTATAACGAATTAACGATGAATTAATAAATTTTAATTGAACTAATATTTAATGAATCTATTAGTCAATTAGGTAAGGGAAACCAAAGGCTTTTTCAACTCTTTTCGTGAATCCTTACAAGCCAAAAGAAACCAAAGGCTTTTTCATCGAAGAAAGTTCGCAACCGCCCTATTACTCCCTTTAATTCTCAATCTCATTCATGGAACACCCAAAGAACCTTTATCGAGGAACTTCTGCAATAGTTTTTCTCCTTTTAGTTGGAGTTCTTTACATATGTGTCTGGTCTCCTTCAATATCAAACCCTTTATTACTGCGCTATCAAGAAACCAACCGTCCACCTTCAAATTTTGTAAGTATATACAAATTTTATATCATTTTCTTAGTGATGAAAACTCATTCTTTTTCTGTTTCAGACTACCATCGTAAAGTTCCCTGTAAACGACGAGCTTGATTTGGCGCTGCATGAAGCTTCCATGCCAAACAAGACCGTGATCATTGCAGTTGTCAACAGAGCTTATGTTGAGCAAAGTGCTAATGCAGAGACGACAATGTTGGACCTTTTCTTGGAGACTTTTTGGCTAGGGGACAATACCAGGGCATTGCTCGATCATCTACTACTTGTTACCGTCGATCAAACGGCTTATGATCGGTGCAAATTTAAGCGGTTGCACTGTTACAGATTGGTGACGGAAGCTGTTGATTTTGGTGGGGAGAAAGTTTATATGTCGCAGGATTTTATTAAGATGATGTGGACAAGAACTCTTTTTCTTTTAGATGTCTTGAGGCGTGGCTACAGCTTCATTTTCATGGCATGCAATTTTTTTTTTTTTTTACAATTCTTCACTAAATCTTTTATTTTCTTGGAATTATTCCATAACCTGGTAAGGTTTTAGAATTCCATTAATTGAAAATCATGATAAATATTGATTAAATTTTCGCATTATTATTTCTGTTAAACAGTAAAATCATATTTAGTTTAGAATAAAAAATGATAATAGATTAGATTGAGAAGAATTTTTATGTATTTTGAATTCGATTTAATTTTATATACCTAATACTCGAATCAAATTTAATTTGATATTAAAATATTATTTTAATATTTAATCCGATCTGATTCGTACACATACAAAATCATAATTAATTCAATATAAAATTAATAAAACATAAAATTAAATAAATATAAATATATAATTAAATAAAAAATATTATATATATATATATATACATGTATATACACACCAAATAAGAATGAGTTTGCCTAAAATTTCATTCAATTTTTTTTTATTTTAAACTCAACTCGATGTAGAACTCAATTAAAAGAATTTTATAATTTCAAATTGCGTAGAACCCAAGTTGAATTGCCAACTCGGAATTTATAGCATTTTGGGACATTGTTTGCCATTGGTGTTACGTGGGAGAAGTTCATTGAGCAATCAGTGCCCTCAATGTTTGGGGAAGTTCCTCAACCGTTAACCGTCAGCGCCCTGAATCACACGAAACTCTGTAAGGTGTAGCAATATAGGCTGCCAAGAAATTAGGGTAATTAATTCTTAGGCAAGGGGTCGACTCTGTAAAATTAATTCTAGTGTTTTGTTTTTCCCGCAAAAGCTCTAGTGTTTAGTTGAGATTGGATGTTCGACAAGGAAATGAAAGCACGGTTGGATGTTTGCTCAGTAACCATGACGAAGTTAACAACAAACCCAATTAACCAATTAAACCATGAAGTTAGATTACTTGAACCTCTGATCTACTAATCGATTGATTTTTTCTTGTCATAAAGCACAGGTTTTTAATGGACTCGACATTTTTTAGGCTGTCTACTTATGTTTTTGTTGGGCTCAAAAGTAATTAGTCTATGTTTGGTTGGAACAGTCTTTTTTTCTTTTCCTTGAGGTTCTTCTTATTTATCGTTTACCAAACTTATATTAATTAAGAATGATTATTTTGGAAGTTGACAATTCTCAAACCCTCAAGAACCATCATCAAAAGGTACATATAAGGCCTTTTTATACCAGTCCTTTGAACTCTGAAGTGAAACTTGAATGTGATCATACCTAACGAGATGTTAATAATTAATTATTTTGCTCATTCTACTAGGATACAGATGTGTTGTGGCTACGAAATCCATTAACAAAGTTAAGACTAAACGGAATCGAGGATCTCCAAATCAGCGTTGATAATTTCAATGGCGATCCGCGGCCTGAGCATAATTTGATCAACACCGGCTTCTACTACATCAGATCAAATAACAAGACCATCTCACTGTTCGACACATGGTATTCCAAGAAGGACAATTCCACGGGGAAAAAAGAGCAAGATGTGTTGTTGGACTTACTGCGGCATGGGATCTGCAGGCAACTGGATCTCCAACTAAGGTTCTTGGAGACCAAGCATTTCAGTGGGTTTTGTCAAGACAGCGGAGATGTCAGCGCGGTAATCACTGTCCATGCAAATTGTTGCCGCCACATAAGTGCGAAGGTTAGAGATTTAACGGTTGCACTCCGCGATTGGAAGAAGTTAAAGGCTGCTGTGACTAAGTATCCCGAAGTTGCTCCTAATATAACTAGGAGTTTTAGGTGGTCAGCACACACTGGATGTTGGGATTCATGGAAAGATTAAAGATAAGACGTTAAGCTAAACATATTGGTAAATCTATTGGTTTGATATAGTTTTTTAAAATAAAAAATTACTTTTGTTATTTGTGGCATACTTGAATATTCATGAATCATGATCAAATCAAATATTAAATCATAAAAAGTTTAGTTTTGTTTTTGGTACGAGAGAATGGTGAAATTTTGTTGTTACAAGATCCAAATATTGTTTGATAAATACATGACAAAAGTGATTTTGACTGTAGAGCTTTTCTTAGTGTAAAATTATAATTGTTACTAGTTTTTTCTTTAATTTTCATGTATTTTTTACAACAAAAAAAAAGATTTTAATGTATATGATATTAAATTTTTATTTTTTAAAAATGTGATGTTTCATAGTTTTTAATATCAAAAGATAAAAAGATTTAAATGTTTTAAAAATATAATTTTAAAATATTTCAAAAAAATAAAAAATAAAAAACCAAACAATGCCTGATAAATATGTTATCATTATTCATGCTTGTATTTTCTCTTTCCTTTTTTTAAGCATGTACCTTGTGAATTATGATGATATGAAGTCATATTATTTTTATTAAGGGTATGTGAAACTATTTTAAAATAAACCCATATTCTTTCACTCTCAATTAAAAAGTTAAATAAATTAGGATAAAATAAATACTTTAGGAATTAATTTTTTATATATAAGCTGTAACTCGGTGCTGAATTATTATTATCGTTTGATAATAATAATGAAAAAAAGATTATCGTACTGATTACGCAATGTAACAGTGCCACATAGGCGGCGGATGACGGTACCAAACAAATCATCGTTACATCATACTCCCAACTCTCAGGTCACCGAGCTCGATCATAAAAATAATCACCTGCTTTACTCACCACACTTTCCCTACATTACAATTTGTCCACGTGTCGTCAAATATTACTCAAAATCCACGTACCAATAGAAATCCCTAATTCCACTTACACCTATAACTCCCCTCCGAGTTATAGTACCAAATAAACCCGGAGATCAACCTTGTATAAATATTCTCGTTTGAGTCCCAAAATTCACGTCTGTGTTTTTAGCGCTTTTCTTTTTTCCGTCTTTGTTATTATTCTCTCTCCTCTCCAGTTTCTTTATCCTATTTAGGGTTAGGGTTTTAACTGATATTCTAGTGTTTTCTTATTTAGTATACTTTCTTTTACTTATCAGGGTCTTTAATTTGGATTCCTTTTCGACCAATCTAGGGTTTTTCATCAATTTGTGGGAGGGTTTAATTCGTTTCTTCCATCGAGAGTTTCGATTAGGTTTTTTAATCATCAAATTGTGATATTTAAATCGTTAGGTTGATAAGCAATGCCTCCTAGAATTGCGAAGAGAGGGGCTGCGTCCGCTGGATCAAAGAGGATGCCGAGGTCGACTAGAGGGGCATCCAAATCCCAGAATCCACCTGCGGAGCCTGTAGAGGAGGCCGTGAGGGTAGAGGATGCTTCAGTTCCGGTTGTGATGGCGAGGGAGGAGGAAGAAGAGGAGGTCGTGGAGGACGTAAAGAGTGATGGGAAGCCAATTGGGGTTGTCCTGGATGAAAACGCCGGATTAAATTTGAATTTCAATGGGTTGGTTGCGATGAAGAGTAAGTCTTCTGTCTCTTTTGGTTTATCTGATTTGATCTCAATCTGATGGGATTGGGGCATCAGCAATTTTGAAATTTACGTGGCGTTCTTCTGTTGTTATTTGCTTGTCCCTATTCTACAAAAAATTGTGGCTTTTATTGTAATTTTGTGGGTTATTTCGGGAGTTTAGCATCTTACAATTTGTGCTTTATGTTGGATCTTATGTGGTATTTAATTACATCAAGTTATCCTTGATTCCCCTTTCTGAGAGTTTACAAGGTTGATAATTATTATCTTTATGAGGATTTGGACTGTTTAGAGATCTTTGTTTTATTAGAATTTAGTATAAATTGTTTTTAGGTGATTATTTCTTGACTTACCTGGATTATTCTACCCTTTTTTTTCATTGCAGAGGATAATGACTTGAAGGAGTCTATTGAGGAGTATGAAAAAGATGAGCGTTTAGAATTGGATGATAATGAACCTGAATATGAAACTGAAGAATATGGTGGGGTGGATTATGATGAGAAGGAGATGGATGCAGATGAGGTGGGGGATGAATTAGAGGAAGAGCCTGAGGGTGATCTGTCAGATGAAGAAGATGTTCATGAAGTAGAAGTAGAAGTTGAAGTAGAAGGTGATGATGATGATGAGCATGCTGGGGACAAAGTGGAGCATGCAGATTTGGCTGATGCTGCTGAGCATGAGGAGCGACATGAAGTTGTTCAAGAGAGAAGGAAGCGTAAAGAGTTTGAAGTGTTTGTTGGGGGTTTAGACAAGGATGCCACTGAGGATGATATTAGGAAAGTCTTCAGCCAAGTTGGTGAAGTTGTTGAAGTTAGGCTGATGATGAACCTTCAAACAAAGAAGAACAAGGGGTTTGCATTCTTGCGTTTTGCAACTATAGAACAAGCAAAGCGAGCATTTACAGAACTTAAGAATCCTGTGGTAATTATTGATCTTCAAAATCATTTTTTGAACGTCAAAATGTATTGACTTCACAACTTAAATTGTTTTGTTTCAATGAAATTCCAGATTAACGGGAAACAGTGTGGTGTTACCCCAAGTCAAGACAGTGACACCCTTTTTCTGGGTAACATATGCAGGACATGGACAAAGGAAGCGGTAAGTACATTGGCTTATTTGAGGTAACTAAAAAGTATGAGTATCTTTCTAACTGGTTATCAGTAGATAATATGTTCCTGATGTTTGTTAATGACTGTGATTTTAGTTGAAAGAGAAGTTGAAACATTATGGAGTTGACAATGTTGATGACTTAACATTGGTAGAAGATAGCAACAATGAGGGAATGAATCGAGGCTTTGCTTTCTTGGAATTTGCATCTCGTTCAGATGCCATGGATGCTTTTAAGCGCCTTCAACGGAGAGATGTTTTATTTGGGGTTGATAGGCCTGCAAAGGTTTCTTTTGCCGATTCCTTCATTGACCCAGGTGACGAAATCATGGCACAGGTAATTTGATATATATATATATATATATATATATATATATATATATTTGCATTAGGTGGTGTGGAGTACCAATAATTATGCTAATTTTTTCGCATTCAATGGTGCTAAAGGCTTAGGCTTATTGGAAATATTAATGTCTTTTATTAGAAGAGTTTGATGATTTTATGGTCGAAGTTCAGGTTAGGACCATATTTATTGATTGCCTACCTCCTTCTTGGGATGAGGATCGTGTTAGGGAGCTGCTGAAGAAATATGGGGAGATTGAAAAGATTGAACTTGCCCGTAATATGCCATCTGCTGATAGGAAGGATTATGGTTTTGTTACGTTTGATACTCATGATGCTGCAGTCACATGTGCTAAGAGCATTAACAATACTGAGTTGGGTGAAGGTAACAACAAGGTTAGTCAAAGTTCTTGGTGTATTATGTTGTCTGCATGAGTTACATGTCATCTTGTTTAATTGCTACTCTTTTGTTTCAGGCTAAAGTCAGAGCTAGGTTGTCAAGACCACATCAGAGAGGCAGGGGTAAGCACATTGGCCGTGATAGTTTCAGGTCTGGGCGTGGATCTGGACGATTTGTTAGGGGTTCATGGGGTCATCAAGCTTCACATGATTTCCATCCTCGTGGGATAAGAGGAATTAGTAGTCGTGTTCCACCACCTAGTCTAAAGAGGCCTGTTGGATTAAGAGATAGACGTCCTATTATGTCTGCAACAGCTAGAGGTCGGCCTTTGGCTCCACCTCCTTCTAGATCCTATGACAGAAGAGCACCTGGTATGCCTCAATTTTGTATCATGTCTACCTATATTCTTGAATTGGCTATCTATATTTAAAAATTCGAATTTCGATTTTTTATAGTTGCAACATACCCAAAGAATAGTTTGAAGAGGGAATATAGTCGGCGTGATGAGCTTCCTCCTCCAAGAAGCAGAGCTGTTGTGGATTATGGTTCTAGGTTTGTTCCTGAGAGACGCCCATCATATGGAGATGAGTATTCTTCTCGCAATTCTGGCTACTCTGATTTGCCTAGAAGCACATCTCGTCCTGCTGCAAGGAGACCCTATGTGGATGATGCATATGTCCAAAGGTTTGAAAGACCTCCTCCTAGTTACCGTGAGGGGCGTGGCCGTGATTATGCCTCTATGTCTGGCTCAAAACGACCATATTCGGCTATGGTTGGTCTTATTGTTCCTTCATGTAATTTTGTCTGATTAGCATGATTTAACAATTTCCAAGCTGTTTATGCCACATACTGCTTTTTGAATCAGGATGATATTCCTCCGCGATATGCTGATGTCAGTGCCAGGCATTCAAGGGCTCATGTAGAATATGAACTTGCTGGAGGTGCGCCTCCATATGTGGATGCATATGGTGATAGGTATGTGACTGACATTTGGAAATATAAGCAGTTCTCTCTTTTTATTATCTTCTTTCAGGAGCTATGTTTATCTTCCGTCTTATTTTGATAGGCTTGGTAGATCCAGTCTAGGATATGGTGGCAGCAGGAGTTCTATGTCCAGCAGTCAGGATTCACATGGGCTATATGGCAGTCGTCAGGGTATGGGCTATGGTGGAGGTGTGTCTTTTGTTGCTGCTGACTTGTTAAAGAAGAAAAAGGGGACCCTTGCCTGTTGGGGGTTGGCATGTTTTTATTGGTGTTTTGTGATTTAATAATTTACTCTAATTTGGTTTCAGGTTCTTTCAGCAGCAGTGATGTTGGAGAAATGTACTCATCCTCTGGTTATGGTGGTGATTACATGCCTAGGGGATCTGATGTATGCCCTTTTCTTTTTTTTTTTTTCTTGTTTAAAATTTTTAAAAAACACTTGCCTAAATTGATATTTCTCTCTGCTTCCATGGCAGGTTGGTGGTAGCTCTTATTCATCAATGTATTCTAGTCGTGGTATGGGTGGCAGCAGTTACATGGGTGGTGGTGGTTCTGGATCATACTACTGATGTAAGTCAAATTGTTTTTTATCCCATTCCTTTCATGTTGCACTCATGGAAGTGCAATAATCTTTAGCATTAGTGTATTTTTAACGGAGATTAGGGCTCCCCGAAGAAATTGGTTTCTATGTTCTTCTGAGAGATGTGTTGTCAAGGACATAGCTATATTGTCACAAGTAAACTTGTCTATGGAACAGATTTCAAAGACAATGAGGCTGCTGTAGGATGTGGAACATTTGAAGCTTTTGGATTATGGTATTGGATAGAAGCATGCCAAGTGCTATAGCCTCCATACATTGAAGGAAAAAGATTTTGAGGCTAAAGTTTTATGTGAAAGAGGGTGTGTGTTGGTTCAAGCTGTTTCTAGTTTCACAAACAGGTTATTTGTGAGTATTCAAGTTTATGCTGTAAGGAAAAACTATTCTCATTTAGAGATGAAAATGGCAAGTGCTTAGAATGTGCTGTGTGTATGAACAACATTGTTTATTTTTATATTTAAGAACTCCTCGTGATCGATAATTCGGAAGCATTTATCACATATTTTAATGGGCAGAGTATTAGAGAAGAAATTAAGGTTTTAATATACGTTTGGTCAGGGATTTTGGATATTTTGCCATGCTGAACTCATCAGGTAAATGTTGATTAAGATAGAAACAAGGCATTAACATGCTATTTTCTTTAGCTTGATAAGCATGGAGAGTTCAAATGGCACCTAACTGAAGGCTATAAAGACATCAGTGGAGGACATTCATGCATAAGCATATCACATTCTGAAGTTGGTGCTTTGTGAAGCCATACACAAGCCTGGAGGAAATTAATGGGCGTGCTTGACCTTGTTTCACAAACTTGTAGACTGTAGACACATACTTCTAACTTTTGGTTTTGCTTTGTTTTCCTTTGAGAATTCCAGACTAAGATGCAATGGGAAGTTGATCTTAATAAAGGGGAGGGCATGGTATCTTTAATACCTGTTGTGTTTGATTTTTAGTCTGTGTTGTATTTTCAGTGTTCTTGGTTGACTTCTTTCTTCAGAAATACTTTTTGTGTTTGATTCCTGGTTTTCTGGTTTCGGGTTGGCCTGATGGAGTATGCTAGGCAAAGATTTGAACTTTTCTTATGACCAGTACGAAAATAACAGTTCTGGCTGAAGGACCGCTTCCATATGTTTTATTACTTGCTAATTCTTTTCTGCCAGGTTATTTCTTTGATAAAGCAACTCCTTATGAAGCTGTTCTCCAAGTAAAGATACTATATGGATCTAAGGGAATTTTTTAGTTTCTCATGATGAATGCCTGATTGATTCATCAAATACTTGGTAGTTTTGGGAGGTTTTTGGTGTATGAAACCCGTTTAATTTACTTTTGGTAGAACTTGGAGGTTCTTCAGTTGGATATCAATTTGTTGTTTCTTAAGTTTGATTACTTTGTGGAAAAGCAGTTGCTGCTTTACATATTGGGTTCAGTAGAGCAGTGATTTTGGAAAAGTTGAATCCTAATTGGCTCGGTAATCACCAAAGCTGTGGGTATGTTGGTAACTTAGAGATTGTTGATTTAAGAAAACACACTGGCCACTCCTTTTAGCTGGAGTTACAATGTATACAAATTATTGATTTTTACTAACTACACTTAAGAACAATTGAGTGACATGATTTCCCTCCCCCAAGTATTTTAACAACATATAGGTTGACAAGTTACAAGAATATGCGATAGATGTGAAAAGAATGGTCTATGCAAGACACTTTGTCTCATTTAGTGTAGAGTCTACAGGAACCTGCTACCTTTCAGTGATTTTTGCTCCATGGTGGTTTATTCTTGACTCAATGTGATTCTTGTAGAATTTTGTTGTTACCTGGGTTGGTATAGAATCAAAATTCTTAGCATGAAGGCATTTGATTGTCTGGGTCTTCCATTTTGTTGATAAGGTTTTTGAAATTAAAATCTTGATTGGGTGTTCCTTTCCATTTTTGCTTAAGCTTTTTACATATGCATTCATGTTTTTGCTGGAAATAAACCGAGGTTTTCTATCATGGGGGAGTAGCAGTGTCTGCATAACATTTTTTATACTTCATAGTATACTGTTTTATCTCAACAGGCTATTAGCAGGACTGGCACTTATTTAGCAGCATGATTTTTTTCTTAATTGCTTTGATGCAATGTAGGTGCTAGTTTTAGTAGTTTATTTCTTGATGTAATTTGGCTTTGTAAACAATTTGAAGAAGTTTCCACTTTAATGAAAACGAAGTATGGTCCTGTATTTATCCTTGTTTGAAAATGCTTGTATTTCTTTTGAGTTGCTATACTACTTTTCTGTGTTTTGTTTTTCAATGGGAAACTTATTTTTGTTAAATGTTTATCGAGTAGGCAAATCTTCAATTCATTGCTTGTATTTCTTTTGAATTGGCATACTAGATTTCAGGCCAACCCTGATGATGTCAGAAAGTCGTTGCGATTAGTAATTACAAAGTTTCTTTGGCGGAAAAATAAAGTCTAATTGAGTAATAATATTTAGCCTTATAACTGTATAAGAATATGGAGTCTCAAGTCTGCTGGTGTAATAGTTATTGACCGCGAACACAAGCAATTTTGCTGTTACTAAGGTCCAAACAGCTTTTGCTTTCTTCTATAAGTTGTGCCAAGATGGATTATGGATGTATGCTGTATCTTCCCTCATATTTATCACTTCAAAGTTCGATCCACAAGTGCTCAACCCGATTTTTTTCTTCTCCAAGCGTGTCTCCTTTTTTTTCCTTTACAAAAAAAACAAAAAAAATCCTTACCTGTCTGGCTGTTTACTTCAAGATCACGAAAGGAATACTCTTCTATGTTTCTATTCATCATCTCCGTCAACTTAAAAATGGATGCAACGGTGGCAATAACCTGTTTTAACCCATTGTTATTGACTCTCACTAAAATGCCAAAGCAATGGTAAATTTGACTTTGCAAAAATGAAATCAGCAGCCAATCAAACATGCCTATCATTGATTACCAATAAATCCAAGACAACTAGACGAGCGTTGGCGGTTTTAGCCTGTGTAAATACCTAAATATAAAATCGTGCCTCCAGTTTATGTCCGTGTAAGCCACTTTTCTTTTCCTTTCCCATATTTTTTTCTTCAAGTTGAAACATAAGCTTGTATACCATTTTTCGATTTTATACAGTCCCACCTTCTTTTTGTTCTCTTGAAAGTTTTTAAACCTTTATTCTCCACAACATGCTTTTTATTTTTGCCATCTGGTTTCCGTTTGACGGCTGAAGATAATCCACAGGACTGTATCTACCTATATGACGTCATTATTTAATATATATATGTATAATAGAGCTTGTATTGGTTATTTTCCAGTGCTGTACTCATGTACTGTACTTCGCTTATATTTCCTGTCCAAGGCTCGAAATATACGTTAAAAGTAATTAATCATTCTATTCTGCTGCTCAATGATTCCTCAAGCATTACAAACTCTGAAAAATCGTATGATAAAAAATAAAGAAAAAATGGGATTCCTCTGTTTTCTATCACACTGGAAAACCCAGATTAACTACACAGTGGCAATGAATAGGTGAATCGCTTTCGGGGTTTGTCAACTCTGTCAAATGAGTTGTAGGCAAGCTGACTCAATAGCCGCGATCTCCTGTTGCATGACCTATCTGAACTTCTCCGTTGCGTTTAGAGGCAGTAGCGACACTATTTCTGTTGGTTCAAGTGAACGTTTGAGGACAGATGAAAAAGAAAATGGACGTTGCAGAGGAATTGGGGTGATGCAGTGAAATGGGAATCGGAGTTCAAAGTGAATTTTCAAGAAGAGTGTTGTAAGGCTAGCAAGGAGATGTGTCAGGGTGACGATGGGCCTTGTTTATGTGACTCTTGGGTGTTTTGTGGCAATGGAGAGGCTTGTGGGTCTAGATTTGGTGAGGTAGACAAATATTTCTTGCTTTGATCTCGACCTTCGTTTGTTCATTCTATATTTGGATTTAGTAATTTGGAAAATTTCCCTTTTTGCATGCAATGTTGATTGGAAATTTGAAGCATAGACTCAATTCCCAGTCTTTCTGATAGTACTGTAAAAATCGTAGAAGGAGAGTGAAAAAAGGGAAAAAAGGATTGAACTAGATAAATACTATATGAACATTTCCATTTCAACGCAGATGTAACGAATTGCTTTTGGGTGATTTCCTAATCTTAACGGTACGAGTTCCTTTAATTTATTGCTACCGATATCAAATTTGGAATTAAAATCTGAAGTTAATTCACAGCATTTCCTCTTTCCTTTTAGTTATTAAAAGAGGGAACTCTCTTATTCTTTCTATATCCTTGCTGTGGATATAAAATTTGCTAAGATTTATCCTCTTCTTGCGTTCATTGTTGGCTGGAGAAACAAAAAGAATACCTTGAATCCTGATCGGCTGAGACTCAGGCGAAAAAGTTATATGGACACCTGGCCTAATCTTTGGTAAAGGAGAGGTTTGTATTTGCTGATCAAAATTTTGGTCGTATAAATCTCTGAGCGTGAGTTTACTCAAAACACGTTAAACTTTTCTGGCTGTGGGAGGTCGTAACCCTTCGGAACTCTAGCTTTGGGAGTTCATAACCCTTAGAACTCTAGCAAGAGTATGCAAGGTATGAGGATGTGGAGAACTTAATAGAAAAACTTAGATATTACGTACGGAATATATTTTCATATGGTAACATGTTAGCCTTAAGAAACATGCACATTAGAGTGCCTTTGTTAGTGTGATTTTCTTACTAATTTGTATTCAGAACTCTAGCTTTGGGAGTTCATAACCCTTCAGAACTCTAGCAAGTGTCTGCAAGCTTTGAGGATGTGGAGAAATAAATAGAAAAACTTAGCTATTACATACGGAATATATTTTCATGTAGTAATATTTTGGCCTTAAGAAACATGCATGTCAGAGTGCCCTTGTTACTGTGATTTTCTAATTTGTATGCTGAAATATCCATTTTGTTATGACAATCTTCAGAAGGTGAAATATGTGCCAGTCTAGTTCATACTTCTAACACGCTTTGCCATTTTCTTTGTAGGGCATTGTTAAGTTGAAAACAGTATATGGGGTTGTCCATGTTAAATTAAGTGCATAATTCAAATAGTATAAGCGTGCAGCATAATTCGCTCATTTTCTCTGTTTTTCTTCTACATGTAAGTACCACTCGAATAGTTAGAGCCATACAATCTTCTTATCTGTTTTTCGTTATATGGGGCAGGTTGCACACCTTGACCCCAATCCACGTCTGTCTGCTGTCACCTCAAGTCGAGATGCAATGGGTAAATGTAGGTTTGTCAGCTTGTTTGGAAGTCAACTGATGCTAGATCCCTAATTGTTTTCACTTATGTTCATGAAGTTCAAAACTTTAAGTCATCTAATTTACTCCAGACTAGGGAATTTCTGCACAAAGTGTGTGCTGGTATAGCTTGGAAGAGGTTGGTCCAAATTTACCTGTCATTGCTGCCCTTGCAATGAGAAGATTTTAGCGTCTATTTCTTTACATGATGTGTGACATATAATATTGGTGGTGTTACCTTTGTTTTTTGAAGTTTTTTTCTTTCTGTCCCTCCCCCACTTTGTTTCTATTGTCTTATTCCAAACTAAATGGCATAAGCCTTGCACGTTTCACGGGTTATCACCTTTATTTTAATTCTATTTGTTCAATTTAGTTTTCTTCCTTTTGCACAATTTCTATTCTCAGTTGTTGCGATCCATGATTTCTGGCTTTTGCCTGATTGTGCTTCACATTCTGTTGCATATATTCTTGAGCTATTGGGATTGCAGGATTTTGTGGGTTGCCAATTTCATTGTGCTGAAATCCGGGGAAACTCTTGGGATCCTCGAGAAAATCACATTGAACATGTAAGGCTTTCCTCAGAATTTTTGCCAAGTTCTTGCATGTCAATGTACTCGACAGTTCTTCACATTATTTATATTTCACATCTATTCTTGACCATATCTGACGGTCACATCCTCTTTCATGCTTTTCAAACCATCCAATCCTTCAGAACACATGCATGATTTGTTTTTCAGCATTTTCAAGTTGTAACTTAAAAGTGTTGCTCACATGAGCTATGTAGGCTCCATTTGGCCCCATATTTGCACCAATTCAAGGAACACCTGAAGCCCATGGGACCATATTTAAGGATATTCCAGTAGAGGTTTGCCCCACTGTAAGAAGAGGATCGATTGCATGGGCTGGCGCTGGACCAGAGTTTTTTTATCAGTCTATCAAACCACAATGAGTGGAGAAAAGCACACACGGTGTTTGGTTATGTTCTACCTAAAGATATGGACATTGTGGAGAAAATTGCGCAGCTTCCAACCATACCAGAGGAGTGGAGCAATGTTAAAGGATCTGTCTTGGGAAAACCTGTTCCTTTATGGTTCTTAAGAATGAAGAAGTCCTTGATATCTGATGCTGCATATGTTCATCGGAGCAAAGTGCAGCAGAATGTAGTGCAGGGATAAATTTTTCATCTAATACTTCCAGTGTCCGATGAATACCCACCAAGATTTTGTTTCCAAAGAGTCGGTTAAAAAATATAATCAATTTGAACCTAATTTGGCCTTAAATAATCATACAAGTAATGTAGTTCTTGCTATGGAAGAATGGTTGCCTTTTCTTTGGTCACTTCGTGGATTGACTTGACTGATGACAGGTGACCCAGGTTTGATCATGGTATATACATGTATGTGTATGAGCATGTATACCAGGAGCTACGCTTGCTTATTTTTGTTATAGTCATTCGTGAATAAAAGCTGTTGAAAGTAATTAGTGCCGATATTTTCAACAAGGATCCGTGGCGCAATGGTAGCGCGTCTGACTCCAGATCAGAAGGTTGCGTGTTCGATTCACGTCGGGTTCAATCCCCAAAACAGTCCTCCTTTTTTTTATTCAATTTTTCGTTTTATTTTCCAGCAGGCAAAAGAAAGCCCAAACTGCAACCACAACGCTGCAAAATTATGGTTCAGAACCTCCGACCTCGCAAGATAATATTCTTGGTATTTGGTATTATGCTTCATGTTGGACGGCCCCAGATGAAAAAGAATGGGCATTTGAAAATGGTTGGCTATAGTAATGACAAGGAACAAAAACATAACATTTTGATATAAAATAGAAAATCCCAACTTGAAATATTTATAATTATCTACAGATAGCATGGGTATAGCGTGATCATCCTCAAAGTTGGGAAGTTGAGTCGTAAAGCAGGTTCTGATTAGAATGATCAGATTCAGAGCATTTTCTGCAAGATGATGAATGACCATACGTTCCCGATAATTCTATGATCTACCCTATTTTGAGCTGTTGACATGTAATGAAATCAGACTGAAGAAACATTCAAGGTCGATACAACCTCAAAAATAAAATAAAATAATTCAAAATATAGCTTACTCCCAGGTGTTAAGATAGTAGTTTTTACTAATAGTTTACAAATGGCTAATATAATGCAAGGCAAAAAGATAAAACAGATGCTTATTCAGCTGGCTGGACGACATTCTCCACAATTTGATCGTTACATATTTGGCTCAGATTTCCAAAACCATTAAATATGGTGAATATTCAGCGATTTTATTTGCTGTGAGGGGAGCATTGCGTTCATTTTAATTAAATCGAGAGAACAGAACTTGCTAACCAAACAAGTTTAAGAATATCTGGTATTCACGCATCACATCTTAACCTCATCTCGTGCAAATGAACCATGAAACTTGGCAATGGCACCATTGAATCTCTAATGCAGCACCGTGATCGTGAAGATTGTTAGATTAGGGTTAAATATTGCCGATGATACAGTGCATCTGTCTGCGAATAGAAACATAACTAAGCTATTTAGCAAATGGGAAGATAATCAGCAATCTGCCCGGTCTTTTACCAATGTTGATATCAGCCATAAAGAAACGCCAAACTGTTCTACAAGTCAGGAAAATGAAATATCTTGTGGACATCATGCTCTTCAAATTAACTTTACCATTTAACCTGTCGAATGAATGCTGTATACAGAACGAAACACCAGCTTTGATGACCGTATTCCTGAATAACAACTTTCCTGATGTTCTGAATCATACAAGCGCCTGACAAGTGATAACTGATCTGCTGACCACCAACCATATCCATATGTAGTTTCCACTTTATGTAATAATAATCAAAGACAGGGCTTTTCTCATAGAACAATCTCAGATTGAAATTAAGTCACATTTTCTTTGCTGCTTCCTACACCAACTCATTCGTTAAAAATAAAAGTTTCCATGTCATCTACAGAAGTGTCAAGATTTCTTCTTCATAGCCGAGCACAGAAACAAATGAATAACCTGTCAAAAAGGCCACCCAGTATGACAACATTGCAATCTACATATTCTTCACCATCAAACACATAGGCGCAAAAAAGCAGTGACAAAGAGATGATCTAATGTCAAACCAACAAACAACGTTCCTATCATAGCCTAAATGAAGATTACAATCACAAGTACAAATTACTCTACGACTAGGTGCAAAGTAAAGAAAATAAAGCTACATTAATCCACAGAAAGAGGCAAAAGCTACAGCAGATCAAGTTGCACATAATCCTATCACTCAATAATCAAACAAAAAAAAAATTGAAAACTAACTAAAACCCTAAACATTCCACCAACTTACACTGGCACATCAGTAGTCAAAGGATTGAAAACCCACTTTCCATCTTTTGCAGCAAGTAATCCATCTCAAGTCTCCGGTGAGGGCATTCCTTTGGACTTCTTCTTCCTATCTGAAACTGCATTGGCGAAAGCCTCCACAATCCTCTGCTGTGACTCCAATATCATCTCAGTTCTCTTCATCTCCATCTCCATCCTCATTGTCTCTATCTCCCTTGCCATCTCCATCTTCATCTGCTCCATCTTCACAAACCCATCTCCTAATACCTTTATCGCCGACACCATCTCCGTCATCGCATCACTCTCCCTCTCCCTTTTCCCTGAAGCTGACGTTTTCCCTGGCATCTCCTCAAACCCCCTCAAAACTCTAGTCCCACAAGCCGACCCAGACCCCGACCCACCAAAATTACCCTTATTAGAGTGAGGAATCGGGTTAGGGCTAGCGTTAGAATTAGGGTTTGCCGCGTACTTCTGATCCATTTTTCCATAAAATCTTGGCCCTGGCTGTGCTATACTAACTCCAGTTGGAATCCTAATCCTAAATCCACCGCCACTACCGCTGACACTTCCACCGCTGTTTCCAATGCCATTCCGGTACAACTTTTGTACACTTCTTGTATTGACGTTTCCGTTCTTATACCCATCTTCGTAAAAGTCTTGATCTTGGTCATCTTCTTCGTCTTCATCGTTTTCCTCATCTGGGCTATCCGAGTTGTAATCGGGTTTCACATTTGGTCCCTTTTCCATAGCGTCCATGCGCTTAAAGTGGACCCAAGAAGAAGAAAATCTCGAAACGGGCATGGATCTAGCTCGCTGTATCTCGGTTCGATACCGCTTCCGGAGCTTCTCCATCTTATGGCGGCACTGCACGGCTGTTTTAGGAGGCGTCGCCATGGGGCAGCGCCGAGCCACTGCGTCCGCCACTTCTTGCCAGTGGCTGGCCTTGAGGTTCCCACGACGAAGCGTGTACCATTTATCGCGGTACGCGTCGATTAAGGCAACGGTTTCATCGTGTGACCAACAAGGTGGTGGGAGCCGCCTTGGGTTGGGCGTGACGGTGGCGGTTGCCGATGGTGTGGATGTGGATGCTGGCGGTGCTGGGAGGGCCAGCGGCGTTTCTGACGGTAGTGGAGGCGACGTGTTCGATGGTGGGTCCTGTTGGGGTGAGGGAGAACAAGATAGGTTTGACATGATCTAAAATTTCTGGTCTCGGCTTAGATAAGGATGGTTAAAGATGGGGGTGATGAAGGCGCACTTTGGCAGAGTGGGATGATGGATAAGGGGCGCGGTGCGCTATAGCAGAGTGGATTTCGGGCTGGGAATAAAGAAAACTAGGATAAGAGGAGGAGGAGGAGGAGGAGGAGGAGAACAATTGTGGAGTGGGAGATAATGTTGGTGGTGGAGAGGTGGAGGAGAAAGTGGGGTTTGGTGACATATTGATTGGTTGTTGTAGGGGGTGGGGAGGTGGGGGCTAAAAGGGGGATGAGAGGGGTGTGCGGCTGATTTTGAGATCTAGATGGATGAGGCCACCGCTTAGGTGTGGGCGAGTGCGGGAGCTAACGTGCGCCGCTGGGGTAGGGGGTGATAAGTTGCGCACCAGCCTATATGACAAAGAGGTCCACTTTTTTTTTTTGTTTCATTTTTCTAACTTAAATGGCACCCATTTCTATGTAATCTATTATTGGTTCGAAGTTAATGCTTATCTTGTTTTTGTGGGAATTGAACCCCACCGCACAGGGTGGGGTTTCGGGTACGGCTCCGAGGCTGGACTTTGGGGGTTTGGCGGAGGGGTTTTTGTTTGGGTGGTGACTGGATTCCAAGGCCATTTTTGTTTTATTTTTTGAGGATGTGTTTGGTGGAGGATTTTTCGGTTTGACTCGAGGGTTTAGAATAGATATTAGCTTAGCCGGTCCTAGCATTAGTGGGGTTTTTTTCTCGTATTTATTGGTGGGTGGAGAGAGAGAGGGGGTGGGGGATAGGCCAAAAAAGAAAGTACGTTGTGGAAGCAGCCCTCTTGGTTGGACCGTTGGAGGAGGTAATTGAATGTATTTTCTCATTTACTACTCACATGGATGCGTTAGATTGTCTTGTGAATAGTTGCTTACAAGACTTTAGAAGTCCTGACATCAGCTTTTAATTTCTCTGTCTCTCTCTCTGTCTCTGTCTCTCTCTCTGCTTTAGAGGATTAAAGTGAACATTTTTCTTCTTTGGTCCTTGGTAGTTGGCAGTTCCATCATTGGAGGAGCAATGGCCGCAAAATGCCCTATCATCAATGAAAAAAATCCAAGTAGCAAAATCTGTAATAGTAGTAACTTTTTGTAAGATTTTTAACAAAATAAAAAGTAAAAGAACTCCAGCCCAAAATCATATTTTCTTAACCTTCCCATTCCATCTCCCTTTTTTTTTTTATTTTGGTTCGACGGGGGAGGGAGGAAGGAAGCATTGCAAATGTAGTACAATCATATGGACTTTAAGGACTTTGCTTTGTTAGAAGAATGGGTTTAAGCCCAGTGGCCCATTAAGTATTAGACACTGGTTTGACTATGTATTGTTCGAGGTTTTTGGAGTAGTGCCTTGGGTCGTCCTTAATAGCAGCCCAACCATCACTTTCTTAAGTAGGCCGTAGCCACTTGATCAACGTTTTAGATTCACTCTTTCTTTTCCTTTATATAATTTGCGGTTCAAATCTTTGAATTTTTTTTTTTCTAAGTTTCTTGTATGCTACTTTTCCGGTTTTCAAAAGTAATTTAATAGTAATAAAAAAAGATAAAAAATAGGGACAATATATACTTTATTTCTTGCTTGAATTGTATGCCAGTATGCCCATTTGTGAAATTCCATTCCCAGTCCACTGGGCAAATGAAACTTCAGGATTACGAATTCAATCATCTAACATAGACTAAAATGTTCCCTCCAAAACTAAAAGCTGATACTGCATGTCTGATTGCTAAGGGCAACAAGATCAATGGAACCAAGATTGTTCGCAGCAGCTCGTTCTGAAGATATATCTGCATTTCACTCATTACTAGAAGAAGATCCATTTCCACTCGATCGAGTTGCGTTAAATTCAGTCGATAATCCACTCCACATATCAGCATTGACAGGACAAACAGAAATCACAAAAGAAATTGTGAGCAGAAAGCCGGATTTGCTAGGGAGCTAAATGAGAATGGTTTTAGCCCCATGCATGTTGCTTCAGCAAATGGGCACATTGAAATAATAAGAGAGCTTATGAGAGTTGGATATGATATATGTCGATGGTAAGGTTCCACTTCATTGCGCGGCTTTAAAAGGGAGACTTGATGTTGTTAAGGAACTGATCTGGGCTTGCCCAGAGTCTCTTAAAAGAAGCGAGTGCTAGTGGCGAAACTGCTCTTCATTTGGCTGTGAAGAGTAACCAGATTGAAGCTGCAAGGGTATTGATTGAGGAGATGAGGAGGTTACAAATGATGGAAATTTTGAATTGGAAAGACAAGCATGGGAACACCATATTACATCAGGCAACCTCCAACAGACAACATGAGTCAAGTGCAGTTCTTCCTGCTAGTTAATTACCTCGTTGTCATAATATATAGATCCGAGAATTTATAGTTAGACTTAATAAATAAAGTCAGCAATAATATTTTTTATTTAAGTGTGATTGATCATCTAAAAAATTTATTCTCTTGAGGAGTTTTTAAACTTGACTAAGAGTCCTTAAAAGAATAGATTTAGGTTTATTAACTAAAACAAAATTCGAAAGTTCGATTACATGTGTAAAATATTATAGCACTCACGCATGCCCCTCCAAAAGATGATATCATTTTTCATCTAAAGGATGATATCATTTTATTTTAAATTTATCATAAAATCTTAATTCTGATGGTTTTAAATTTTGATTTTGAATATTGAAAATAACTCTTAAAACTCTATTAATCTAGTAAAATTCTTAAAAATATTTTCTCAACTCATCAAGAGTATTCAAGAATCCTATTTAATTTTTTGAAAAGGCTCCGTCGTCGGAAAGATTTTTTTTTGTTTGGTTTTTTTTATCAAAAATATATCTAATTATTTTACAATTTGAACCAAATTAGAAATATTTTATCTTTCAAATTTTTTAAATTCTTCATAATCTAGGCCTATTTAGAAATTTTATTTATTTATTTTGTTGGATTTCTAAATAAGTCAATTTAGAAATATTGTCTTTTTTCAAAATTTTTAAACTTTCCATCATTTAGGCCTATTTAGAAAATATTTTTTCTTTTTTTTTTTTTGTTTTTGGAAAAAAAATAATAAGACAATTACTTTTCTTGAAATTTCATTTAAATTTTTTCATCATTTGGGATAAATTTAAAGAAATTTCTCACTTAGATTTATTAGGACTTTACCATTTAAAATTTCTAATATTCTCATCTTTGGATAATTGTCAAATATTTTCAACCAATTGTTTTTTTATTTTGTTGTTTGAAAATAAATATTAATTATTCTTTTGAAACTTTATCTAAATTATTTCATCATTTAAGATAAATTTAAAAAAAAGTTATCACCTAAAAATTTTATAGAAATTTAACATTTGAAATTTTTAAATATTTAATCATTAGATAATTAATATTTATGCTCAAAAAATTATTTTATATTTTTGCTATTTTTTTATTTTTATTTTTTAAAAATTTAATCATGCTAAACTACTTTAAAAAAAATAAAATAGAAATAAAAAATACTCAAAATAGGAAGCAGCTCGGCTCCAATGGTTGTGGTGCGGCTCAGCTTGGCTTCAAGGAGGAACAGTGGCTAGAAAAGGCACGGCTTATGGCTCGGCTCGGCTTGAGCCAAGGACAGTGAAGTAGGTCACTAACAAGGTCACCCTATTGCAAAACGCGCGGATCTTGACTGAATAAAACACCCAAAACGACGTTGTTTTGAGACGATATAAAAGCTCAAGTTTCAACCTTTTTCCTTCAGATTTTTGCTTCCCCCCTCTATCTTTTCCTATTTCTTTTCTCTTCCTTTCTCTATAGAACCCCCCAAGAACACTAGTTGAATTTCACATGATTCTAAAAAAATCTTGTCGAAATTTGAGTTATTCGTCGGAAGTTCATTGAAAAGTTTACCAGTTTCTGGAAAGTAGCTGTCGAAAACTAGAAAGCTTACCGGAATCTAAAAATATGGTTGGAAACTCACCGAAAAGTTTAATCGACGCCTAAAAATTCATCAAAAAAATTCAATCGGTGTCAAAAAATTCACCAAAAAACTAAAGATTTTTCAAAAAAATTTCAAAAAAAAAATTATTTTTCCCAAAAATTCCCCCCAACAATCTTCCACACTTTATGACTGCTTTTCTATCTTTTTATATATGTGTCTTTCTATCTGTCTTTCTGAATTCTGATAAGTCGATTTTTATAAGCTTAATCAAAAGAATTTTTAATTAATCTTGACTCTTTATTCGATAAGGTTTCAATATTATCAAAAAATAAAAAATCAATCTTTAAACAGATTGAATCCAACTCTAACCCTACCAACCCCCAATTCACGATAAATTATTATTTTATTATTATTTTTAAATTTTTTTTATTTTAATTATTATCTAACAAAAATTGATAAATAAAATAGATAAACAATCAGAAAAAGATAAAATTAAGAAAAATAAAATAATAAAATAAGCAACATAAATGAATGATAAAAAAACTAATAAATTCTTGGGCTTGATCATTTATTTCATTGGATTAGACCCAATTGATTCGAACCTAAACCAAAAAAAGTGTCTACACTTGTTTTTCTCTCATCTTTTTCGATTTATTATATATTCGTTCACTAGATATTGGTGTCTCTTTTATCTGTTCAAAAACTGCAGCACGCCAGCATGTGAAATCAGGGTTGTTATTGAATCCTGAATGCCTTTACAAAATTATATAGATCATGTAAATTTCAAATTGGTTCTCTGCAGTGAACTTTATTTTTGTTTAGTGCAGATGGCATTGCCCTGTCAGAATATATAACAAGTTGCCTAGCTAAGCAAAGCTGAAAGCACATAGATAGTGCCTGAGTGCCTTGGGCAGTTTCCCTAGGGAAACCATTTGTTTGAAGCTGAAGAAAAGGACAAACTAGCAGGGTGTTAATTAGCTAATTATGCATATCATTATTTCATTGGGGAATCTAACAAAATAACAAAAATAAAAAAAATACACATTTCTACCATATTCGGATTGTGGAAAGATGTCAAGCATAAGTTGAAGCAGATGCACTACCAAATCCTGGTTTTATCTAATACCTTCGCTGTACACAAAATTCTAGTATAGAATAGATTATATAAATTGCCTTGTCAGTATTTTCCAGAATATTATGTTTAATTCAACATTGAATCTTTTCCATAAGTGTAAGTTATGTATATATAAACACTGGTTTGCAGATTATAGGACTGTTAATTGGTGAAGAAGCACTTGTTTCTGGGGTTAACGCAAATACCATGAACTCAAGCAGATCCACACCAAAGGACATCCTAGATCTTTTGCTCCAAAATGGAGGTGATTTTCTTGATATCCATATTTATCAGATGTTTCTGCAAGCTGGAGCTGTGAAAGCCCGAGAAATCACAACAGACCCTTCTTATTGTCAAACACAAGCGGAAAGCTTTAACAACACGCAAATAGTGCGATCTTCTTGTTCATGGAACCTATGGATGGAACTGATGAAAGAAGTTTCGGAATCATCAAATGAAACTCAAAATGCACTCATGGTTGTGGCAGGCCTGGTAGCAACAGTCACATATTAAGCAACCTATAGCCCTCCATGTGGTTTTTGGGATGCAGAGAAAGGAAAGTCTCAGACCATCACCGACGTTCAAAAGAGAGCCATGATGCCTGGAGAAGCTGTCATGGCTAGTGACCCTGATATCTTTACCGTCTTCACTGTTTTTAATGCAATCGGTTTCTTTGCATCACTTGCCATGATATCTCTCCTTACCAGTGGATTCCCTCTCAGGGCAGGCTTACGGCTGGTCATACTTTCAATGATGGCTACTTACGTGATTGCTGTAATCTATATGGGTCCAACCAAACTGAGAGAAATATACATGGTGGTCTTATTGATGGGTCTTCTATTTCTTCCAGAATTGGCTCGGTTCACCATTTGGCTGCTGAAGAAATGGGGAGTTGTTTCAGATACATGAAACGGCATTAGACGAATCAATGGAAATCGCCTATACAATGCAAACAATTCATGACAGTTTAGAATTTTATTCGTCTTGTATCTTGCGAAATACATAACAATTTGTTCTTTGTAATATAATTTTAGAACTTACAGGTTTATTTGGTTTATTTGCCTTATCTGCAGGTATCGGTATTACACAAGAAAAAGAAATTGTAAAGGACAAAGAATGACATAAAAAACGTATTGCTTGATTGTTATGTTTTGGATACTTAAAAATTTTGTTAGATTTTTCATTTTTGTGCGAATATAGAAAATGTAACGTCGTTATATAAAAGGAGAACAAACGAAACTTAATCTTCATCTTATCAATTAATTACTCACAATTCTTAATCAAGGCATCCCTTAATTAACAATGGAAAAAGAGAAACTGACGTTCAAAAATCATGATATATGGTAAGAAATTGGCTTAAATATATAAAAAAAATTTTAAATTATTTTATCATTTTATTATAATTAATTGAAATCTTAAACTTTTATTAAAAAAAAAAATTGAACCCTTCAACTTTTAGACATAAAATTGATCGGCAGCTGTTAATCACGTGGTCTACTTGAATATTTTATAATAAGTCCTGTTAACAAGTCTTTAAAAATGTTTTTTCATTTAATGTACTATTTTCACAAAATTACATGTTTTTTTTCTTAAATATCAACTTAACTAATAGTTAACATTTCTCTTTTAATATTTAATCATTGAATTACACAATTTTTCATCTTCATTTTCATTTTTTTTTAATTTCTTCCTATCACGCAAATCCTACGCTAATGTTACCATATATCGCAAATTTTCATGAAAGTAAATGGGCTAGATTCTAGAACGTACTTTGAACTTATCCAAAGATAAATTGACTTAGTTAGAAAGTACAGCTTGATTAGCTCTAATTTTCTTTAATGATTATACCAAATACCCAATATTGGATCTCTAATTTACCATACTTTGAGAATCTCGAAAGGAAAAAGAAGAAAAAAAAAATCAAAATTTGACACTGTAATCAGACAATAAAAAAATTATAATTCATGAAGGAAATTCACATTCTATGAGGTAAAAGAAAGTTCCATTTTCATGATGAACGATGTCTTTAATAAATCATTAAAAAATTTTAGTGATTTTATTTTTTGAATGTATTTTTTCTTCGCTGCCTTTTGTGAAATTATTGGCAAATGACCAAATTTTTTTTTTTTTAAAATTTTCTAAACTTCCCTGAATCCACCCGGTCTCACTAGTTATAGCAACTTAATTATGTTATGCTTGTGGGAAGAGCATTAAGCCTGGAACCCTGGCAACTTCCCAATGCAGTTGGATCTAATGCCAACTGCTCGCAAATGGCCAATTCTTAGGTGAGAATTAAGAACCTCCATTTAGTAATTTATATAACTTCAACTTTCCACTCAAATTGTTAAAACCCTTCCTTCGTCCCATGCTTTAGCCAGACCACAACAAACCAAATGAAGAGAAAAGAAATTATTACGGCAAGGAGTCTCAAATTAATTGCTAAAGTCTCCTTTTGACTTTAGCTCAAGTAGTTGCAAAACCAGATATGAACCAAAATCAAAATTTCTTGCTGTTTCTTCACATGTAAATATATTTTTTCCTGAGTTCCTAATAATAATGCAAGACATTGGCAATACGATGGTGTGGATTGATAAAATGATGTGATCAATTATAATAAAACTTGTTAAAAGGAGTCTCTTAGTTGGAACGATAATGCAAGACTATTTATTATACTAATAGTAATAGTAAATCATAGTATATAGATTTCTTTTCTGTTGGAAGCAAAACATATCAAGGACATCTTTTGACAGCAAATGAACTTTTTTTATTTGAAAAAATCCATAGAATAAATCAATGACAACCTGGAAGGCTAGGAAATACAAGCACCTCATGATCAGCTAAAGAGCACAACACCTTAATGGAATCATAAATTAATAACTCTAGTTAGTGGCTTTGCTGGTTGTTGATGATATTTTTGGATGCCTTAATTGAAGAGAAATTGGTTGGAGGTTAAATGAACTTAGATTTATTAGCCAGAAAGTATGATAAAAAAATGTCAGAGTTAATTCTTTGAAACGTGCCCATACGTTCAAGTTAGTAAGGTATTTAGGGTTTGATGGAGAGGAGGGCAAAGTGTGGGTAGAAAACTACAATGAAGGGAAATGCTCAAGTCTTACGAATTTGGACCTCCTCTTTACCTTATATATGAGGCTAAAAGTGATGATTTAATTAAGATAATTGATAGTTGATGTGAATTTATGTAAAATTTAAAAAAATTTTACGTAGATGATTGTGAATTGCATTTATTGATTTTTGATAAATATAAATTATATTTAATGATTTTAGGTTAATTGAAAGTTAAATATTCAGTTTTAAAGTGATGTTTTAATAAAATGTTGTATAAGTGTCGGACAACCTTTCTTTGACAAGAAACGAATCAATTCTTAAAATAAGATGACATGACAATTGAGCATGAACTGATTAAACGATTCAAAATATTAACTTTATTGACCAATTAAATACGTAACATTTACATAGGATGAAGCCTCCGTCATGGCTGACATAAGATTAAACACACACGTTTATTATGAAACAGAAGAGGAAAAGACCCAGGCAAAGGCTCATCATTCACTCCAAATATGTATTTCCTTGGAAATTAAAACGAGTGCGGCCCGCCTTTGTCTATGCATTTTTTGGACTAATAATACTGCAGTTTAGATATATAGGAAGAATGACATTTAAGTCAAGGTCATGCAGAATTCCATTATTCACGTAAATAATTGGGATGAAATATTTAGGGTAACCGCAAATTAAAAACCAATCCGTCGCTCTCAACAAGGAAGAACCTCCTCAATTATCCCAATCTAGAAAATTCCCAATTTACTATGCATGGATTTTTATTTCCATTTTTTATGAGTTGCTTGCTTATGACATACATATCAAAGTTTTAAGTATGTCATGAGCAAGCAACTCATAAAAAATGGAAATAAAAATCCATGCATAGTAAATTGGGAATTTTCTAAAATGGGATAATTGAGGAGATACCTCCTTATTGAGAGCGGCGGACTGACTTTCAATTTGCAATCACCCTAAATATTTTATCTCAATTATTTACTTGAATAATGGAAACTTGCATGACCTTGACTTAAACGTCATTCTTCCTATATAATGAAACAGAGAAGAAAGAGACCCAAGCAAGGGTCATCATTCACTCCAAATATGTATTTCCTTGGACATAAAAATGAGTGCGGGCCGTCTTTGTCTCATGCATTTTCTGGACTAATAATACTGCGGTTTAGATATATAGGAAGAATGACGTTTAAGTCAAAGTCATTTAGATTTCCATTATTCACGTAAATAATTGGGATAGAATATTTAGGTTGATCGCAAATTGAAAATCAATCTGCCACTCTTAATAAGGAAGGGCCTCCTCAATTATCCCAATTTAGAATATTCTCAATTTACTATGCATGGATTTTTATTTCCATTTTTTTTTGAGTTACTTGCTCATGACATACTTTAAACTTTGATAATCTCATATATATATATATATATATATATATATATATGATCTGTCCTTGTTTATTAAGTAAAATTATGATTTATAGCCTTCTTCGTAGTTGACTGTTTGACCAAAAAATAATGATGAGAAATTGAGAAATATATATAGTTATATATCTTGGCACTGGAAAGTGGAGGTGCCTCTCAGGTTTTTTGTCCTAATTAAGAACGATGATAGAAAAGTAATTAATCAACAGATCAGCAATCGGAAACAAAGTCGTTGTTGTGGTCCAAAGATGAGATGGGAATCTACTTTTCATTTTGTCCGAACATAATTATGCAAATGGCAAAGAAGTAATAACACTGAATCACTGATGCTTCATGTTTGGCACGCTATTGATAGTGTTTGGTTCGAAAGGCTATAAAAGCTGAATTAAGACTCACCAAAATTCCCAAGCTTTTCTACAAAATCCATCTACTACTAATTAATTTCCTTGTTTAATTTCTTCATATCCCCATAAATAAAAGTGTCATCTCCGAATACAAATAGTAGAGAAAATGGTTGGCTCTTCTTTCAGGGGCTGGTGTCGTTTTTTTCAGTACGATGAAGGTACTAAAGAGGACGATAAACAGAAGAATAGAGCCCAAGCACGCAATGCTCTCTTAGTAGTTGCGACCCTAATAGCTACAATGACCTTCCAAGCTGGGGTTAACCCTCCTGGCGGTATATGGCAGAGTTCAGAAGACGGGACTAATAAAAAAGCAGGCACTGCTATTTTTGCATCTGAACCATCACCCTACTATGTTTTCTTGACTTCAAACACCCTAGCCTTTTCTGCAGCGCTACTTGTTATTATGTCTCTCACGCATAAATTTCCTTTCCAGTTTGAAGTACGGGTTGCTTCTATTTCAATGATTATAACTTACGGATCTTCTATTTTCTTTGTTACCGCGAACGATGCCACGAAGTTTCGACTCGTCTTGATTGTAGCAGCTGCGCCTTTAATGATTCGGTGTTTGATTCAGCTATTAGTTTCGTTGAGAACCAGGGAAGACCCTCCATGTTTGATCCAGGTAATTGCCAAGCCTAGAAATAAGACAACAGAGCCCCTGAGAGACGAGATCCAGCCCGCACAAACTTAGCAAGATGGAGAAAAATGAACGTTTTAGGCAGACGCTCGCAACTCCTATAAGTTTGAGCCTGAACAACTTGTAACTCTAGCTATTTATATGTTATGGGATATGGTTTGCCGGTTTCTTAAGATAGGATAAAATGAAATAATAAGGAAAACATTAGACATCTCAAAAGAAAAAAAAAAAAGACATTATTAAATATAGTTTTATTAGCGCATGTGTGGGCTATATTAATTGTCTCCCAATGTTATGTAAAAATTATGTAAAATAATTAATTAAGAAGCTAAAGTGTGTAATTTGTTATGTACAAATTAATAAATAAAATACTGTGTGCTTTTGTTATTTCAATTTTAAAAAATAAAAAAGTACGAGTGGTTAACTGTTAATATGCATAATTGTTACTATACCTTTTATCCGATTATTAACATGTAAATAGAAATAAAAAAAATTTTGATTTTGATACAATTTTAAGTATATAATTTAAAATCAATTGATTGTAAGAGAAAGAATTCATTTTAAATATAAAATTATAAAAAATTAAATATTTATTAGAGATTGAATAACACTACTTTAACACTAATGAAGATGGCCATAAGCATGAATTTTCTTCTTTTATCTCTAACACTGTGCCACTTTCCTCATCCATTCTTGTTATTATTTCTCTAACATATAAGTTACCTTTTCATCTTGATTACAGCCGCTGTGCCTTTTTTATTAAGAAGTTTCATTCAGATGTTCAACAGGTGCAGGCTCAAAATGTCCCACTAGTACCATTTTTTCTGCACAACTTAATGAACAATTACGTCTCCGCTGTTACGTTTATTAATTTGTAAGATAATGGAAAGAATGATCTAATTATATTTATATATATATATATTTTTAATATTTCTGCAAGTCTGATTTCTATTGAAGTTTTTTGTATTACAGATAAAGCAAATTAACGTTCGAATGAGTTTTGAGTAGTTATCCGCTGACCACTTGGGTTGGTTATAGGCTTGCTAAGCTGAGGTCCAAAACAATTAGCGTCAATGAATGGGCTCAGCTTGGGCTAACTAATATGATTGCGGCTCTGTTTTTCCCTACCTCGTGTCCCAGGCCGAAGACAAATTGCTCACTTGGTCTTATGGTTCTAATTATTGGACGTCTAGAAACAATTACTAGTAATTTAGTATTCAATTATTCCATATACTTGGCCTCATTAAACTTGTGACTTGTGAGGTATATAAGACTAATATTCCCACATTTCAACTAATCTCATCTCAACCTAACGAGAAAAATCTTGGATGCACGGATGACTTTTTTGCTATTTTATAGATTGCTCCATCTATTAATTTTCTTTTAACTTAATTATGCATATAGCATCCAAAGTTGACATTAACTGGGGCTTCTTTGAATTACTTACTAGCATTAAATTATTTTTATTCTCATCGTGTCCTATGAAAAGGAACAGAAACTTTTATCATATTGAATACAAACTGCAATTTGCCAGGTTAATAGGTCAACCTGTACGGCCAATACAAACATTATTGGCACTCTTGTATATGATTTTTCTTTTTTTTTTTTTTTGGTAAGACTCTTGTATATGATATATCTATGAATCTACTCCCCAAGCTACAATTTGCAGGATCTCCTCTCCAGCAGAGAAGTTGCCTGTGATTGCACATGTTCCATGTCCCCTCCAAAAGAATAAAGACAACTGTCAAATAGAGCAATTTGTCATCTCTACCAAAAATAGCCACAACAGAACAGCATCGTTCGCGTCCGAAATTGTTTTATCACCTCACTTGCTCGTATCATTACATCCCAGGGCTCTACCCACCACTCATATTTTCATTCTTTGTTCCACCCAAATGCTGTCCAATTATAAACACATTGCCACCCCTGCACTTTTAGTCGCACCCTCCGAAAAGTTTTACGGAATCTTAGCGGGGATACGAGCAGGTATCAACCAAAAGTACCATCGAACCATAATTGGTAGGAAAAATAACATCAGTGAAAAGGGAAACTCCCATTTGAGACTCTGATACATTGTTTTCTTTTTTTCTATCACATGTGATAAGATGTTGCGGGTATTTAGAATTT